>NC_136483.1:72865805-73293305 GCF_053919585.1 Euprymna scolopes
CAAAAAAAAAGGGTACAAAAATGGCCAATTGTTCTTTCTTCTTTCTTCTTCTTTCTTCTTTCTTTTGAGACGATGTATCTCGGTGTACAAACGGTCTCTGACAACAGTTCAAGCATCAATCGACTGCTCTTTACACGGAGAAGTGCAGTGACCCATCACTGTTTAGCTAACTCCATAATTAAATAAGATTACGTGTAATAACAAGTTTTAAACACTATATACCCAATGTAGACAGACCACTTCGAACACGGAACTTCTCTCAAAAGGGACAGCTCCAAATAATACACCGGATGCTCACAGACGTTCCAGTTTGCCAGTGGCCTATATTTCTTGGACGCTGAATATTTGAGGTGAACGTTAAGGTTTTTTCTTTAAACAGTAACCCACCAGCGTTAATGAAACCACGAAATCTTTATCTCAGTTGATCAAAATTGTTATAAGAGTAACCTATCAGCAAGTACGACGTCAAAAAACAATGTTATAAAAACAAATAATTCTTCAGATTTTGGACTGTAAAATATGTACAAAATGTCAATGCTGTGACCAGGATTCGAACCTAGGTTAGCACGGCCACAACGTGGGGTCCTAACCTCTAGACGATCACGGCTAACACTGACGTCTGTCGCTCTTGGCAGAAAGACACATGACTACTGTCAAACTATTGAAAAATAAGGAGGAAACTTGAAATTCTCACGCATGCATAAAAATACACTATAGCAACCATTGTTAAATGCAGCTGAATCTCTTCGCTCGCTAAGAAAAGTAGATCAGACCAGTTCTTCTAAGAACTCACCAAACGCCAAAGGAAATAAGTTAAATTAACCGCAAAAGAAACTGCAAGAAAGTCATCTTCTAAGAACTCACTGGAAGCTGACCAAAAAGAATCAAAATCCAAGCCCTAGCCACAAAAATAACTAGATATTGTGGCTACTATACACAATCTACTAATAAAAACAAGTAAGTTTTCTAAAATAAACTACAATAAATTAACCAAGTAACCTCACACTGTCACTGATTAGGACTTCATATAAAGATAACAACTACACTATTGGTGACGGGGCAGTATCTCAATTCTACGAGAGTTGTCTTGCTATAAGATAAGTGATATTATAGTAAGATACACATAAGTGTTATATGTTTACATTTAATAAAAAATGCCAAAGTCAGCACGTAGTAAAAAAGCTCAGAGAAATATAGACTATGAAAAAACAAAGTCAAGGTATTATCTGAGCAAAAAGAATACTATCAGAAAAATGCTGAAATAATAAAAATTAAGTGGCATGCAAATCCTTAGGCAAAGAAGGCTGCCTCACGTGCTGACTCAAAAGCACGGTATAACAGGGATTCCGAGGGGAAAAAAGCTGCCTCACGTGCTCTTTATAACAAAGAACCAGAAAAAAAGAAGGCTACCTCACGTGCTGACTCAAAAGCACGGTATAACAGGGATCCCAAGGGGAAAAAAGCTGCCTCACGTGCTCTTTATAACAAAGAACCAGAAAAAAAGAAGGCTACCTCACGTGCTGACTCAAAAGCACGGTATAACAGGGATTCCGAGGGGAAAAAAGCTGCCTCACGTGCTCTTTATAACAAAGAACCAGAAAAAAAGAAGGCTACCTCACGTGCTGACTCAAAAGCACGGTATAACAGGAATTCCGAGGGGAAAAAAGCTGCCTCACGTGCTCTTTATAACAAAGAACCAGAAAAAAAGAAGGCTACCTCACGTGCTGACTCAAAAGCACGGTATAACAGGGATTCCGAGGGGAAAAAAGCTGCCTCACGTGCTCTTTATAACAAAGAACCAGAAAAAAAGAAGGCTGCCTCACGTGCTGACTCAAAAGCATGGTATAACGGGGATTCCGAGGGAAAAAAAGCTGCCTCGCGTGCTCTTTATAACAAAGAACCAGAAAAAAAGAAGGCTGCCTCACGTGCTGACTCAAAAGCACGGTATAACAGGGATTCCGAGGGGAAAAAAGCTGCCTCACGTGCTCTTTATAACAAAGAACCAGAAAAAAAGAAGGCTACCTCACGTGCTGACTCAAAAGCACGGTATAACAGGAATTCCGAGGGGAAAAAAGCTGCCTCACGTGCTCTTTATAACAAAGAACCAGAAAAAAAGAAGGCTACCTCACGTGCTGACTCAAAAGCACGGTATAACAGGGATTCCGAGGGGAAAAAAGCTGCCTCACGTGCTCTTTATAACAAAGAACCAGAAAAAAAGAAGGCTGCCTCACGTGCTGACTCAAAAGCATGGTATAACGGGGATTCCGAGGGAAAAAAAGCTGCCTCGCGTGCTCTTTATAACAAAGAACCAGAAAAAAAGAAGGCTGCCTCACGTGCTGACTCAAAAGCACGGTATAACAGGGATCCCAAGGGGAAAAAAGCTGCCTCATGCACAAACTATTATAAATATAAATATCAAAAACTGCCAAATCTTTGCCAAAACGCCAAAGAATGAACCAAGAAAAATTTAATAGTGAAGGTATGAACATTTTAGAACTTTATAATACTCTAACTGTTTTATCAGAGAGGCGGTAGCACTCTCTATGTAATATAGAACCGATGGAGGACCAAGAGGCACTCCTAAGGCCCAAAACCCAAAGACCTAAAACCCAGCAAGAAGCGACCTGCTACTAATGGAGGCGGCAATGAGCCGCCCCCTAAAAAAGACAATACTATCATGAATGTAAGTTTAAAAATAAGACTGTAAGTAAAAATACTGATTAACAAGAATAAAAAAGTATTGGAAATGCAAAAGGATATAGGGATGGTATGCCAAAAAGTATACAAACAAGATAGCTATGAATGGCTAGGGACATGGAAATAAAATTGCATCCAAAGTATAGCCCTATAGCTTTTTACAACCGTAATGATGGCACGGAATGAAGATTGGAGAAAAGCTATAGGGCTATACTTTGGATGCAATTCTATTTCCATGTGCCTAGCCATTCATAGCTATCTTGTTTGTATACTTTTTGGCATACCATCCCTATATCCTTTTGCATTTCCAATGCTTTTTTATTCTTGTTATATATCAGGTTGACAAAGTTTTTGCGTTTTTTTTAACTTTTAAATTCAGATGAACATATCTCAAACAAAAATTTATTAATCAAAATAAGCACCACCAAAATCAACACACTTTTGCCAACGCAAAACAATTGTATTTATGCCAGTAACGCAAAAATCTTGCATTCTGTTGGTGATGAAGTCACTAAAGGCGTTTTTGATATCGCTTAGGTTTTTTTTTTTTTCACGCAGAAACTATTTAAGCACTGCCTTAAGGAGAAGTGCTTTCCGACTCCCTGGAAGACCTCATCAGTTTGCCCTGTATTTAAGAATTCAGGTGATAAGTCATCTCTCTCTCAGTACAGACCAATAAGTCTCCTGTGTGTTATGAGTAAGTTGCTGGAATCCATATTAAATAGAGAAATAGTCAACCACCTCAGCAGGAATAACCTTCTTAGTGACACACAATATGGTTTCCGCTCTGCAAGATCTACCGCAGATGTGCTGACGGTTATATCCCACAGGATTAGTGAATCTCTTGACAAAGGCTTCCTTTCTAGGGCAATTGCTCTTGACATATCAAAGGCCTTCGACAAGGTATGGCATAAGGGTCTACTTCACAAGATTTCCAGCTACGGTATAACTGGAAATGTTTTCTCAATCATTAAATCATTTCTCTCCGATAGGCTCATAAGAGTAGAGGTAGATGGACAAAAATCGGAGGCCTGCAATATAAATGCTGGAGTCCCTCAGGGGTCAATCCTGGGCCCAACTCTCTTCCTGATCTACATCAATGACCTCCCTAAACACATACTTAAATCATTCATTGACATCTATGCTGATGACACGACCATCTACGACAACACATCAAAGGCTGTAAATGACAAAGTTCTCTCTGATTCTCTCTCCTCTGATCTCGAGCGCGTGGTTCAGTGGGGGAAGATGTGGCTGGTTACCTTTAATGCAGCCAAAACCAAACTCCTATCCTTACATCATCAACGCTCTGATCCCCATCTGGCATCAATTGTGATGGATGGCTCTCGTCTGGGTGAGGCCCAGTGTTTTGACAAGCTTCTGGGTTTGACCTTTACTCCTGATCTGAAATGGAACACGTACATCAAGTCTGTTGCCAAGGTCGCTGGAAAGATGGTGGGATCCTTCTACCGCTCCAGAAGATATCTCACTACTGATGCAATTCTCTATCTATATAAAAGCCAAGTACGTCCAAGGATGAAATACTGTTGCCATATCTGGGCAGGAGCTGCTAAAAACAGCCTATCCTGCCTTGACAGAGTACAAAATAGACTTCGTGGCTTAGTAGGGGATGCCCTTTTCTTTACCCTGCAACCTCTCTCCCACAGAAGAGACGTTGCGAGCCTGTCCTTGTTTTATCGTTATTTCCATGGCAGATGCTCGTTTGAACTCCAATCTCTGGTCCCCCCTTGCCAATCTTTCACGAAAAACACCCGTCTAGCTGAATCCACTGTGAAAAATTTCCCCCACTCTATATCTGTGCCTAAATCAAAACGCGGATTCCATGAACAAAGCTTCTTTCTTAGAACTGCACGCCTGTGGAACTCTGTTCCGTCTGCCTGCTTCCCTCCGGACTACAACTTGGTTGTCTTCAAGTCCAATGTTAACAAACTCCTAATGAACCGCCCCCTTAAGTAAACATTTCAGCAAATCTCCTCACTAACGTAATGTACTTGCAGTAACCCTTATCCCTGAGTGGCTTCCGGGCCTTGATAAGTGGTGATCACTGTGTAAAAAAAAAAAAAAAAAAAAAAAAGAAAGTTGTCGAGATACTTGAAAAAGTGGTAGTCAGTAGGTGAGACATCTGGAGAATATGACAGATGATGCAGTTTCATTGCCCAATTCATTCTTCTGCGGTTTAGCAACGTGTGGTCAGGCGTTGTCATGGAGAATTGGTCCTTTTCTGATGACTAATGCTAGGTGTTGTTATCGAAGTTTCTGATGCATTTTATTGCATCTGTTAACAGTACTTCTTTGCCGTAATGATTTCGCCTGCATTCAAAAAATGGATGAAACCACCAAACAGTCAGTATGACCTCCTTTTGGTGCAACTCTGACTTCAGGAAGTTTTGTGGAGTTTCGTTGACGTCTAACCACTAAGTTGAGTGTTGCCGGTTGTCATAAAGAACCCACTTTTCATTGCAAGTCACAACCTGATCGAGAAACAGGTTGTACTTGTTGCGTAAAATGGGAAGATGGCACTTCATAATGGCATTTCTTTTAGTTGTTTAATTCATGAGGCACCCATTTATTAAGTTTTTTTTTTTGTCTCTTTCAAGTGGTTGGAAATCGTCATATGTTACATCTAATTCAGAAGCAAGTTCTTGAACAGTTGTGCGTGGATTGGCTTCGACGAAGGCTCTTAATTGATCATTGTTAAAATACAATGGCTGATCATCATCTTCAAGATTCTCGTCACCGCCACAGAATTTTTTTAAACCACCATTGTACATTCAGAAGTGGTTTCTGGGCCAAATGCTTTATTAAATGATATATAAAGTAAAGGTATTATAACAAAAATTTATTTGAAAATACATCATTTGAAATCCAAATTAAAAATTCCACAAGAACTTTCTTGCCAACATAATATATAGTATATTTGTAAAAACCATTATTGGTTACATGTGTGCATACTTGTTTAGCTGCAACTCCTTTAGAGATGCAGTGTCTTCAGGTTTAATCTTCTTTTAAAAGAATATTAGCTTGGGTGCCCGGTGTTGCCCGGGTGTTTGGAGGTGTGTGTTGAGCAAAAAGAAAAAAAAGAAAGAAGTGGTAGTAGGCAGGCAGGCTCGAACCCATACCGTGAAGAAGGAAAAGATGAAAAAAAAAAAAAAAAACGTGACTTTGATGTTGCGTTCATCGCCACCAGGAGTGACATAGGTTTAAATTAAGGCTAGTCAATCGAAAAGAGGGGATAACTTTAAAAAGTATTGTCAACAAAAGTGACCCTTCGCTGTAGAAAAGTAGAATTAATGTTTTTAGCCAATTTTTTCGATATTTGTCGTCCGAAGGGTCGAGCTTCAAAATGATACAGATTGTGTGAAGATCCGCCGCCTCTGTCGAAAGTTTTAGGCAGATATACAAACATACATACATACATACATTTAAACAGACAAGTGAGATTTATATTATAGATTAAACCTGAAGACGCTGCTTCTCTAAAACTGAAACATTTGTGCACATATGTAGTTAATGTTGGTATAAATAAATATATATAATTACACTCTTCTTGTTATTGAGCACTTTTTGATAAACAGCAGAGTTTTGGTGAATTTACACCTAGGAAACTATGATATAATACAAAAAATAATAATGTAATAATTTTTCCCACTCTTTATCTGTGCCTAGACCAAAGCAAAGATTCCATGAACAAAGCTTCTTTCTTAGAACTGCTCGCCTGTGGAACTCTTTTCCATTTGCCTGTTTTCCATCTGACTTCAATTTGGTCACAACAAAAAAAAAAAAAAAAAAAAAAAAAGGCAATGTTAAACTTCTTTAAAAAATCAGAAAACAAAAAAAAACTGCCCGGCATTGCCCGTGTATAAAGGAAAATAAAAAGTTTAGGTAGGTAGGTAGGATCGAACCTGAAACCTTGAGGTGAAGGTAGAAAAAAATCCTAACATGTGACCCACTCGCCCACCACAGCAGAGTAACAAAAATGTGATTTAATTTAACTTAAATGCGTGATTTTAATGATAATGAGGTCAAACATATCTCGCAGTCAGCTTTCACTGCGAGGTGTTTATTTTGTTTTCCCAAGATGTTGGAGAGGGGAAAACCAGCTCCCTATAAAAAGGGAGTGTCCAATGAATTGCAATTGTCTGATATAAGAGGTCCTCCCTCCCCCGCATTGCTTTTCTGGACGTCCCTGCCACGAGTGCCAGGGAGCTGCTGATACGGATTCAGTTTCGTTTTTTTATACTGAAAAGCGAAACAGACGCGACGGTTGAAAAAAATCTTGAAAATAGCAAATAGTAAAAGTCGGGCAAATTAAAGATAGATGCGACCTCCGTTCGTAACTCGTATATATTATGATTTAGACAGTATATAAAAAGTTTTAAAGAGTGACCCCCACCAATCGCCCCCCGCTGCCCTGAAAAAAGCCTTCGGCGGACATACACAAAAAATGCACACACACACATTTTTGCTTTTATATAATAGATACCGGTTTTATGACTGTGGCTAAATAAAGGGGGGAGGAAGAATGCCTGCCTGATTTATTTGAAATGTTCTCCAATTTCTATTGTTTTTTGCTGAAATTGATACCAAAACTTTAAAAAAATATCTATATATATATATATATATATATATATATATATACACACACAAACGTCCAAATGAAACAATCGCTAATAAGGGTTTTGTAATCAATTATTGAACAGGCTATGAATATATTTAAACCATGTCGGGTATGCAATTAATTCATTGTGCACACTCAGTAATATACAGATATCTGAGCCAATAAAATGAATATCGACCAGTTATGTAAAGGAATCATTTTGGGGTCAATGTAAACAGATATAATTTACCATCTGACAGGAATCTTCTGAGCCGAATGCTGTTCAGCTTGGTGTTGTGGCTATTCATGTTTGCTGTCTGTTTGGAAAGTTTGCTTGTTTCAATTATGCTTTCCTCTCACTACTTCCTCGAAATCCTAAGAACTTTTCTTTTCTTTTTTGTGTGTTTGTTTTGCCATTCCATGAAAGTAAGTTGCAAGTTATGTTCTGATCACATTTTATTTACAAGTCTCCTTCTCTCTGAGCCTCTGTCTTAATTATCATTTATAATATGCATTGATAATTGTGCAGTATAGTTAATGAGAATAAGATGGGTAAAAAATAAATAAATAAAAATAATTTTTACCAAATGCAAGACAATTTACTTTTTTATTTATCTGTATAATTTTCGTGTGGGTGTTAACTGATAAGATTTATTATCTATGCATTTGTTATCACTTAGCCAAATTCGTGTGGGTTCTAATATGGTCAATAATTTGGAGATGTGGTTTCATCACAAATTTAGGGCTTAAAGATAATAAAAAAATTTTTTAAATGGGTTAGTGGAACCATAAATCCTAAGTTTAAGTAGGGTTGCCAATTGGATTAACGTGAGTTTTTTTTATGTTTTAATCCTGAAATTAGATAGTAGTTGAACAAGATTCTTTAAATTTCAATATTTTTTAAGACCTCTTCAACTTTGAATTTGCTATGATCAAAATAAGACAATGGATTTTGATAAAAATTGAAGGATTTTAAACATAAGGTTTAATATAATTGTGATTTGAATCTTCATAATCAAAGTGGCGCAAAATTGTTTCATTCAAAAACTAGTTTTCCTTGTGCTGAGATGGGATTTTTCTAGTATATTTTTATGTGTATAACTGACAAGAATGGACAGTAAGTCAGTGTTAATTAGCTTATGATGAAATTGAGAATTGCTGGTCGATGTATGAATATTTTGGTGTTTGTGCACTTTTGCCATCGCACTATTTTTAAATAGTTTTTTCATGTTAAAGCTTTACAATATCTTTTTCTTTTTTTTTTTAATTAAATTGTTAAGTGGAAGCACAATAGTTACAAAACACCTTCCCCCTCCCCATGTTAAGAATGACTTTCAAAATAATGTTATTTCAGCACAGTGGCAAAAGTGCACAATTACCAATATTTTATCTGTCTATACACAAACCCTTGCTTCACCTCAAGGTGATATTACTAGTACCATACACTTAGATCTATTTTTAAGTCATCAGGTGCCGAGAGTTCAGAAATTATTGATGATTTTAGTGCGTGGATTGGCTTGGACAATGAAACTTGGTCTCCTTAGTCCCAGTCAATGCAAATGGTCTGCTGCTCTTTCAACTCTGCAGTGAACTGAATCTAGTTATCACCAATACCTTTTCTCACCAAAGGAACATCCACAATTAAGACATGGCCACTTATTTAATTACGTGGTATGTAGGCGTGATGCCCTAAGAAATGTTTGCAGAATCAACTGACTGTGACACTGATCACTTAATGATCAATGGTAAGCTCCAAGTTTCTATTTGAGGTCAACATATCTAAGCGTATTGATGTTTCCAAATTGAAATATCCAGGCATAAGAAGTTCCCATTAATCCTGCCTAGATTTTTCTGAGTGCAATTGGGCGAGAGTAAGAGAACTACAGTGTAATAAGCCTTCAAATTGACAAGAAATGACAAACCCATTTGTCATCTCCGAACAGGTTAACTCTTGCTGCCCACTTTTCATCCATGAAGAGGAAAGTTCAGCATTGTGTGCACCAAATAAAAATTAAAAAAAAAAACATAGTGGTCTGACCTATCCTGGAAAATGCAGACAGCCTATGATCGCTTGAATATCAAGACATTTTATGCCCTGCTTCGTTAGGAATATGGCTCAAGGTATTCAACTCCACCACTCTTTGCAAAAGATCGGATGATCTTATTAAAGACTGCTGATAAAATTATGAATTGATGGCATGAACATTTTCGTGATCTTTTTCACAATTCATTCAACATGGATGTTGCTGCAGTGGATAGTATCCCTCACAGTACTGTTGATCCTGAATTTAATGCAATACCAATTCTTGAGGAAACAGTTGGTTGCATTAAATAGATTAACTCAAGCTTCTGAGCTAGATGACATTAATGCTGAGCTGTTGAAATACAATGGTATGAATATCCATTGTGCACTCTGCTTTTTTGTGATGTCAGTATGACAAGGTGACCCAGTTGCCCAAGATGGCATAGATGCCATCCTAATTTATGCTATACAAAAGAAAAGGTAAAATGTCATATTATGGAAATCACTTTGATATTTCACTGCTAACAGCGGTTAGAAATGTATTTGAACAAATCTTGCTAAACCAATTTGAAATGTATGCCTGTTTGGATGTTTTACTCTGATGGTATAGCTCTGGAAAGTAAAATGACAGTATATCGAATGTGTGTTGCCATCCTTATTTTATACCTCTGAAACATGGACGTTGTATCAATCACAAAAAACAGCTCAAAAGATTTCATCAGCACTGCTTCAGACACATTCTTTGTTTGAGGTTGGACAGTTTTGTACTTGACAAAATTCTTGGCCAAATCCAAAACCCCAGTATTACTACATTTGTGATCAGGAACCAAATGCAATGGTTTGGTTATCTTGTCTGGCCTGATGATTGCAAACTCATAAAATAGTTGTTTTATGGTGAGCTTCTTTCAAACATAGTGCCAAAGAGAGTTTGGCATCTTTTGCTATTCCAGCAGACAATTGAGAGTCCCTAGTATCTGATTGTAGGTAGTGGAGGGTACAGATTTATAATGGCACTCAGCGTTTTGAAGCAGCCATGGTTGATCGTGCAAAAGAGAGCATGCAGGAAACATGAAATTTTACCAAACATAGAGATGTGAGGTGTTATCATCGGACTCTATTGTTAAAGGCAGATTTTATCAATCACATTAAATCACATCATTTACAGCCGTTTCTTTCTTAAAACAGGTGCATAATCACAGCTTATCATACTCTTGATGCCCTAGTGTGTTGACCAGCTGGTAGCCTTAGATAACATAATGATGCAAATTTCATGCCATCTGGTTTGATCCAGGCTAATGATTAACATGAGTGTCAGGTTTACTCAAGGATATGTAATTCATTGGCTTGATTGAAGAGCTGGTTTGTGATTATTGTGGATGTATATGCTCCAACTATGCGCTCTTCAGAAGATGACAAGCTATTCTATCTTTCTCTCAAAGAGTGTGTCTGAAATATTCTTTGAGCAAATAAGGTTGTCATTCTAGATTATTTTCATGCAAGATTTGGTAAAGATAATGAGACTTGGAATTTAATCAGAAAGTATGGAGTTGGAAAATCTAACAGTAATAGATTATTATTGTTGCAGATGTAAGGAGCTGATTATATTCCTCGAAAATATAAAATTTCTGGAAAAGAATAAATTAAAAATTTCTACATGCATGCTTAAGAGGCTATAAAGAGATAACTCCCTTAGAACTTGAAATATATCCTATTTTGATGAAATTTGTATATGTATAAAATTCTTCAGAGGAAGACGAAGTGGTTTCAAGTATTTGTTACCCTCGATATGCTGGAATCTCTGTATCTTCACCTCTTAGTAACCCATTGAGACAGAACCTTCTTAAAACTTCAAATACACATTCTATGTCAATGAAATTCAAGTTATACATATAAGGCACTAATTCCGATAATTCTCCAACATTTCAGCCTTTTCCTACTATATTAGAGGGTAGTACAACCAAAAGAATATAGTGTCATGAACATAGTAAAAAAGTACAGTAGTGTTACTTATTCAATCCTGTGCAATGCTGGATCTTTCCACTAATAATAAAAAAAAGATAATGTATAAGTCATGTGGAGGCAAAAAAACACAAGATTCACAGAGGCACAAGAAGTTGAGTCCTGGGAAACACTAGATGTGCCTTGATGGATTTAAAAATTATAAATTTACTGAAATGCATTTCAATTAATGCGGAACACATTCTTGAATCTTACAAGTTGAATATAACAAAAAAAACAAAAAAACAATAAAAGTAGTATGATGTTATGGACTGAGTGCATAAGGACATGGGGTTCCTAATTCAATCCTGGCAATAATATTGTTAGTGTATTAATAAAACCAGTGACAAGAACTGTATCTTCTCATATAGAAACCATGAATGTGCATCATGTGTCAAAATTGATTTTTAAAAAATGTTTTGCTGGTGTTTGCACTAATCTATATATATATATATATATAAAATAACATCTCAATTGATGAAATTTAAAAAATAAAAAGGCTTTAAAAATAACATGGAAAGAAGAAATGAAAAAATGAAATGCATCCTTATCGAAATAGAGCAAAGTTTTTTCTGAATTCATTTTAGATAACAGTATATTGTCAAACTTGTTATTTGCTTTCTTCCTTCCCCTAAACACTTGAAATATACAACATAATCATGTTGATCCACCACTTCCTTGTTAGATCACTGAAGTTAACTAATGTTGAGCCTCAGTATCAGATGGGTGACTATTTTGGGAATACCAGGCACTGTATGTTGGAGGATGTTAATAGCTGTAAAAATCTAACGTCATTATTTCCCTTGATTGGGATATTCATGCGACTGGGAACCATTTGTGAATTTGATGTTCCTTAGAAACTTTCTCATTTTGAAAGAAGCCAGTTCAACTCCTCTAAGGTGAATGCCAGTTCTTTTTTGTTTGTGTTTTTTTTTTTCTTTTACACACCTGAAATTCTTTTTGTCCAGCATTTCGTTACTTGTTAACGTTTGTGTAATGAAAAGGATACACACCCACACACACATATCGGGTTTTATTATAAAGTGGAGGATTATTTGAAGCAGTGAAAAGAACTGAGAAATTGTACTTAGTCTTCCCCTCTTTTTTTTTTTTTTTTTTACAAGGTTTCTTCTGCTTTAACATGGAATTATTACTATTTTTTGTGTGTGCATTAAAATCTCAGAAAGTCCCAGCTGTTCGGATAAGATCTGCCATTTATTTTAGGATTCCTGTCATTTGAATCCAATCTGCAACTGATTAAGGGAGTAGGTGAAATGACGTCTTCACTAACTGGTCACTATTATCTTAATGCCGAAAGGACTGCGTGAATTGATTATGAGCAAGTCTATTGCTTTTGCAATGATTTTCAATAGTCAAAGTGGCCATAAATCCTACAAACAGCTGGTCAGCATTAGATGCTTTGCTTACAATATATGGCCTGATTTATTCAGGTGACATTTGCCAAAAGAACTGTAAACTTCAAAACCATCTGCTAAAAGACATATCGGTCATTCACTTATATTAAGCCAAAGTCACACTGTTATATATATATATATATATATATATATATATATATATATATATATATATATATATATATATATACTGGAAGAATACCTGTCAAAGGACAGATAAAATTATGTCCCTGAACAGAAGTTTTACAACATGTTTATGTCCCCTTAAAAAGATTAAAATCAAGATATAATGATATTAAATGTTATTGTCTTAAAGTTTTATTGCAATTTTGATCAAAATCAATTACATGATTTTAATTCTAGAAAATATCTAAAATTTAAGGCTTAAACTTATAGTGGTATTAAAATTTTTTCTTAATTGGTGTCTACTGACTATTGATCAAAGTTAATGCAAATCTTTATATAAAGTTACCTGTGTGTGTATCCAGCTAAAACTAAAAAACTACACAACAACCAACCATAAAAATCCTGATTCTTGATCAGCATTGCCCTAGATGAATAATATCTAAAATAAAAATTATTCATTTTTTTGTGGTCATCTGGGTCAGGATTTTCAGAAATGACTACTCATTCTCTTGGTAGAATTTTGTTTAAGAGGTTAGCTCAACAATAATTTGTTAACATTGGACTTGAAAGTTATGTACTTGGCTATGAAGAAATCCTAGTTTATTGTTCCATACACAGTTCTTGTGAAGAAACTTTGCTCATGAAAGCCGCATTTAGTTTTAGGCATAGAGTAATAAAGAAAAATTATTTACAATGGCTGTAGCTAGACAAGTTGTTCTTGTGAATGTTTTACATAGGGGAACCATAGATTGGAGTTGAGTGAAGCACCTTCCATGAAAATAATGATAGACTAGATAAAGACTAGTGTCTTTTCTGTGAAAAAGAGACTCTAGAGAAGAGAAGAGGACATCTTCCACTAGATTTTGAAGTTAGTTTTCTATTCTGTCAACACAAGAAACGATGCTATGAACGGCACTCCTCCAGGTGTAGTAAGAGTAGTTCACCTTATGGTATATTTGATGGTTTAAATTTTATTCATATTTAATTTCCAAAACACAAAATAAAATTGCAAAAATGTTAGTGACAATGTCAAAATGTGACCCTGGATAATCTTATGCTAGTTGATATTCTGATAAAAAAATGTTTAATTTTTAAATTTGTTTTTTTACGTTTTGTTAAGCTGTAATATCCATGTGAATGTACCATCTGCATGTTATGGAGTCTTTATTTAGTTTTTTTTTTTTTTTTTTTTTTTTTTCAAAATAAAGCCATAAACTATGATGGTTTTATGTGATTAGCTGTGAAATGGTTACCAAGCTGCACTTTTTAGGATTTCTTTAAATCAAATAATGAAATTAACTTTACATATGAGCAAGGTCACTGGTCCTTCATTCTTTTTTATTGTTCCTTTTTTCATGTGTATGCCGTAATATCCCCTTGTGGTTATGATCTGTTAAACTTGAGACAAATTTACTCATGCATGGAAAACAATGGAGACTTGTTAACAATTGTTGACTTGCAAAGGTTGTATTTAGAGAAAGGGTTGTTTATGAAAGGAGAGACCAATCTAATTCTCATTCTTTCTTGTTGTTTTTTTTTTTTCTACTTAAGGATTGAGAGACGCAGATGGTAAACATCGGGGTGACATGCATTTAGATTCTCTCTACATTTTCAAAATGTGTGTCGTCTCTCTCGCTTCCAAAGTCTGACTGCCTAAAAACTACCCCGAACATGTGATCGTTTGTGTATTATTATTTGACATCTACATTTTTAGCACATTTTGTCTTGGAAGCTAACCTTTGAACCCTTGCCTCAATCATGCTAGCTGCACTGTATGTAACCCTCACTAAAATTCATACTAGTAAACATAATCTCTGCTTACTGGCATAGGGTCCCAATATATAACACCAGGCAGAGTACTCCTCATTGTATTGGGCAGGTTGCCCGGACCAAATTGACTCTTTCCCTTCATAGGTCTCTATCTTCCATGACCTTAGTTGTAAGCCAGTGTTTTCTGTCAATAATTTTGTGTATGTCTTGACAGGTTTAGCGGTTCAGTGTTTGGGATTCCAAAGTACTACATCACTGACGACCTCATTTTTTCTTCTGTAGCAGCGTCCGCCATGTTATTCTTTCTCTTATTATTGAAGAGATCCTGGGCAACCGACCACACAGACGGCTAATGGTTGGGTGTGTTTTCCATTCATTTACAAAACGTGTACAGTCTCAACATAAAATGATGCAATGGTGGTTTACATGCAACAACCAATTTTTTTAAACACTGATTTTCATCAGTTTCACAATTCCAAAATATCAAATATTTGTTCTAGGAAAGAATACACGATTTAATATTACTATAGTAGTGCTAAACTATAATGCCATGCCAATAAAACTACAAGGGGTGTTCCAAAAACAATGCCTCCTATTTTTTGTATTCCATGTGAATGAATCAGAAAGGATTGCAAATTGCATTGTTATGATGACTAAACTTGTGCATTCATAACCTGCATGTTTCATCTCTCTGTTGCAGATATCGATGGTGTGAGACTCTAATAAAGCAACCCCTATTGTGGATGTGTATCAGAAGCAGATATACATCATTGAATTCCTGGCAAAAGTACATTGAGAATGGTGATGACTTTGTAGAAACATAAATTCTGGAGCATAAAAAGTTGCTCATTTTAATTGTACTACTCCCATCTTTGTAGCTCTTCAACCTTTTTGAGTTATAAAAAATTAGGTGGCTTTACTTTTGGAGTAACTCTTGTATTAAGAAAGCAAATTACACATAACAGATGTTTTTAAAAATAATAGAAAATGTATTGGTATGGCTGATATTAGCATTACAAACGTATGCTGTATTTTCGTGGACATCGGCAATATTACATACCTAATGTGTTTCAACAAGTCGTATCTTTTTTATTTGTTGGTCAATTTTTAAAAGAATTATATTGATGAAAAGAGAATAAAATAAGCATTCCAATGATGTTAATTTATTTTTCTTTTATGCATTCAATGTTTTTATGCTCCAAGTTAAAAATGAAAAAAAAAAAAAACAAACGGTAAAAAATGACGACAACAAAAAGGGAAACAGGTTTTTTTCAATGTTTACATTTTATACGTTACGTTTGGATACATATGTGCGGGGTTAAATTTGATTGGATATGGCTGAAATTTCACAGGATATATAAGCATAGAAGTCCATCTCTACTGGACTTTGATTTTTTTTTTTTTTTTTTTTTTTACGACCACAGGAAGCAAAGTTGACAAAGAATATTTCAAAATTGATGAGATATATCGGCATATATAATCTATTTTCTATATAGATAATAGTTTCAGAATTGTTTTCATGTATAATATGTAAATATTTGATAATTATTAATTGAACAGAAATTTCTTTAAAATGTTATCTTTTACAGAAATTCAAATCCGCTTACAGAAAATGGTCGCTAAGCGTGTCATGCGCTGAGCTGACTAAAGTATTCTCTTAAAAATAGAAAACTGTCTTACTAGACTAGTCATTTTTTATTCTGAGTTTGTCAATTTTAAAAAATTATTTTCAAGTTTTTCAAATTTGATTTCCAAACAATACTATTTTGTTGTTTTTAACGCTTTTAGTACACGTGCACTAAAAAGCGTTAAAAAACAACAAAATGTACTAAGTACATGCATTTAACTACTTATTTGTACTTAAGGTAGAATTGTTTTTTAGTGGTCAAAAAAAAAATATATATATATAACAAATAAAAGGTACTTGTGCACTTATGCTATCATGCTGAAATAACATTATTATTTAGAAATCCATTCTTAATATGGGGAAGGAAGAGTGTTTTTATTAACTATTCTGTACTTTCACCTAACAATTAAATAAAAAAGATATCCTGACACTTGAATTTATTTTTAACTCATTGTCAAGACTATTTTTTTCAAATCTGTAAAACAAATCCGTTTTTTTTAACTGAGAATATCTAAATAATAATAATAATAATAATAATAATTAGGTGATTCAATAAAGAATTTCATTGTGATGCATTTTGTAAATTTTTACCTTGTTTCCACCTTAGCATTTTTCTTTAAAATGACTACCTTTAAAGGTTTTGGGTATGCTGAAAACGAATATCGCATTTAAATTTTCCTCAAATAAGTAGCTTTCTGTATATTAAGCAATGTCATGTCTTAATTTATTGCTGATGACTATCTTGGTATGCACATTTGTGCATAGTTTCTCGGGGTTGCACTTGCACGTACCAAGATGGCCACCAGTGATAACATAACATTGCTTAATATCCGGAAAACTACTTATTTGCAAAAAATTTAAATGCGATATTCGTTTTCAGCATACCCTAAAACCGATACAAGTAATCATTTTAAATGTTAAGGTGGAAACAAGGTAAAAAAAAAACATTGCCATTTTATTTCTTTGTTTACATAATTGAATTTTCAGTAAAACAACAGAATAGAAATGGCAAAAATTACCATCAACTGGTGAATATATATAGTTGTTTATCAGGATTCCTGGTATCCTGATACTGTGAAAACTATATCAAGAATTCATATAGAGTACGATTTATGGTTGCATCTCAGAAAATATGGGTATATTTTGGGCCAGATAGAGAGGATTTACAAAATAGAAATTGGACTGGTCTCAAAATGCATAAGTTTTGGTCGACTATGAGAATTTCCATCTTTTACAGAAATTCAAAATCTGTATGAAAATTTTATTTGGTTTATTTCTGAGATTAATTCATATCTACTCAATTTTTTTTTTTCTTTGAGGGGAGTAGTAAATACCGGCTATGAATGCTCTTTAGGCATTCAATGTCTATACCCAAGATTAAGCTCTCCTTTGGTGAGGAGGCAGGAAAATGTCTATTCTCAATAAAGCTATATTTAAATACCACTATGATACTTAGTTTTGTTCATAAATAGACACCCACTGTATGATACCATGCACCAGTTTTAAAAAAATTGAAATTTGTACATCTTAATTTATAATTAATGGTTTATGGTAAAGAGATACATAAGATTTGACTACATAATCAGAAAGGGCACACAATTTTACATAAGAGTGCCAAGTTTCATGAGAATAGCTTGAAAAATAAATAAATGGTGGCGAAATTACCGAATTTCTTGAAATGTTGACGTCTGTAATTTAGCCCACTTTTTCTAAAGAAAAATATCTACGGAAAAGCCTAAATTTTGGCACTTAAAATTCTCATAACTTTTGAACTACTGATGGTATTTGCATAATTCAAATGGTTTTAAGCATCTTTTACATAGCTCTTTTCATGCAAGTTGATAAAATAATAATTATCTAAAAAGAAAAAAATCAATTTGTAATGCTACTGATATTACAAAAGGAGGTGCTTATTTATAAAAAGAAAATACTGAAAAATCTTTATGAAGTACATACTTGTCACAGGTTGAAGATGACATATTCCAAAGATTATGTAAATTGATCAAGTATTTTTTTTTTTAACTGCTAAAATCAAATTTTATGAGGAAGTGAAACGAGATCTGGTAGCCGACATTTTGTTTAAAATTCAAGGGCAACAACTCAATTTGACTATCAAGATTTTGTTTTGTATTCCAAATAATTAAAAAATTTTAATTGCTAAAATTTGTAAATTTGGATTTTCTAAGTTAAAAAAAACAACAATTTACGTGATTTCTGGAATATGACATTTTGTTCTGTGATGGATATGTACATAATGTAGATTGTTTCTGTTTTTTTTTTTTTTTTTTTTTTTTTTTTTTTTTTTTTAATGAAGTGTAAATAAGCACCTGCAACCTTATCACACTGATTGTTATGAAAGATAAATTCTCACACTTATTTCAAACATGTTGAGATAAATTATCAAAATATGCATCAGTATTACAAACAAAACATCATATACTCTTGAAATTCTTGATTTTCATTTATTAAAAAGCATGCATTATTTTTCACATGATTTGGCAAAGTTTTCCTTAAGATTGACATGTTGAACTCATTTTAATAAGCTTTCTTTTTTATTTTCTTCTCCAGAGCAAGTTAATCAAGCTCTTCAGTAAGCAGCTGGTTATAAAAGCAAAGCTTGAAGATGACCAGCGTCTGGCCGAGTTTCCCAAGATCGAGAAATGGCTCAACATCTTTGGTATCAATGAGAAAGCAATTTCGGTAAGTTTTTTATTTTTTTATTTATTCTTTTTCCCATGATCTTTTAAATTAAAAAATTTTTTGGCTTGATTTACAATACACACTGGTATGAAAGTGATTAAAAACAAGTATATAACAAATAAATGTTATCAAAGGCGTAAGTTTCTCTTCTACCTATGTAATGTTGTCCGGGAATCAACATGTAATCTCAGTCGCTAAGTTGACCAAGAATAAAAAAGAACTTCAACTCGCTTTTGCTTTGTAATGACAAAATTTATTTCTTCATTGTTACGTCTGTAATGTCACCCACATGATCTCGAACATTATCCATGCCTCTAACATGATCTTGAATGTTATTTACATCTCTCACGTGATCGTCCTACTTCTCCTTTTTATAATTTCTTTTCTTTACTGGTGACGTCATTTTGCATGCATTTGCATATTGCCATCGGCGCTATTTTACACCCATCTGTAAGAGTTTTTAATGTTTTTATTCACTTTAAAATGTTTATTTGATCCGAAAAATAGTGTCTAGCGTTAGGTGAGAAAAGAAAAATGGCTGCGAATTGACACGTAAATATTTGAAGCATTGATAATGACTTAAAAATAAAACAAAATATTTTTAGAAACCCACCCAATAAATGTCACAGTAACATTTATTGGGTGGGTTTCTAACAGTGTTTTGTTTTATTTTTAAGTCATTATCAAAACTTCAGATATTTACGGGTCAATTTGTGGCCATTTTTCTTTTTCTCACCTAACGCTAGACACTATTTGTTTTTCGAACAGAATAAATGTTTTAAAGTGAATAAAACCACTAAAAACTTTTCCAGCTAGGTAGAAGAGTAACTTATCTTGCCTTTGATATTTATTTATTATTTGACCATTTTTTTCATACCAATGTGTATTGTAGTACAAACCCCATGTTTTTATTTTATTTTTTATTTTTAATAAATGCATGCTACTATAAGTCAAAATACAAAGTTGCATAGCACCTTTTATCACTGTTGCTTTTAAGATAATGAAAACAATTATAAACATGCCAAAATTGAGTGAAAAAATTATCAAAAATAAAATTTTGTCAAGGAAATGTGATTTTTTAAACTGTTCATGTAGCCCTCCTTTTTTTTTTTTTTTTACTCGTGGGGGAGAGGGAGGCACTCAAGGATATGGATTAAAGAGTGATAGGTAGACAGTGAGATAACATTGTGGGGATTGGTTATGGTGGAAATTGGATAGGGTTTAATTATTTAAGAGGGCAGCTCAACAAGAACTTGTTTACTTTAGACTTGAAAATGACCTTGTTATATTCAGCTGGGAAGTAGCCATATGGTATTATGTTCTACAGATGGACAGTTCTTGGAAAGGAACATTGCTCATGGAATTTTCGTTTAGTTTCAGACACAGAGTGAGGTAAATTGGTGACAGTTGTTGAAGCTAGATGAGTGTTTGTTGTGAATGCATTACATGGGGAGATGATAGATTGAAGCTCAGTTAAGCATCTGCCATAAAAATAACAGTAGAGCAGAGATAGACTCACAAGATCTATTCTGTGAGAAAGGGAAGTAGGGAGGCGTCCACTAGATTTAGTTCACATCAAATGTTGACCATGGCAACACCAAATGACTTTCTCCATGAAACTATCATTTATATTGCTTTCAATATGCTATTGGCTGAAGTCATCTTTGACTGAATCATTGCTAATCTTTTTCAATTTGTCTTTTCTTCAATTATCCTTAACTGCAATGTAAGTAAACATGCTTATCCAATCAGAGTTTCATGCAACATGTTTATACCAGTTGTAATGTACAGTTGACTCGAATCTGGGAACCTTTAGGAGATCCCCTTTTTAGTGAGTTCCAATTTGGAAGGAAGATTTTTGGGAAGGGCCAGTTTTAGAGGAACATTTTTTATGAAAATTCTTATGAGAGTGAGAAAAATCTTAGATAATAAACACAAATAAAATAGTAAATTCAAACATAAATCTACAAGAGATATTTTATATATGTTTAAAATAAGTTTACATAGTTAAGAAACCAATGTCCTGTTAATGTTTTTATAGTCTTCCTAGAACAAGGGGATTCATTAGTTAAGCTATTGAAGAAGTTTGAATTGATAATTTAAGGGCCATGAATTATCCTTGAGTCTGAAAATTGTAATAAAAATTTCAATTACACAAATTATATTTGATTAAAAGTTGTTAATAAGTGTCAATGTTTGTTTGTTTTCATTGTATAAAGTTCAGTGAGAAATGTCAGGAATATTTAAAGAGAATAAGTTTATACATTTTTTTCAATGAACAGACCATAAGATGAGAGGATGCATTATGTGTGTTGGTAGCAGAGTGCATATGCTTATGAATGTATATGTGTGAGTAATCAGAAGCCTGAAAAAGGAAAGTTGAGGCAGAATAAATATTAACTCTATCGTGGATTTTGGCTCAACCTCTTTATTGAAGAAAAATCTGACTTTCTATACATTCATGGTGGATGAAAACGACATTTGATAAATTCAGAGAACTGCATTTGATTGGCTTAAAATGTTTAGGTTTTTTTTTTATTTGCTATTATTTATACAAGCAAATGCATACTTCGAACCATATGCACAAAAATAAGTTCAAGCCTTTTCGTTTTGGATAAATTCTGTGTGAATACAAATATTTCCAATTTATTATGTGGCCTCCTTTGTATTTTATTTTTTAGCTAAATATTTCTTATCCATAGTAAGTTCAATATTCGCATGCAATGCAAACGTGCAACTCACTAAACATGCAACCACCTAATACATGTTTATAAAATATATTAATTACAATCCATGACAAAATATCACAATATGTTGCCAATTTTGTTTTTCATTTATTTTCTTTGTTTTATTACTTTTCTTCAATTCTGTATACAAGTGACGTTCAATAAGTAATGTCCCTGACTCCCTTCTCATAACAGTAGATTAATGACACTTCACATAGGAATCAAATACACTTATGCATTCCTCCCATTGTTTTGTGCAGTTCTGGAGACAGATTTTGTAGAACGCCTTAGGTTGGTCTTCCAACCACAACAGGACTTCCAGAAATCAAGGCTTTATCAACTGGGAAACATTTTTCTTTTAAAACAACTTTATGGCTGGGAAGTCAAACTCGGAGAGTGCAAGGTTAAGAGAGTAAGAGGGATGCAAGTTGATTTTATAGCCTGTGCTTCTGATCTGGTGTTGTAAACCAGAGCATTGTCTTGCATGATGTGGATATCTTCACTGATCTTGCCCAGCCTTTTGATTTTGATAGCTTCTCTTAATTTTCTCAAAAGTGAAGCATAATAGTATCCTGTAATGGTGATACCCATGGCCAGGAAATCTCTCATCACTATTCTGTTCAGATCCCCCTCATATTATATAAATGATTTAAAAAGAAAAATAGTCTTTATCTTTGAAGAAAAAGTAAGAAACTGAATTGATGTAAAATTGCTGACTTCATGAGGAAAAACTTATTCTACTTACTGATCAAGTTTTCAAATGATTAAAATAAGTGTATTTTATTGTAATAACTAAGTTGAAATGATAAACTTTCAAGTGTTGATACTCAGAATTAAACATTAAATGTTTCTGATGTAACTGGATAAAATGTGACAATTTGCTGAAAATGTGCGTAAATTAAATCATATGTTTATAGTTTGAAAAGTGAGCAAGTAAGACCTCAGCAGCATTTAACCAGCTCTGAAAGATCTGAAGAAAAAAATTCACTCTCAGATCTGTATTAAGATTTTATAACAGCAACGTCTTGTCTGCACTGCTGTATGAAAATAAAACTTGGCATCTCAAAATCAGCCAAGAGAAGAAATTAGATGTGTTTGATTCCAAGTGCCTTAGAGTCTAGGGATCAAATGGAGTGATTGAATTACCCACAAAGAAGTCAGAGATTGTACTAACCAACAGGTATCATTAGTAATCTGCAAACGTCTAGGCTAGCTCAGACATAACCTAAGAGTGGCACCAAGTGCTCCAATGAGCCCTGATAGAAAAAGAAAAGGAAAACCAAAAGTGAAGTAGAAACAGACAATTGAGAGATTTGATGGCAATGGGGAGAAACTGGAGGGACACTGTGGGTCTAGTTTCAGATCGAAAATGATAGTATACTTTGACTGCCTCATGCATTGCAGGACGCAGATTTTCTAAGTGAAGTTTTTACCTTATTGGTACAAAATATTTCTGGTGAAAACACAGTTCTTCAATTAATTTTCTCTTTCTATATTGTTTGGAATAGTAAGCATTAAATTAAAAATAAATTTTGTAAAATTGTTTAATTTTTGCATGGACCCGGTGTGTGTGTGCAGAGTTATTTTAATTATTCCCCTTGCTGTATTCCACTTTCCCTCTTAAAAATTGAATTTTAAAGGAGTGATTTTTTCCCCCTCTTATTCAGTCTTGAAAACTGGCAACTTATTGTGTCACAACACAAAGGTATATTTATAGCGACACCAAATGTAACTTAACTATCTTTGGCACACAATGTCAAAAATAACCAAAATTTATCCCGAAGCACAACCAAATTGTAAAAATATGGATGTCTAAAAGGACATAATTTTCAAATTATAGCAGTAAAACTTTCATGAAGAATACTTTCTTTTTTGTTTTCTAATCCACATTGTTACAGACCAGCTATGACGTGCTACACAAGAAAGTACATTGTTGCCAGCTACAAAGAAATAATTTCTCAGATTTATAATGGAATAAAAAGAAGTTTTAAGAAAGTAATTATCCATTCTCAAGCCCTGCTTTTGATCTAGGAAAAAATAGCAATAAACATAGCACACTGAAGAAACGACAGTAACAGGAGAGATTTTATAAAATGTGGTTTATTGAATGGAGATGTAAATAAAATAAGTATAAAAAACAAAAGAGAAAAAGCAAGTAATGTTGGCTTTTGATAAATATGGCTTTTAGAAACAGCGCAAATGTAAAATATCGAAAATGTGGGCCTGAAAAAGACAATGTTCTGGTTTTAATGTAAATGCATGTTTTTGAACGCCAGTTGGGAAATTTATTTCTAGTTCAGATATTTTACCTTGGCCACTCGTATCCCTAGGTTGGATGCAAAATTCAATGTTTTTGATAAACAGAAAAGCCATTATTTTGAGAGATTTTAATGATTTGATTTTAAAAAAGGGTAAGCAGATATTTATTTTCTGGGTGGAAAGTTTAGTTATGCTTAATTAAAAACTAATCAGGACATTCCATTTTTATAAAGTTTTATGTTAGGATATACATGTTTCCTTTTATATTTTTCTTTCAAATATATGTTTTATTAAGAGAAGTAACTTGTGTATTGTCTATTACATGTATCATGAAAAGGGTATTGCTCCATATCTAACATTATCGTATATATGTTTTGCTATTATTGAAACTCAATTAGAAACTCTTCTCTATCTTATGTGCTTTGGTAGGTGATTGTGAATAAAGGAATTTTACTAACTTCCCTCCTGACTCTGACTGAGGAGCAGGTTCGTGCTCTCTTTGATGATACCAATGCTGAAGAAGAAGCCATTCTGGAACTAACAACGGCCTTAAGGAATTTGAATGCTTGGACGAGTAAGTTTTTACAACTTCTTAAATAAGTAACCATATTTTTTTCCTCAAGTCGATTTATTAAAATCAGAAATGAAAAAAGAAAATAACCTTTTAAGTCTTTTATTTTTATATTTTATTCCCTTCCTAAGAAAAACTTTCCATTGAATTTCCATGAATTGATAGCAAGGTCATTCATAATTGATGTGATAGAAATTATATCTAAGCTGAAGCATTTTTTTATGGATGGTCAAAAGATGACTATGGAAGGTTTTTTATTTATTTAATATCTTGTGTTTTTTAAAATTTATAGACTTAACATTTAAATCAAAATTCCATTTGTATAAAATCCTCATTAGCAATTAATGGAATCTACTTTTTTCTTTTTTTTTAATTAAAAGACAAGATAACGAACCTCTGACTAGAAACCAAGGACACACCCCTTCACTGTACAAATTCACAGATGTGGAAGATTTTTTTTATTTTAATAGCATCTTTACTTGGGCAGCTTGTCTTTGGAATTTCCTACCTGCCTCTTCAAGGTTCTATGGACAAATTTATCTTTAGTTGACCTTTGACAACTAAATATTTTCGTTTACTAGCCAACTAGAAAAGTTACTAGCCAAAACCCACATGATTTTTAGAATATGACATCTTCATTCTGTAACAAGTATGTACATCATAAATATTTTTCGGTATTTCTTTTTATAAGTGTAATTCTAAATATACAACAAATTTTATGTTGATACTTGAAGGTATAAACATTCCAATTTCTTCAGATATTTTTTTAAACAGCCTTCGTTTAAAAAAAAAAAGAAGAGTATATTGTCCTATTAAACTTTTCTTGTTTAAATAATTTAACTTTGTTCATTTTATTAAAAAAAAAAAAAAATATTGAAAAGATTTTTCACCGAGTAGTGAGCTTTGGAAGATTGTCAGTGAAAGAAATACAATCGCCAAAAGATAAGCGTTTCATTATTTCTAGTCGCCACTTTTAAATATCACTCGCAAATGCGACTGTTTCACTCACAATGTAGAGCCCTGCTCTTGTTTCCCTAACCATAACAACATGCGGAAATTTAAATGTAATGTAAACAAACATCTTGCTACCAAACCCTACACTTAATTTTCCCCTATAAATCTGGCCCCTAAAGAAATAAATTTAAAAAAATCAATTAGAAAATAATTATGAAATAAATTTAGTTTTGTCTAAGGAATGTGACTTTTTTGTAGACCATTTTTTTTTTTTACACGTTACTTCCACATCAGATGTGGCTTGCATGTTAGCCATGAAGACAGAAAATGATTTTTTTTCTATGAAACTATCATCTATGTTGATTTCGATTGGTCACTGCTTGATATCGTCTTTGACTGAGTCATTCCAAGTTTTTTTCGAGCTGTCTTTTCCTCATTTAAAATGTGTGTACATCTGTTTATCCAACATGTCCATACCACCATAGGTGGTTGCAATACAGATGGACTTTTACACTATTGCAAACTCGATGTAATTGGAGTAAACAACAGGTGACGATAACAAGCTCATAAAATTTATGTAAATCTGTCTGATTACGCAATCCCAATAAGTGATCTCATCTTGGAGCAACTTCATATGCACCCTGCTAGCTCATTTTCTTTGATCTTGTCTAGAATTCAGACCCGTTTAAAGATTGACTTGCTTATTTTCGAACCCCATCAATCAGCCGGAAAACAGTTTACCATATGTAACATGGTGTTATACTTGTCGCAGTATTAAAAAAAGCAGGAAAGAAACAAAAATCCGACTCTGCTTTTTTTTTTTTGTTTTAGCAAAAGGCATTTATTACTGTTACTTTCCAAACAATGTTTCTTGTTTCTTTTTTACTGTTCATTTCGTCTGCCATGAGATTAGCAAAACCCTGCCATCTCGATACCAGATTAAAAAGTCTTTCTCTGCCACCACATCTTACCCAGCTACACCTTTTTCTTTCTGCTCCTCACCACATGGTGCATTTTTTTCTCCTTTTCCTGCAATACAAGCTCATGCACACCTTCTAATTTGCATATGTGTTAAGACGACTGCTGTGCTTCTGCTAATATTTTCGCAAGTCAGCTATGCTACCGCTGCTGCTGATTTTCTCATGTGCTTATAGGCACTCTGTTACACATAGTTAATATAAACAGACTAGTTTAAGCTAATGATAAGCAATAATTTCCTCTTAATATATTAATTCTATCAAGACCTATGGAAATTTCACAGTTGTATTCTTTATTTGTTGTATATTGTTGCTATGCTTAAAAATATTTCCATTCTATGGACATCTGATGAAAACGCAGACCTAATGATATTAGTTACCATGTTTGTTCAAGCTGAAACATGCTTATCTGAATATTCTGATTAATGTAGTTTTGAATTTATCTCGTTATGAGAATTTATCACCAAAACCCTTGTAGGAGTTTGTGTGATATATGTATCTTCTATGGACAGACAGTGCATATGCAGACTCCACAATATCTTGTACCAATTTTGGACAAAACAGATACTACACTTTGATCCTAGACTAAGACCATGTATTGTAGTTTGAGTTTCATATTTGGTATAACAGCAACATCAGATGTAATTTCAAAAAAAAATATTTTTTGCATTGCATCTTCAGTGATACAGCGATCTCATCTTTTTTTTTTTCTTTTCTTTTTAGGGGGGGGGGGGGGGCAAGTTGATAACGGATGTACAATCATGGAATTTCCCTAGTGTATTATTATGTAGATTTTGTGGTACTTATGCAGAAAGGAAATCACATTATTTTTGGTATATTCTGAATAAGTTACGTAAACTGCTGGAACATGCCAAACAAATTTTTGTTTTTATACTGAAAATGATGACCAATGTTTAAAATGTTAGTAAACTGTTAAAAATTAAGGCAAAAAACATAATTATAATCAATATAAAAGATTTTTAAGAAGAAAACTATTTTTTTTTTTTTTTTTTTTTTTTATAAAAAGAGATGTTTAATTTACCTTTTAAAGATATGAAACAAGCTTTCACTCCAATCTGGGATTTTTCAAACAATTTCTTTTTATTAATTTTTTTTTCTCCTTAGAGATGTAAAAATCTCTCTGGGTAATCTGTTGAAAACAGTGCAAGTATGCAGCTCACATGACAAGGTTCTAAGAAATAGGATTGCATTTTTTTTGCAAAATATTATGAATGAATAGTATTTTTTTTTTTTTTTTAAAGGCCAAAATAATATAATAAAAAAAACTCATATTGTTTTGGCCTTCTTTAAAAAAATTAATATTCATTTATGATTTTTCAAAAAAAAAAAGTTCCGCCCTATTATAATTATAATCAAAAACGGTCGTCATATGGCAATTTCAATAAAAAAAGACACTTGTGGAGTTTAAAAACCATGCTGAAATAATGAAGTTATTTAGAAAGCCATTCTTAACATGGGAAGGGGGCACTTTTTCTTCTTTTTTTTCTTTTTCTTTTTTAACTATTCTGTACTTTCACCTGATAATTTAATAAGCAAAAATACTGTAAAAAAAAAAGAACTTTAAGAAAAGATTTGCCAATTGATAACTGCTGCAGTTTCATTGACTAAGTGCTTTGGCACCTTTCAGTGGTTTACGTAATCTGCCCAGAATATGCCGACGATAACGCAGTCCCTATTCTGCATAAGTACCGATTTTGTAATTGATTTCATGATTGAAGTATTTTTGCACGTTCCCACGCCTTCGTTTTCATACATAACCTGTCTTGCATTTTCTTTTTTCCCTCCAGATAAACAAATAAAGGGGATTGATATTGATGACAATGATGTAGAACTCCACTGGACCAGTTACACTGCCTCACAATCATCCGTGGGCG
The DNA here is from genome assembly GCF_053919585.1 of Euprymna scolopes. Classification (NCBI taxonomy): domain Eukaryota; kingdom Metazoa; phylum Mollusca; class Cephalopoda; order Sepiida; family Sepiolidae; genus Euprymna; species Euprymna scolopes. The sequence continues at coordinate 72,894,162 of NC_136483.1, forward strand.
GTGGCAGTGGTGGCGGCAGCAATGTCAGCAGCAGTGGTGAAGGTGGGGGAGGGGGAGAGGCTTCTGGAAGTACAGCAAGTGAAGGTGGTGGTGGTGAGGGTAGCTGGAGTGGAGGGGGAGGCTCTCCAAAATATTTTCAACGTCCATCAACGTCGTCTCTTCCACCAGACAGTTTCTTTCCACCTCAACTACCCACACCTCCACAGAGTACTCCCTCGTCGCCGGCGCCTCGTATCCAGAAGGAACGACATAGGTGCACCCCTCCTCCGACACCAACTCTAGTACGAACCAAGCCAATAGGTACAAAATACCCGAGTACGCCTCCTCCCAAGAAGAAGATTCAACTGTTCCCTGATGCCACTTCGCTAAAGAAGAGTCGTTCTTGTGAATCTCAGTTGGCGAGTAGAGTAACCAATATTGACCCTGTAAGGTAAGTGAAAGTCAATTACCTGTCTTTTTTTTTCTGAAATTTTAGACATTTTTTAGAATCAAAATCATGTGATATATTTTGATCACAATTGGAATACATCAGATTTAGTAACATATGTTAATTTTTTTAAAGGATTATAGAAGTGGTGCAAAATCTGTTTGGGGAATTAATTTTACCGATTTTGATATGGGTATCCTTTTAGTTGATTATAAAGTTTCAAATTCTACATGCATCCCGAAAAAGCTATCTTGTGTATATTTATGAATCATTATTCAAATATTTCACTTTTGTACCTTTTTAAAACTATTTAATTTTCTTCATACAACATGCAATTAGATGTCCTGATCAGCCAGCAACCTAGGGCAATATTGCCACTCCAGACACCGCCAGCAGCTTTGATCATCAAACAGGATATTATTTTGTATTGTTTATAAAATTTTTCTCCTTTCTTTTCAATCAAATAAATCAAATTTAACGTTTGACCTAAAGTCGAACACATATCTGAGGAATGGAAATTTTTCCGAAATATTATACAATATGTAACTTCCATCAGACCATACTGACTCGAGTAAGAACACAATGCAATTTTAAAAGTATATAAAAAAAATGTTATAATACATATTATTCCACCATTACGTCTTAATTTGCTTCAGTTTGTATCGATCCGTTACACTTCTACATCGTAATGCCTTCTATAAATTACCTTTAAGCCACATAAAACACATTATATACATGTACATAGTGTATGTATGTATATATATATATATATATATATATATATATATATATATATATACTAGCTGTACCCGGCCACGCGTTGCTGTGGCTCAGTTTGTTAAAATGGAACACATGTGAAAGTAGAGAAAAGTTTGATTCTTTTTTTTCAAGAGAATGTACAAATTATTTTTTTTAACAGATGTTAAGAAAATAAACAGAAAAATACTTCCATCATTAATTATGCAAAAAAAAAAAAATAAAATGTTGATTTAGTGTTTCAATATGCTTATAAATTACGATAAAACTTGCTGAGTATGCACTGTTTTATGATTGTTGTAAAAATGGAACGGAAACTTAAATTTCGTTTCATTTTAATCTTTCTCAATTTTTTAATTGTGCCCACCCCCAAACGAATATAATCAAAACAGTAACATTCAACAATTGTACTTTATGCATATAAAACACAAAATATTTATTAAAAAAAAAAAAGTTAATAACGAAAGGGAAATAATTCCATTTTTAAACGAAAAAGTCAGTTTGGTATATCTTTTTGTTATTTTTTACATAAGTCCAGCCTACCATTCACATTGGAAATGTTGACATTTATAGGTTGTCGGGTACGTTTACAATGAATAAACACTCCAATCTAGTAGATGTATCAGAATTTTTGTAGGAATTTTTTACACCCCTATCACGAAACTGCGAATAAAATATAAAAATCTCGTAATTTCTCTTTTAAAAGTGGGTTGTTTATTTTCTTTATGGATTATACTTCCAAAAATAAACTATTAAAGTTGTTTTAAAAGTAATAGAAATATTTTTTTTTATTTTTTAAAAAACAGTAATGAATTTTACGAGTTCAGTATTTTTCAATTTTTAAACTTTAAAAATCTATCAAAATATTTCTATTGATTCTATTTTTACGATATTTTCAGGGTCAATTTGAAATTTTATGCTCTTTCCAATAAACCGAATATAATATTTTAGACAAACGTTTTTTTTTTTTAATTTACGCCCCCCCCCCATTTTCAAGTGTCTAGTAAAATGTAAATAATTAATTTACACACCAAAGTTTTATATATCACAAATTGAAGAGAAAAGGTCAATAAGTAATATATTCAAATTTAAAACAAAAAAAAGTAGTGTTTTTTAGAAATTTACCTGTAAAGTTCGAAGTTTAAAACCTTTTTTTTTTAACCACGTTGTTTGTTTTTTCTTTTGTTTTTTATGAAACCTTGGTCCTTGCTCCTTTAATTGAAAAAAAATTAGGGCTTGAATTACATTTTTCAAGTAGTTATAAGCTTGGAAAGACGGGGTGGAATTATTCACTATTTTTCACGAAATTTCTTACAGACCTACCAATCTACCCATGTTAAGAACGGCTTTCGGAATAGACACCCGAATACCCGAAAAGCTATAAAAGTTGACGTGTCGAATGTGGACGATGAGTTGGGCGTAATGTAAAAATGTACCAAATTTAAAAGGGAACGAAATTCAAATTTCCGTTCCATTTTTACAACCGTAAAGCAGAGCATTCTATGCAAATTTTACCTAACTTACTGTATTAATGCTATTTTTTTTAAGCAAGAAAAAAATATAGTAAATATCCAGATACGCTACTACAGAACACCGACCACTCTAATTTGTTTTTTTTTTATAGGTAAGTGAGGTCGCTGACAACGAATCTGATAGTCAAACTTGGGGCAAATTTACCGTTTGCATGGTATTTACCTCTGAACCCACAAACTTCTTTCCACCATTTTGCAGCTTCTATTTATGCTACGCGCATGCACGCTGTAGCATAAACGACGGCTTCACCAAGCAATAGCGTATCTGGATATTTACCAAAAAAAAATATTTAGGTTTGGCTATAAATTCCTAAACTCATTTCACCCTAAATAATTTAGGTGACTGAAATAGGAATCTAATTGAATCTTTAATTTCCTGAATAGTATGCGAGAATTCATTTTTCTTCGAGTTATATCGAATTCATTAATACGGACTTTAGGGGCTTTTTTCTTAATGTTACTGTAAAAATTATTTTTTATTGTTACAAATTACGATGCTTTAAAAAAAAGCAAAAATAAATTCTTGCGTTTTTTATTTACTACTGAAAACCATAACTTTAGTAAAGGTATTTTTTGTTTAAACAAAACATTTTCACTAAGAGTTAAGTAAAAAATAATTAGTTCATTATATTCTGCGATCATTATTTGAAAAATACTGCAATTTTCATTAAAATTGGTTAATTTCCTGATTTTTGGTGAATTTTTAAGTAAAGGGAGGAGTCAAAATGTGTATACACTTTGAGCGTCGGCATTCATTTTGCGACCACGTGTGGTTAATTTAAATTAAAGTTCAATCACATGGTTACATTATCAATAATCATGTAATTAAACCCATTGAAAATTTACCGATATTGTAAACACATTCTGTTTACATTAAGCCTGTAGTGTTTTTTTAGTGATGCAATGTTGTCAACTGAGATTTAAAAAACCCGCGAGATCAGGAGAAAGAAATGTCCAGAAAATCGCTAGATTTTTAATTTTTATCGTCTGAAATTTTGAAAAATATCAATCCCCCCTCCTAAAAAAAAATCCATATTTTAACTTCCTACAATAAAAAAAATTATAGATATAGTATATTCAATATATAAAATGTTCCGTGTTTTCTCACTATATGTTTCTGGAATTATATTGAAGCGGTTAGCTCCCCAGAAGGCTTACATATTTTATCAGCTAGTTTTGCCTGTTTTTTTCAGAGAGGGTATTTTTTTTTTTTTGCAGGAAACAAATCATAAACTCAAACATTTTATAATAAAAGTTAAATTGAAATATACTGCAAATTAAACATCACAATAATGGTGCAACATATTTTGAAATTAGAAAAATAAAAAACAAAAAAACTTTGTTTAGCATATTAAAAGTATTTAGGTTGGTAGATAATTAAATTCTGCTGTATTGGTATAAGTTTTTTTTTTTTTTTTTGCTGTTGTTTCTTGCTTTTTACAATTTTAGATCGTATTTTAAACTAAACTTCGGAGGTTGGAATGCCCCCCCACACACACACACACCTAAAATGTACTTGGAAAAATCGATTTTATAGTGAGATTTAAGAATGGTTAGTCGAAAAAAAGGTGAAAAACAAAACAAATAATCAATAAATAATTGTTACCAAAGGCAATAAATAAATGCTACTTTTTTTTTTACTTACATGAATGAGTTTATTTTATGTTTTAAATTATTTTCAAGCGCTTTTCTTTATTTTTTAATAATCTAATGCGGGTGTGTGGGGGCCAAATATCTCCAGATTTTCTAGAATTCCCCGCTAGATTGCAAACAAAATCTCCAGATCTAGCAGGAAAACCGCTAAATTGTAACACTGGTCACGTGACAGGAAGCGGTAATAAATAATTGTCCCTAAATAAAAAAAATGGCCTCTCGGTACAAAGAAAAACATCTATTTATCATAGAAAAATTAAGTATAATGTTATAATTAAAAAGAAATATATAAAAACACACATGGATATAGTAAACATATTATACCAAAACGTGGAAGCCATCCGTCCAGTGGTTTTTTAGACTATTAATTCCGAACGAACCAAGAGTTACATTTTTATATATATAGATATATATATATCAGTGTTTGTCCAAGGTAACTTTAAATCTGGATATGATAGACATCATCATTACTTCGTCTGGTAAGCTATTCAACGAAGCAGAAACATGAACAGAGAATGCTGTCTTTCTACTAATCAAGCAAAAATGATGATGGTTCACCTTTTGCAAGTGCCAGTGGAAATTGCAACTTGGCACAGGAGGTAAAAAAACTCAAATATATATTTAAATTCCCATTAATATTGTCTGCCAGAATCTGGCCCACTTGCATTCTTTATTACTCAACTGAGGAGTAAGAAAATGAAAATGGTAGTCAAAAAAACAATATATAACAAATAAATGTTACCAAAGGCAAGATAAGTTACTCTTCTATCTTCCTGGATAAGTTTTTTTTGTGTGTTTTAACTTATTTTAAAGTGTTTAGCTTGAAACTCAAGTAGTACTGAGTGTTAGAACAAGAAAAGTGGTTGACATGAGTGTCATCTGGGGGAGTCTTGATAATTGCTCCAGAATCAAAAATTAAACAAAATACTGGCAGAAACCTACCCAATAAATGGCCAGTGGCTATGGTGCATCTAGTACTGCTTTGAATTGTTTGGATATCTGCAGGCGAGGCTGACTATGACTTTTATCAATTTGTTTCACTGAACCATTGATGTATGTTTTCTGAACCATATCTTCACTTGCATTGTCATGTTATCATTTTGTCAATTCCACTCAAGAGTGCCTACAAATCTATATAATAAGTGAACATATAGGTGTATCAGAATTTTTGTAGGAATTTTTGACACCCCTAACACGAAACTGCGAATAAAATATAAAAAAAACTTGTAATTTCTCTTTTAAAAGTGGGTTGTTTATTTTCTTTATGGATTATACTTCCAAAATAAACTATTAAAGTTGTTTTAAAAGTAATAGAAATATTTTTTTTATTTTTTAAAAAACAGTAATGAAATTAATTGAATTTTACGAGTTCAGTATTTTTCAATTTTTAAACTTTAAAAATCTATCAAAATATTTCTATTGATTCTATTTTTATGATATTTTCAGGGTCAATTTGAAATTTTATGCTCTTTTCAGTAAAGTGAATATAATATTTTAGACAAACGTTTTTTTTTTGTTTTTTTTTTTTTAATTCACGCCCCCCCCCCATTTTAAAACGTCTATTAAAAAGTAAATAATTAATTTACTCACCAAAGTTTTATATATCACAAATTGAAGATAAAAGATCAATAAATAATGTATTCAAATTTGAAACAAAAGTGTTTAGAAATTTATCTGTAAAGTCTGAAGTTTAAAACTTTTTTTTTTTTTTTAATCACTTTTTTTTTTAATGAAACCTTGGTCCTTGCTCCTTTAATTGAAAAAAGAAATTAGGGTTTGAATTACATTTTTCGAGTAGTTATAAGCTTGGAAAGACAGGGGGTCGAATTATTTAATATTTTTCACAAAGTTTCTGACACACCTAGTGAACGTATGTGTGTCCAGTCTGATTCGCTATATGAAGAAAAAGAAGAAAGTGGGAGGAGATGAATGAATAAGGTGAAAAAAGGAAGTAGGCAGAGTAGCTGGTACTGCTTCTTTCAAAACTTGATGCTGATAAAAAAAAATTAGAATTCAGTTATTAAGCTGTCAGTGTTGGCTGTTGGTGTTTCAGATACTCAAAATTACCTAATAAATATTATTTAATGCTTGACTGATTTGCATGTAAAATGAAAGATTCCTCTTTCATTTTTGATAGGATATGTTGTGCACTCATTTTTAACGAATCTACCTTCTGTTTATTTCATTTAAACTTATGTATCTTCTAAAGAGGGGATAGACGGCTTTTGGGATAGCAACTGCATTTTTTAAACAAATCAATATGCTATTTACTGTAATTCAACTTTTAAAAGTTGAATTGAGATTTTATATAGTTCTTAGAATATTTTTTTTGTTTAGTAATAGTGTGTATATGAGAGAGAGCTTAAATTTGAGGTAGGAATAACAATAGTTTTGTCTTTTTCTTAATTGGTTTCATTATAATGATTCCGAGTAGGAATAGTGAAGCCAGCTAGTTACAAATAAAATGGTTGTCTTGCACAAAATGATTTTTTTTGCAAAATTCAAATCTGCAAAGATCTTGGCATAGTGGATAAAGTAGTTGGTAAAATTCAGTTGTAAGTTACACTCTTCTGGAGGTTGAAAGTTCAATTCTCAGTGTAGGTGATACTCAAAATCCAATTGCGATATTACTTAGGACTTTTACCCAGTCATGGATAGATTAAAGGTTTCTGTTAAAAATTCCAAGCAGATTCCCTCATTCAACAGAAAGATTTCCGACTTCGACAAGATATACCTGAAGAAGTACTGAAATTACATTCATTGAAATGCTGTGCAAATAACACTCAAGATGAGAACAATAATCTGAATAATCCAAATACAAAAATTTCAATTTGTAAAATTTATGTAAAGTTTTTTTTAGGCAGCAACCATAGCATTTTATATTATGGGCTACTTCATTGCACAACTGAGAAACATAACTAAAAACAATTTGACAAATGTTTCAATTTTGAAAGATTATTTTTTAAGGAAATTAACTGTTGAAGGATAAATGAAAATGCATATGTAGATTGTATCTTTTCCCAGACATCTTAATTACCTTTGTTTTGTTTAATACTTCTCGGTTCCTATTGAATTTTCTTCCCAAGAGGTAAAGCTAGATACATAATTGATTCTTTTTTTTTTTCTTCCTATAAAATCCAACTCCTCAAAAGGCAGGTACTATATTGTAACAAAAATAAAAAATGTTATTCTTTCTATTTTCAAATATTTAATTTCCTATAAAAATCATTGAAAATCAGACATTTTTAAGAAGCTTTCAATCATGCTTCTCAGGTGCGCCATGAAGTGTTCTGTAACGTAGAATGATCTGGTAGCAACCATTCCTTTAGCCATTTTGTTGTATGAGATTGAAACAGAACTCATTAATATTTCATCTGCTACAACTGTGAACTTGTAGTGAAATGGATAAGATACTAAATAAAATTTAGTTCTACTAAGTGACACTCCTCTGAAGCTTTAATCCTCATTATGGATAATGCAATTGTGAATTATATAAGACTTCTATCCGTTCATGGTTAGTGGAATGAGAGCATGCTACCCCATAGAGGAATTCCATGCAGATTCCAATAGAAAGATTTGCAAGTTTGACAGAATATACCTAAAGAAGGTTGGAGATTACATCAATCGAAACATTATGAGAATATCACTCAAGAGTAGAACAATAGCTCAAATTATCCAAATAAGGCAAAATTGTTAAGTTTTTGTGAAATTATCAAATATGGCAAAGAAGTTTTTATGGCTGTGTTATGTTTTCACCTATGAGTGATCAATAAACCAAATAAAATTATTTCTGTTATACATGTGTGCACAGGCTGTCCACATGAAGGTCCTTTCATTCTCTTCATCATCACTTGTTTCTTTTCACGTTTTATGAGTAGCTGCGCCATCTAGTGGTTGTAAAGGGTCATTTGTTTAACTAAGCTGAACAAAACTTTTCATGCGTGAATGACACAAGGAAACTTTTGCTGAGTTTTCAAGATTCTGAGAGAATGGATATATGGAGGGAAAGACAGAGATTACACAATTAAAATTATTTCTGCCATAACTTAGTTTTCTAACTTGAGAGTTTAGATGTAGACGGACAGACTTAAGGTAACAGTCGGCTTAGATTATATCTATATCATTTGCGCGTCTCGTTCGCTTGACTTTCAACTAAACTAAAACTTAATTTTTCTCTTGCTCGAAAACATGACTCCTTCCTCGTATCCTGATATTTTATTTATGGCGTTTGACTTCTTCCATTGCTTCAACTTGCGTCAGCTGTTTCTGGGTACAATTCTGTTTGCAGATCGGTTATCGTGATATGCACTAAAAGTGACCCTCGCCACCTTGCCAATATTCATACTAGTTAACTTAATCGATATTTGCTGGCATAAAGTTCTTATTACATAATAGCTACATTTGAATACTATATTGTTGATCAAATCAAATTTATTTGTCAAGAAGTTGCAACACGCAACAAGCCATGTAAAGAGATGTAGATGTTTACATTCATATATGCCTTGATATGGTAGTCATCATCACAACTTCCTCTGGCAGGTTGTTCCACAGAGCAGGAGCACGGACAAAAGTGATAATGGTACATCTTTTGTGAGCGACCATAGTGACTGAAATTGGTACTGGGGTCAAAAAAAAAAAAAACTCTTTAAAAGGTAGATTGAAATTCCTCTCATTAATGTTTTATGCCAGAATTGTGTCTCTTCACATCCCTTACTGTTCAAATGAGAGCAGATCTAGTCTTAAGAGCTGTTTTTTTTTTTTGTAGGTAAGCATTGAGTTCTGTCACCATCCTGATTGCAAAATATTAAGTGCATTCCAGATGTACGATATCTTTTTGAGGATAATTATTTGTTTCTTAGATGACATACTCCAGGATGAGGTATACTAGAATTATGTATAGGGGATGAAAAATAGGTACACATGCATTTTAACTTACCAGAATTTTTTTTTTTTTTTCTTTTACAGAAGAGTTATCTTAGCAGAAAGGGAAAGCAATCCAAAATTAATGGGTTTTTTCTAATCAAACTTTTCTGGTAATTTAAAACAAGTTTAATAAAGTAATGAAGTAACACAACAGAAAACATTAAATAACAAAACATTTATTGAATTTAATTAATTTGTTAAAAATTTAGAAACAATATTTAAAAATAAATTATATTTACAATTTATGAATGAAATATATTCTCGTGTATTGCAAAATAATTATTTTCAGAATAAATTTTTTATACAACACAAATAAAATATAGTATTCAGTTTAGAATATTATGAAATGGGTGGAATGTATTTTAGATAACTTTTTTTTTCTTTGAAAATGCATGCATTTGTTTTCTTTTTTTTTCTTTGTGTTTTTTATTTTTAACAAGCACTAATTTTGGATTGCCTTCCCTTTTTACTAATATAACTCTTCTGAAAATAAGAATAAAAATACTTTTGCCAATTAAAGTATACTTGTGCTGAAAAGTGTCTGCTGTTAGGTTTAGAATGGTTGTAATTCATAGTTTTATCAGAGCTCCATAAATCTTTTTAGTGCTATTTTATTTTTTATGAGAATATCTCTAGCTTTACATGAATATATTTTGTGTGTATTTGTATTTTGCAGAATAGAGCTCTATTATCTGTCTTGTGATTGGTCCTTCTTGCAAATAGTCTAGTTGCTGAATTTCTGTGCATGGCTTTCTAACCCCGTTCATCTCAGTTAGGAAGGAAGTGGTGGGGTCAGTGGCTACTGGCACAACAAAATGCAAGCTCAACTGTATAACAATGGAGATAGAAAGATAGAGAGCAAAGATATTAGTCGGAGACTTATAATTAATATCTTCAGAAATTGAACGACCCGCTGGGAAAATAATTAACATTTTTGGAACCCCTAAATGTGTCCCTGGGTAGCAATTTTGAAGCATGAAGTCATATTCAGACTGTTAGGCTAGCTACTGCTGCTGTGTGTGTGTGTGTGTGTGTGTGTGTGTGTGTGTGTGAAGGGTCAACTATCATGCATCAAACATTAATTATTAGTAATTACGTAATGCTTGTTGCTGTATGACATGGGATTAACAAAACCTCCTCTTAATTTGTACAGTTTCCCTATTAATCTATACAAGTTAAATTATTTTAGTGATGTATGATTTTCCTGGTAGATACTGTCACTGATTATGAAATTGACTACACAAAGTTTAAAATGGTGTGGATATATTGTACTCATATATATATATAAATATGTGTGCACTAATACTATTGGGAAAGTTATGATCCTCCACCCCACCCCAGGCTATGTGTAAAAAAGACTTGTGTTCAAACTAATCATATACATATTGATTTGCCCAGCAGATACTTTTTTTTTTTTTTTTTTTTAAATTCTTGTTCACCCCATACAAGGCATATTGCCACTTGGACATAAGTGGCTACTATTTGTGACCATGTTTACAGGGGATTATGTGAGATGAACAAAATGTCTGTTGACATTACATTTAAACTACTGTATATTAGTGCAGTCGGGGAAGCAGGAGACAGGGAGGGAATTCCAAGTCTGACAGTCTGAAAGAAGAAGCTATTAGAGTAGAAGGCTTTCTTGTATCTAGAGGCCTGTACAGTGAAGGAGAGGAAGTTTTTCTGCTAGACGGATTTGTCGGGTGTATGTATGTCAAGGGAGTACAAGTGCAATTTTGTCCAAGCGCATTCCATTAAAGTACTTCACTGACTATGAAATTGACTACACCGAGTTTAAAATACATCAGATCTATTGTGCTCAGATATGCACTAATACTGTTGGGGAAAAGTATGAACCCACAAATACACCTCCTCCCACACACACTAGCTATGTGTAAAATAGTGATTCTGTGTTCCATTAATCATATACATATTATGACTATTTACTTGCCTTCCCATGAGGGCAGGGGTAGATGCAAGGTCAGTTTTTAATGTGGGGAACACTCAGCTTCCCAAAAAGGAACACCCTGGATTGGGTCAAAAATAAAAAATTGTTTGGAGTCTAGAAGAACTTCTCCTACTCTGACTAAAGATAGAACAAATGAAGTGTAGTATCAGAACAGATACTACACTTTTAATTTATTTACAGAAAATAAAACATTTACATTTTTTTTTTAAATTAAGAACAAAGCCATAAAAAAACTTTTAGGAAATTGGGTGTTGACATCTTTGGTCTGAAGTGATAAAAATGTCTATCCTACTCCTAACTAGAATCATCTCAGTCACAACAATGCCACATTTACTCTAATTGTTAATCCTACTTAGGATAACAATAAAATTTGTTTGAAATTTTATTTTTTATAAATATATTTTATATACAGATTTTAGTGGAGAACAACAAAAATCGAAAAATTTGATTAGTAAGACCCTCCTGATCCTTTCTAAATTATAGACCACCTACTACCTTTCAGTTTGTTCAGAACTGAAAACAAGCAGGCCAATCTCTAAATGTGAGTGGAATTTAAGTGAAAGCCAAAAGAAAACAAGAGATGTGGTTTAAAGAATGGGTGGTGTCCTTTCAAGAGTAATACAATTTGGGGGAGACTAAGGACAAAAATTGAAAGTGGAGAGTTGACATCTTGGAGGAATTCTATTTGGGATGGGATCATTCATTCATTTGTTTAGCTCTGAGAGACTAAGCTTAGCCGAAGGGCTGGAGTTCATGAGGACCAGGAAATCTGTATGATGTACTCCCCGGGATGCAATGAAAATAATATATACAATGATTACTTATATATTATTATTATTATTATTATTATATAGAACAGCGTTCGCACAAGCTTGAAAAGTCCTTGAATTTTTACTTTTGTCTTGAAAAGGCCTTATTTCTACTATTACCTTGAAAAATCCTTGAAAATATGGAAAATGTTTTGAAAAAGCCTTGAAAATCGAATTGTGTTGAAATACATTATTCTTAAATTGCATAGTATTGGTGTGGATATAAGAGTTACATCCCTTTATCATGAAACTACCTTCCATGTTTTCCATAAAATAACATCGGGTAGTTTTGTGATAAGGAGATGTAACTCTTGTATCCACAATACTGGAAATTTAAAAGTAAAATAAACACAGTGTAGACCAATCTACAATGAGGAAAATAACGTTTAACTGCATTTGGTTGGTCAAATATAAGTGAGTCATGGAATGTAAATATGATTATCAATAGGCATATTGTTGTGTATGCCAAAAGGCATTTGTTTTGAGCAAAACAGGTAAAAGTGCCTTGAAATCGCACATAGCTGACACTAAACATCAAACGAACAAATGCTGTAAGTAGTTTTGTTCCGCGTTAGAACTTTATGTAAATAACTGTGACCTTTAAAACTACTTCATGAAATAAGGGGATAAATGAAAATGACTTTTCCTGTTGCAAATTAAGTTTTTTGTTTATTATATCATTGTTTATATATCAAATTTTGTTTTGAAAACTTGGATTTTATCTTGAAAAGCCTTGAAAATGGATATTGAAAATCTGTATGAACCCTGCAGAAGTATTATTCTTTATTTCATAAAGAGCATAAGACTAATTTTACCGTCTAATTTACATGTTTATTTTGCGTACAGACGCATGCATATGAATTGATTATTCTGAAAAATAGTTATTCTTTCTCTAAATGCTCACAGGACAAGTAATTTGTTAATAATAAAATTAATTCCCTGAATATAATAGTTTTGAACCGTCTTACATTTTGTTATGAAAAATTAAAATCAAGATGTATTTGCTACTAAACCTTATGTTTAGAATCCTTATTCCAATTATGGTTAAAATCCATTAAATGATTTTGATTCTAGAAAAATGCCTAAAATTTTAGATTTAAGCTTAAGAGAACTATGCTTGATTTATGTCAAATAAGCACGAAACAAATTTGATGTAAACCTAAAATATATGAATTTTTAAATAGGAATTTGTGCCCATGTTATATCCCCCAACCTTTTAAAATATTCCAAAGGAACTGAAATTTTTGGAATATTTATGTCTAATACCTATACTTAAAATTTAATCAAGATCAGAAGTGTATGAATTTTTCTCCCTCTTTACATTAAGCTGAATATATCTCACATTACCCAGTTGTGTTGTGAAATTTATAAGTTTCTGAGTTTATTCTGCACAAGCATATTTGTATATAGACATACATAATTTTAAATTGATATATTCAGAGAGTTAGAAATGTATGAAAATCATGCTTAATAATGAAATTTAGAAATTTGTTTTCTTTCAAATATGTCACTCTGTATGTTGTCCACAAAAAGAAAACAGAATATTCAATCGCCAGTAATGCCAATCTAAGTAAAACAAGTTTATAATATGAACAACTATTAAGAATGCACTTAAAAAGTTGTATTTTGTATTATTTGGGCTACTGTTCTAATTTTGGATGTTATTCTTACAATGTTTTGGCTAGTGTAACCTCCGACCTTCTTCAGGAGCATCTTGTTGAACTCTGAAATCTGTATGGTTAGAAGTCTTCAGTAATTTGTAATAGTATTTTCAGTATCACCTCGCACTGAGGATTGACACTTCAATCTTTGGAAGACTGTCACTTAAAACTAATTATTACTTAGCACTTATACCTTTAATAATAAGTTTTAAGTAACAGTCTTCTGGGGGATAGTGTCTTGGTGCGGGTGATGCTAAGAAACATTCCTATGAATTAAACGAAGGTTTCATTTGAAATTCTGTACATATTTTCAAGTTTGACAAGATTACATTAACCAAAACAAGAAAATAACATCCAAGATGAGAATAGTAGTCAGAATATTTCAAATTATAAATCCTTATCTAAAACATTTCTAACCATAAAATTGTACATTTTCAATTTATAGTTTGCATTTGCCAATCAGTTATATTTTATTTTATATATATATATATATATATATATATATATATATATATATATATATATATAGATTGTTTTTGTTTTTTTTTGTTTTTTTTTTTACAGGCAAAAAAAGAAACCTGGGAACAACAAATTGGGAGGAAGTTTTGAAATTTTAAATAATCGCCGACCTTCAACAGAGGGCTCTGAGGCTGGTGGAAATAGCCAAGGACCGTCCCCAGTTCTCTCCCCAGCAATAAGATCTCCCCCTTATAAAACAGACCAAGCCGGTTATAGAGCGAGTAAGCATTTTCTTTTTCATTATCTATTAGAAAAAAAAAAAAAAATTTCAAATGGACAGCTGTTCATTAATCGTTTTTTTTTTTCTTTCTTTTTTAAAAATTTTTTATGTGTATGTCTTTTAATGGTCTATCTAGATTAATACCTATACTTGTATAACCAACACAATTATATTCCAAGCTTGATTTCATTATTTATTTTTCCCTCGCTTACTTTCATTACTTGCTCTTTTACTTGATGCAAAGAGAAAAAGTTGGCAGTTCTGATTTTGGAGATTAAACATATCGGAAAACAGAGTATTATAATTGTAGGAAGAAGTTTATATTATATCCGTTACTCATTTAGTTGGTTCATGGAATACATTTTATATTAATTTCTTGTTCCATTTAAAAAAAAAAAAAAAATCTAATGATAATAATAACAACTGCATCTTGAACAACCAGACAAATGGTACAAGCACAAACCAGCAGCAGTACTTGAAAACAAATCACAAAATCCTATAGGGCATTAATGTACAAACAGATAAACAAATCCAAACTGAATGTCATTATAGTTAACAAGAAGGAAAAGTCCTGTCAGATCCTAGATTTTGCTGTTTCAGCAGACGACAGTGAATATCAAGGAGACAGAAGTGGAGCAAATACAGTGCTGGCCAGAGAGCTCAAAGGGATATGGAAGATAAAGAAAGTCAAGGTTACACCAATAATAGTAGGAGCACTAGGAACAATCCAGAGAAACTTTGAAAAATAAATGAGAGATTGGAATCAGAATAACTGAGAAGATACAACCAATAATAATAATGAAAATGGCTGGAGTATTAAGGAAAAACGAATGCGGAGACTAATACACATGAGCTATAGGCATCAGCCAGACATATAGAAATTGCTATAGAAGTGAAATACCATATGGAATCAAGATAACTGAAACTGTATAATTGTACGTTTATCTCCCCCCCCCCCAAAAAAAAATGTCAGCATGAACTGATGGCACACCAAATAGTCGAGGATGGTCAAGGACGATGGAAAGATTGAGGAGAGAAAGCACTAATCAGACCTCCACTGGATGAGTGCAAAGAAAACTGGGACCTTATGTAGGTTTATTGCCATCCAAATTCCAGCAAAGACCCATAGTTATTGCCAGTGAGAAATCATTGGTAAACTGCTGTTGTGATAACACAAATTAATTTTCAAGGGTTATCAAAAGAGGTGGAGAGTATTGGAAATCTGGAGACTTGTTGTCACTTTGACTCCAAGGAACACCACAGATTGTTCTCAAAAAGAAATCATTGATGGCTTGTGTGAAAACTCCTAGTGAGTAAATAATAATGATAATACTTTCACATGATCAGAGCTATTTACAGGAGATGACTCCACATTTCTACAAGTTTTGTTTGGAGAACATTATGACATCATGGGTCGTTTGACTATGTACATTGTGCCACTTCCTGCATGAACTCAATAACAAATATGAATATTCCAAGTACAAGATTGGTTGGAAAACCAATGAAAACATGACTTTGCATTCAAAGTAATTTGACGACATTCAACATGATTGGTATCAACTTTATAGATCAAATGGCATCAAAAGCAGGAGTGAGACATTGTTGGGCATTGCCCACCCCGGAATCCAGGATACTGGCAGCACCTTAAATACCAAAACTGGATAGATTCTCTGCCAAGAGATAGATTGGACTATTATTATGGTCAATGCATTTTAAGTGAGGCTTTATGGATGGAGCTCCTACTTAGGTTAAATGAAAGAAAACAATGAAAGGTTCAACTGAATTTCAGGTGTTTAAGGATTTGAGTGAGCTTATACATAACAGAATTAAGTTTATATTTGGCAGAAATGTTTTTAAAAAAATATATACATTTTCTAATAAATCTTCACTTATAATAAATCTTCAGACTGTTAAATTGTGCCTTTGAAAGTTGGATTTAAGTGTTAGATATAGACAAATCTTTTACAGTTCTTTGATTTTTATCTGAACTTTATCGCAGTTATTTCAATCAGATGTTATGGTCAGAGGTTTGGTCTCTGCAAGACATCTATATTAAAAGGAAAAGGTTTTTAAGAATAAAGCCACAGAAATTATCAATGAAACCCTAAGAAATGCATGAGATCCAAGATGGCAAAAGTAACTTAGGGCGTTACAACATTTTAGTTCCCAAGAAGCATGAAGGTGTTTTTTTTTTTTTTTTTTTTTTTTTTTTTTATATATAAAGGAATCGCCACTTATCAAGGCCCAGAGGCCATTCGAGGATAAGGGTTAAAGAGTGTATATTTTCCATTCTATTCTAAATTTGAGACGAATAATTGGCCCACATTTCAAGATAAAAAGCTTTGATGATCAGTGACTGAAAGATGTTTACTTCCATCATCCTATTTTCTCAGTTAACATATATGTATGCATATGTAACTTTGGAAGAATTTGGAGAATATTGTAGTTTAGTTTCATCTTAGGCTTTGTTTGTTATTGCAACAGCATTTACCCTGCTCAGGTTAAGTTAGCTTCTTCCCCGACCTGCACCACATCTCGACCTATGGATGCTTGTGCATGGCTGTCTTGAGCCAGGTTGTATTGTGATTCCCCCATCAAAGGCTGTTGATCTGAGAGCTCAACTGATGGTTTCTGTCCAGATCCCCAGTTATTCACAAATATGCTTGCATCATGTTGGAAGAAATGTAGGGTCGTTTACATCATGAATTAATTCTTCATCTGGATGACAAGCAATATTTCTAAACTTTGTTGGAACAAGACAGACGGTAGAGACTTTAGATCAAGGGTCGGCAACCTGCAGGTCGCATCTGGGCCCGCGAAAGCATTTTAACTGGTCTGTGAGTGATTACCAATGATTATTTTTAACATGAGAGACGAGGCTTTTAAATTCGGCAAAAGACCAGCTGTTATCTTCCTCTGATCCACCCAGCAGAATTTGAATAGTATGACTACAAAAACATGATCAAAACCTAAGTTACCTCCATTTCTGCATAAAATATAAAAAAAAAAAAATGACCATAAAACACAAACTGAGGGGCAATTTGACAAACTGACGACACATTAGGTGGGGACAGCTTCAAAGGGACAGTTTTCTCCCAGCTTTCTATTTCATGCCTCATGAATGTGTGGATGTTACCGCATATGTACGTACATAGGTGTATATGTTTGCAACTATTTGTACTCATATGCATATGTGGTTTGTTTGTGGTACATTTTCAACTCCAACATACACGTCATAATTTCATCTCCTTCACTTTGTTGATATTTTTTATTTTCAAGTATTTTGACATTCTTTGAGAAAGCCTTATTTTTATTAGTTTTTTAATTTTAGATTTTTTTTTTTTTTTTTTTTTTTTTTTTTCAATGTTTATTTTAATTATGATTTTAAATATTTAAGTTGACAGGAGTCTGCATATGTAATTTTCCTTATTTTTTCATTAATGACCTTTGTCTGGCCCGCAATCCGTAATTATCACACAATCCGGCCAATGGAGTTAAATGAGTTGCCAATCTCTTCTTTAGATTGTTGTTTTGACAGAGAACAGCATGTTTTGTCCAATGGAGATTTACTGAGAGACATACTTCCAGAAGCTCATTGGTCTTCAGGAAACACATTCTCTCTTTTTTTATTCAACTGATTTTGCTTCAGTGAAAGAAAATTTTGAGAAATCTTCAGACAGTTGGAATTGCAAAAGACTTGTTTACTTCCTTCCAGGAAGTTAGACACAAGATCAGGCGTGATTTTTAAATATGAGCGCACTAGGATTAGTGCACTCTGGTTTACAAAAAATGCTTGAGCAACCCCTATCAACATTCCCTGTGAGGAGCGCCTCAGGCGATTAGATGTTTTGTTTTCCATCACCCCAAATTCAGCTTCAAATTCTATCCATTGGCTTGGTTAAGTATAAATATTGATGTAAACTGAGTTTTTTTTTGTTTTTTTTTAGTGATTTGCTTTCTTACTCCCCCTCTTAGGATTCTTGGTTGTTAAAGATGCCTTAGAAATTATTGTATTAGAAGTGAGTTTTAATGGAAGCAAGAGAGATAATTAAAAAATCCGATAAACTTGGGTGGTTAATCGAGGTTTGAGTAGAATTGTGTTGGTTTTATAAGAAGTATAGATATGTCAGAGAATTTTACTCTAAAAATCCTCATCTTGAATTACTCACATTGGCATTTAAGATTTTTTTTTTTTTAATTTTTTTTTTTATTACATTTTCACCCCAAACAAGGCAAATTGCCACTTTCGTGTAGGGGGCTACTATCAGGGGCAACAACTACTGGGGTACTATGTAGGGATTTGGGCAGCAAGATGTCGGTTCACGTTACACTTGAACTTCTGCACGTCAGTACTGTTGGGGAAGCAGGGACCTGAAATGGAATTCCAGAGTCTAGCGGTTCTGGGGAAGAAACTATTGGAGTAAAAAGATCTTTTACATCTAGGGATCTCTACAGTGTGGGGGTGGGATTTAGCAGCTTGTCGGGTTTGTCGAGGGTGCTCACGTTGTGGAGGCACAAGTGATTGCAGTTCATCATAGCATTCACCACTAAAATACTTGTAGAAAAGGCAGAGGTATGCAACATTTCGTCGATGGGACAGAGGCTGAAGAATTTAAGATATCCACATTAAAATGTTGTACACATTATTTTGCAGACACAAACATTAAAATCTCTACTAGTCTGTCTTGTGCAATTCACTGATAAAAAAAAAATTTCTGATACCAACTCTTTCCATTTTATCATTTTCCTTTGGTTCCCTCTCTTTTTAGTTTTCTTTTGTTGCTTTTCACAAAGACAAATTCTTTCTCTTATATTTTCACAAATATTTTGTAGTAGATGTGTTAAGCCTGACAGAACCTTGACAATGACAAAAGTATTTTTTTGTTTTATACTCTTATTCACCCCAAACAAGGCATATTACCACTTAGACATAAGGAGCTACTATGTGGAACAATGTCTAAAGAGGAACTAAGTAGGGAGTTGAGCAGTGAGATGTCCATTTGCATTATATTAAGTTTTTGCATCTTAGTACAGACAGAGAAACAGGAAACAAATTCCTAAGTCTAGCAATTCAAGGGAAGAAATTATTGGCTTTACGTCATTTAAGAAATTCTGCAGTGAGATTTTGCTTCTTGTCAATGGGAGTGTTACAAGTTTGTCAGAGCATATACAATTAAAGTACTTGGACAATAGGCACAGGTATGCAACATTGTAGTGATGAAACAGGGGTTGGAGCTTGATTGATAGTGTGGAAACTATTAGAGTTGAAACTTTTTTGGGGACCCTAAAAGGGAGAGACTAATGGTATATGCACCAGCTCAAATATGGCAATAATAGTGCATGTGCAAGTGGTGGTTTTGTAGATACAAAATACTGTCAGGTGTGAGTACTTTTCTAGCAGAGTAGAGGGAGCCCACTTTCTTTGTAGCAGCTTTGGTAATGTCCTCAATGTGTTTGTTCTAATTCATATTGACTGTTTATTAATTCATCATTTTAATATTACATAAGTTTAAAATTAAATATGAGTTGGGTCCACTGAAGTTATTTATTGGAATATAAAACATATCTTAAATTATTCTCTTTGAAAGAGCAGTTTTTCACCATTTTTCGATATGCTGTGATGAAAACTAATTTATGAAGTATAAAGATGTTATGTGTGCCACAATCAACTACTGAAATCAAGGGAAACTCTTCATGAAAGGACTTCATCCACATGGCTTTTCAAGTGATCATTTTCTTGTTAGCAACAAAATATAAGCATGTGATTGGTTAGTTTTCAAAAATTGATGGCAAAGTTTTAACAGTCCTTTTCAATTTTGTCTGCACAATCTTGGTCATACAAGACATGAGCACATAAAATGTTACCATATATGGCAGTGATTTACAAAATTTGAAAGCAAATACATTTCCAGCATTACTTACCTGCATATAGTCATACTGTTTATTACATAACTGTATTTACAAATCATGCTGTAAACTGGTGCAAGAGTAAAAATTGTTAATTAGTTTGATAGAAAAATAAGTTTCTGCTTCTGAATTTTTTAGATGAGGATCGATAATTTGTATTATTTGGGCTGTTGTTCTCATCTTGAATATTATTTTCACAACATTTCCTTCAATGTAACCTCCAACCTTCTTTAGGTGTATCTTGTCAAACTCAAAAATCTTTTTGTCAAACATGAATCTGCACAGAATTTCGAATGAAGCAATTTATTTAATTCAGGATGTAGCATGCTCTCTTTCTTTCAGCTATGACCAGGTAAAAAGTCCTAAGTTATTCAAAGTTGTATTTTGAGTGTCGCCCATACTGATGATTGAGTTTCCAACCTCCAGAAGAGTTTAATTTACAACTGAATTTTACCAAGTATTTTATCTACTACACCAAGGGTCCTTGCAAGTTTGACAAGATATAACTGAAGAGGATTGGAGGTTATATTCATCGAAACATGCAAATAACACTTAAAATGAGGACAATAGTCTGAACAATCCAAATAATATGAAAATAAGTTTGTTTTTTCTTTCCAAATTCACAAGATTTGGAAATAAACATTTGTTTGAATATGTTAACATCATTTTAAAGCCCAATGTGCCATCTGAGTTCTTAGATTTTTTCCAAATTTAGTTTTGTTATAAATTCAGGTTATTAAAAATATTGATGAAAAGGGAGGAGGCAGAATTTTCTTGTTTGATTTGAATCCAAGAGCATACTCTCTCTCTCTCTCTCTCTCTCTCTCTCTCTCTCTCTCTCTCTCTCTCTCTCTCTCTGGAGAACTTCACCATATGATTTCGAAGAAAACTTCTATTCAGCAGCAATTATTCCGTTGTGTCAACACATGTGGAGCATCTTTAGAACTGACTTTTTTTTTTCTGCAAGGAGGTTTCGTCCTTCTGCATATCATACCTGGTATTCTCAAATCGTCGCCCATCTAGTACTGGCCAGATTCAACATCAAATCAGTGTGTTAGTGTGATTATGATTTTAAATTTGGTCATAAAACTTAGCATGCAGCTTACATCCTCAACAGAGCATTGAACCTGGCGCCCTTCAACAAATGTATGCGGAAAAGTTGGTTAAAAAATGATGGCAGTCTTGATGAAGAAGGTTGTAGGAATTCATCTGCAGTTGACCATGAGGAACTGAAGATGTTAGTTGAATCAAATCAACGTGCAACTAGTTGAAAACTTGTTGAAAATTTAGGTGTAAGTCATCCAAAAGTTATCGACTATCTCAAGCAACTGGAGAAGTCAAAAGAATTTCAACAGATGAATGCATTACAAACTTAATGAAATTTTAACAAAATCATTTGTATGTGGTGTTATGAACATTTTACGAGAACAAAAATAACCTATTCCTTGGTTATATTGTCAGGGTACAAATAGTGGATAGTTTATAATGATCACCAATCATAAATATGTAGCATGGAAATAGTTCCACGGAAAGTAATGATACCAGTTTGGTGGTATTGATCCATCACTGTTATCTGCAGTACATATATACCATCATTTGTCAACAGAAAAAAAAGTCCCATTCTGCTGCATCGCAATACTCTATATACAACATAACTGCATTCACACATCTGTTCTCAGATCACCGAAGTTAAGCAATGTTGAGTCTGTCCCAGAACTTCGTCTTTGGCTTGCAACCAACTAGTAGTCACAAATGATAACTTATCTAGATAACAACATAAAAGCAGTTCAGCAGAAGTCAAAAAAGACATTTAATAATATACTTTATTCTCCATTCGAAAACAGTTCAGGCCTACTTTTTTGGTTATTATTGTTTGAAACTCTATTATAGCTATAGAATAGAGTACACTTTCAGCTGTACTCCCTCATTCATCTTGAACTTCCAAAACATCAATAACAAACATGTGTAGAGGTCTACATAAAAATAGATCTATAATGATAATAATAAAAATATGTTTGGTAAACATACACCCATTCCTCATGCGTAAAGGTCAGTCTCTTATATCATTTCAATGAAACAACAGTGTAAATAGTTGCGTAACTCAATCAGGTTATATAATAAAGTTTAGAAATATAAAGTGATGTAATTTTGAAGATTAGAATCATAAGCTGATGTTTCAGATAATAAATGAATTTTTATAGAGATGGCTTATTTTTCTTGATTATTTTAAATTGGGTAGTTTAACTTATTTAATCTAAAATAGGAAAATTCCAGGGTCTTTTAAATTTCATATAAAGTTAACCTTTACATTTAGTACAACAACATAAGATTCAAAGTTGAATTAATCTGTTTCTGTTCGCATCAGTCAGAGATTCATCCTTGACAATCAGTCCTACAGTGACTTTGTTGAATGTAGTACTGTTCAGTCCTAGGAGTTCCACCATCTTAAGCTTTACCCTTTTTTTGAGAGGAGGCTAGTTTATCACTAATTGCCTGAGACATCCCTACCAGGGAATGCCGATAGAGGTACTCTGGCATTTTTTTGTCGACCAGTGTGCTAAGCCTAGTGTATTGGTTTTTCAATTTAACACCTAACCTTGTGTCTAACTTCCTGGAGAGGCAAATAAAATAAACTTCAAAGCTTTATTTATCAACAATCAAAAGCAAAATATTTATCAAAACATTGTAGAAAATATAGAAATTCAAAATTTAATATACTTTTGCTTACCTGTACTTATTCTACTTATAGTTTTTAGATTTGTGTGTTTTATTTTTAAATTGACAGAGAAAAATATCTAATCAAAATGATTTTAATAAAACTCTTTATCTATTTCGATAAAGAAAATTACTTCTATTTTCCAGATACGTTGTTGTCAGTTCCAAAATCTCCAATAGCACCAGAACAGTCTATAGTGGTATCTTCAAATCACAGGTGAGTAGTTTACCATTCTATGCTCCGTGTATTATAACCGTTTTATAATTGCTTCTCCCCACTCGTCACGTACCAACAAATGAGAATGGTGGTTGAATAATTGCTAATCCATCTTTAATGCCAAGTATTAATGTTTTATGTCTGTCACCAGTTCTTTTTTTTTTTCTTTTAACTAAATAACAAATCTTTTTGATTTTAACCTCTTTGCTACAATTTCTAATACCAGCATAATGTCCATGTTGATAGTTTTATTCGGACAGCAAGGGTTGGAGATTCAGTTGTCAACAGAAGGCTTTTGCTAATACTTGATGCCACCATGTAGACTGCATACTAACCTCTCCATCAATGACTGAATTTCTGACCCTTGCCATCCGTCATTCTTCAACACCATCTAAGGTTATTTGGGTATGCTGCTCTATGCCCGGTGGCAGAGCTTATCCATGAGGTCCTTCTTCCGGATCTGATTGATGTAAGTGTGCTGGCAAAAAGTTGAAAGCTTGAGCGGCGGCAATCAAAGGTAACCTATCAGCACTATTAGGTTCACAAATAGTTGGCCTTCGTCTGTGGAATTGGGATTGGCTAACCATACTATGTGACTTACCTCTGGGTCAGTAAAAATGAACTGTGGTTGTCAGAGATGCTCTACTTCCTCGGAAGAAAATCAGATCAACACGACCAGGGTAATAGCCTTTGGCTTCATTAAATTTGCTGTATTTTGTTTCTTTGTTGCGTGTTGGTCATTTGTATTGTTTACTATAAAAATGAAATAAATTCTTCTCTCTACAAGTTTATTTCAATTTGTTGTCAATAAATTAAAATATGTTCACTAGAGTTGGGTAGTATGGAAATTCTAGTTTTTCTATATCATTTTTTTAATATATATATGAAGAAATAAATACTTTTATATTCTATAAATTTTTCAAATTGTCACAATTAAGCCCAATAGAATTGAGTTTTCACTTTTAGATCATGTATATTGTTAGTCAACATTCCCTAACCAGAAGATTTATTTTTCTGCAAATCTTAAATGTCTCCATTTCTTTTTATCAACATTTTATTCTTACCAAATCCTTTTTCTTTCCAAGGAAAAAAAAACAAATTTTCTGTTTTCTAAGGAATATACTTTATCTCTGACGAGTGTATTTGGTCGGTGTCCGTTATTCAAGGAAACATGTGTAAGGCATAGTTCATAAAAAATGTATAAAATATGAGTGTGAATTAAATGCATCTTAATGTTGGCTAATGATCACGAATTATCATTCCAAAACCAGATGTATTTATTGTATATGTATATATATATATATATATATATATATATATATATATATATATATATATTGTATATATATTACAAAGATAAATAGCGCAATTAAAGAAAGGAAAAATAGATGAAAATAAAATTGAATGAATTACAATATTGATCCACCAAATTTAAACCAGGAATTATAATAAAGAAAATCCTTAATCCATGGATTTCCAAAGATATGCACTTTTCATCAGAGGATAAACATTAAAAAAAAAGTGCATCACTGGTTAGCATAAATTTGAAAAGATAAATATGAGAAGCTTTTTTGTGAAAAATAAAAGGCATTTTAAACAGAATAAACAAATTAAAATTAATCAGTTAGCCAATTAATCAATTAATTCTTTAAAACAGTAAACCAATATATATATATATATATATATATATATATATATATATATATATATATATATATACTTCTTCAAACCTTGGTTTCCAGCTTGGATTGGGTTTATTTGGTATTATTTCATCCTACAATACTACAAAAACCATTCATTTTCTTGTTTGGTAGTTTATTTTTCCTCATTGAATTATGCTATTATTTCAATAAGGAGTTGATCAATTTATGGCCCAAGTCCTTCTCTTATTTATAGAGTTAACTGTGAAAATAAACCTATGATTTATTTATTTTATTTTCTATAATTAGCTTAAAACAGTGACTATAATGAAGCAATTTATGAATAATAAATCTTTGAATCTTCATTCTTTTCTAATTCTTTAACTGTCTTATGTTTGCATGATTTTAATAATAATAATTTCATAATAAAACAGCAGAAAGCAATTGATAAGAGATTCAAACTTTTAAATAAATTAATTGTATGTATTTTTATATGCTTTTTTTTTTTTGTGTGTGAAATATTAATTTTGAACTCATAAAAACTTTTACCAAAATAGCCAGATTCAGCATTAAATAATCCGAAAAGGGTTAATATGTTGTAAAACAAAACAGCCAAACCAAATTATTATATAATTATTTTAGAAGTTGGAAATAATCTCGCATTTAAAAATAACTCCTGTTCTTTTATTAGGAACTAATAAAGCTATCCACCATTTATCGAGGCATGGACCAAAAAAATGTGTTTAACATAACCTCTCTACACATTCTCGGTTGTATTAACTTTTTTAACAAACTTCTCTTTCTGACTGATCACCCCCCCCTCTCTCTCTCTCTGACAACTGGTTTAATATAATAGAAAGAAGAGAACAGAAAGCTTGAATCTAATTTTAGTGCTGCTTTTAAAACAACTACTAATAAATATGCAAAAGACCCCCTCCCCCTCACTAATTTTGTCTTTACTGACCTCAATCTTGTGAATATTATGGTATTCTTTTTTACCATAACCAGGTAGGTGTT
This sequence comes from Euprymna scolopes, assembly GCF_053919585.1. Classification (NCBI taxonomy): domain Eukaryota; kingdom Metazoa; phylum Mollusca; class Cephalopoda; order Sepiida; family Sepiolidae; genus Euprymna; species Euprymna scolopes. Next base: position 72,920,127 of record NC_136483.1, read on the forward strand.
ATATGGTTTGTAAGAGTATCTTGTGTAGTTTTTGACTTGTATCCCCTCCCTCCATATACAAATCAAGTATTATGACTTTCTTTTTATAAAATAGATGATTTAGCATGGATTTTTCTTTGAGGTTTTCGTGAACACTTTTATATAAGCATATATATGGCCTGAAAAAGTTATTTGTATATAAAATGTACAATGGAAAAAAAAATCTGATTTAAAAGAGAAAGATTAATAAAAAAAAAAAATAAAAAAAATAAAATAAAAATAGCTGCATCTCTTTAGTGTTTGTTGCAAATTGATTTCAAACGACGTCATAGACACCAGATGGAGGATAAAATTGTTTTGTTGGACTTGATATTACAGCTTACGTGATTAAAACAAAAATCAATAAGTCAGACCTGGAAGTCTTGAAATAAAGACCAGCTGGGAAATATCAATTTTTTCTTTTCTTTGTCCTCTTTATTTTGATTTATTGTTTCTTTACTTTTATCTTTTACTAGCAAGAAAACATGTTGCTCGGGATTCAATAAAGAATTCTATATTCTCTTGCTACAAAAACATATTACTTTTTTTTTGTTGTTGTTCATTTTTTGTTGTGGGGCTAAGGTGTACAAATAAGTTCAGTGGCAAGGAAAGTAAGTACAGTTACATTTAAGTGATGAAATTATCTTTTGTAAAAATACCCAATATTTTCCCAGAAATGAATTAAGGCCACTGTGTACTCCTTCTTTAAATTCTGAACTCCATATTACCATTTCTAGTAATGCGTAGGCACAGCAGCCCAGAAAGAAAATGGCTGCTGAGGTTCTTAGAATGCATTCAAGTCTTGTAAATAATGGTTATGACAATGATTTCATTCAGATGAAGAAATAACATTATTCCTACTTGTCATGTAGCTGTTTGACAATTTCAAAATGATTGAATGGATTGCTAAGAATCGGCTACTTATATTTTCTCTAACACTCTCCCTCTACCCAGAACTGTACACTAATCAACCAAGTCTCTGACAGCATACATACAGCACTCTCCCTTGATACTAGCACACAAGTACATGTATTTGGTGATTTCAGTGTCCACTACAGTAATTGGCTTGGATTCTCTACTTACAGATACAGCTGGTAGCATAACATATAGCTTCTCTATATTTCATTCCCTATCACAAATGGTTACGTTTCCGACACATTTCCCAGATCAGCAAGATCAACATACCTTACTTCTAGATCTATTTCTGACCACAGTTTCTGATGATTATGTAACAAACGCCCATAGCCCACTCAGGAATGCTGATCATGCTGTGATAAAGGTAGAAATTGCCCTAAATTCTTGACCCAAAACTGAAGAGCTATTGCTCAAAACTGTTACAATGTTCAAGGTATTATAAGAAGGCTGACTGGAAAGCCATCAGGGATGCCCCATTAGAGAAATATTTTTTCTCTTCCCGCTGAACAGTGCACGAATGAGACCACTGAATAGTTCAAAACGGCAATTGAAGCACATTCCCACGCGAAAATTCTACAGCAAACCCACTCTCCCCAATGGTTTACTTCTACTTGTGCAGCTGCCATTGCACAAAGGCAGCATGCATACCGCAGATTTAACCGACATAAGTCCAGTACAAACCGACAAAAGCTTATAGAAACTAGAAGTAATTGTAAGAAAGAAATAGTGACAGCTGAAAGAATATACCGAAACCACTAGAAAACGTATCGAAGCACAAATTAGGAACCCGTGATTTCTGGAAAATCTACAACAGTGTAGTAAATAATAGGCAGTCAACACTTCCTCCACTATCCAGCAATCATGAGGTTGTTTGCATAGAAACCGAGAAGGTTGACATGCTTGCCAGTTGGTTTGCCCCAAACTTCATAAAAACCCTAGATACCTCAAAAGCATGTGAACCCAATCTCATCCCAGCTGTGCTATTAAAAAACTGCTCCGCTGAGATTGCTCCAGTCCTCTCCAAACTTTACAACAAATGCCTTAACGAATCTTGCTTTCCTGACCACTGGAAAACTGCTTCTGTGGTACCAATTTACAAGAATTCTGGTGAAAGAACTGATCCATTAAATTATCGCCACATTAGCCTCCTCCCACTTTTTGCCAAAATATTTGAATCCATAATTAACCAAGCTCTAGTCCATCACCTTACAGCTACTAAACTTCTGACCAACCAACAATATGGATTTAGGCAAACCCATTCTACAGCAGATATCCTAACTTTAATCTCTGAATGTATATACCATACACTGGACAAAGCAGAGGAGGGTAAAGCGGTAGCCCTAGATATATTTAAGGCTTTTGACAGGGTATGGCATGATAGTCTTAGGAAAATCAGATCATATGATATCACTGGACAAATACTTAATATAATTAAATCCTTCTTTTTTCATTTTTATCATTTGCATACATAAAATAAGTTAAAACATATTTTTTGTTTTTATGGATGTCCGGTGTGAATGCTAACCCCACAATATTAATGTGCCCTTTGTAATCAAAATAAAATATTTATCCAAGTAGCCTGAACAGTGTAGTTTCAGAATATCTATGTTTATGGGATCTAGGAAACTTTTGTGAGCAAATAGACATAAACTACAACTTTCTAACATATAAAGCTATCTTATAGGATTTTCAAAATCAGGCTCCAACTGAACTTTGTTTCTAACAAACCAATTTTAATTTGTTATTGTTGTACCATGTTACTTGCAATCTAATAATGTATTTAACTACAATCTTTTTTTATAAAATAATTGTTCCTAGTTAGATATTGATAATATGACAATTGTAGCCTTTATTCAATTCACAGAAGTAGCATGCTATCATTCCATTAGTCAGAGCAAGTAAAAATTTTAAACAATTTGCTATTGTATTCTTAGTATTGGCCACTCTGAGAATTGAAACTTCAACCTTCAGAAGAGTGTCACTAAAGTATTACTTTGTATTTTATCTATTTACTAAATAAAAATTCAGTGACACTCTTGTTGTGGTTGAAGGTTAAATTCTCACTGCAGGCGATACTAAGAATATAATTGCTTAAGACTTCTACTCTTCTGACCAAAATTAGAGCACACTACTCCCATGGATTAAATAACGAGTTGTGTTCAAAATTCTGTGCAAATTTCAGAGTTTGACAAAAAAAAAATGCAGTTGTAATAAGGGGGGAAAAAAACTATCTTTAAGTTTGTGATAAAACAAAAAAAAAGGGGGGGGTTATTGATTTTTCTTGATGTAATCTTGATGGTGCATATAAATATAAATAATGACATTCTAATTGAAAATATAAATACTTTGTACTTTATTTAATCTTTTTGAGTGAAATTGGTTTCGTAATGTTTGTTTAAATAAAAAACAAAGATTGAAGTCACACATATTCTAGCGGTTAGGAGCATAGACAGGTAGTCACAGTGGCATTTAGCTAGCTCACTTGCTGAAAAGTGAATTACATGTCTATTCTTAGAATTTTATGGAATTAATGTCTAAATTTTAAGTAATACTAGCAAACAGCCCAGCGTTGTCCGGTCGTAAGATACACTTAAATATGATATTTTAATTCATGCAGATTACATATTTATTATTATAGACAATTCTCTGTTGATTATATTAAACCTAATATATAGTAGTGAGATCAAAACTAAAAATTATTACAACTCTCCGCCCTTATTCCTTAGCCTTAGAGCCACAAATTCACCTGTTAATTCTTTTTTAAAAGATGGAATGGCCAGATCATCAAAGACAAAATGCAAGCAAGCAAAGTCCACAGAGTTTTATAATTAAATAATATTAAAATATTTATGAGTATTTCAATATTGTAAATAAATAAGTAAAACTAAATGTCTTATGCAATGAAATGTCTTTGTCATTAAAATGTGGGGCATTTTTCGGGAGGGGGGTGTATTTTTATTGTGCGGCCAACTCACAAGTCAGCAGTGTGGCTCGTAATCAAATGCACTGTTTTCACATGAATTTTTTAGCGTAAATCATACTGTTTTATTTGTTTTTTTATTATTTTACCAAATGTGTTTGTCTTCAAATAAGATTTGAAAAGATAATGGAAAAATCTGATTTGTTTGAAATATTTTAAATGGAAGTCAGCACAATTACCCTTGTGATTGAAGCAGATACCCTTTCTTTCCAATCATCATGAAGTTATCAAACTTCAAGTCAATAATTTTCGTTAAGGTATTAATATCTTGTGAGAGTATCTTCAATGGATGATTAAATTTCCCATAATTTTCACCAAGGTTTTAGTCATGTGACTAAAATACAAATAGTAGTTTTTAATTAGATAAGGTTCTATGAATTTGCTCCTCATTTTAATAAAATCATCCTGGTCAACATGTTGGTGTAGACTGCTAATTGCTATCATTAAGCCTGAGCAAGAGGGAGATCAATAAAAGAGGATACACATTGAAAGTACTTGTCTTTCCATCACAAAATTCTCCTGGCATTTCTAAAAGAATCTTTATCTTGTCAATTGGTTTACAGTTTAAAAAGAAAACTCAAAAAACACAAAAAATCTTCAACGCTTCATTTGATGTTACAATGCTTTCTCACACTTTTCTATTTCATGCATTGTGGACAGCTCCAAGCCCCTCACTCTTCCCTCAGTGAGAACAACCGTGACAGACATATTTGTTATCCAATTTGCTTTTGTGCATTCCTTAACTAATTTCTATATTAGTTTTCTTTATTTTTTTCAACTCTCACAATATTGTATTCAAATTTCATCAACACATTCTTCAAATTGTAAAATTTGACCTAGCACGTTTTTTATTGCAATTAATACTTGCTACAATTCCAAGGGCAGTCTTGTGTCAACTAAATACATATTACATACAGATTTCCTTGTTCTGTCTATTATTTATAATAATTCATTTATGTACTTGTCCACAAATTTATGAGTCATCATACAACTCCTAGATAACATCAAAATTAGTACCAATATTCGTTTTTTATTTGCAGTGTTTTTTCATTGAATTTTATGCTATATTTGAATATTATTTGTTTTCTGTTCATTAATTGAATATACATATTGTTTTTCATTGGATAAAATTATTTTTATATCAAATTGCATACATTTACAATTTTTAACCATTTAATTAATTCATTGGAATTTTTGTTAGTTTGTAATTTATTTCTTTTAGTTTTGGTTTGTTTTTAAACCAATTTTTGCCTATTTCTATATGGACATGTGAAGAGGGTAAGTTTTCTTTATGGTCATATAGTGTAATATGTTTATTCTTGACATTTTACTTATTCATTAACTCTGATATATTTCCAATGTATTTTGCTTTTAAATTGGGTTTCTAATTTTTTTTCTAAAAAAAATTTAGAGTTAGTACAGTTTCATCATTTGCTGATGAGCAAGGAGTGTGACTTTAGCCAATTTCACTGACAATTTCATCCTGGCAAAATCTTTTACTAGATGATTTCAAGAATGTGACTTTGTCTTTATTTAATTTTTTGTGTTTTTTTTTTGTTTTTTTTTTACTTTAATTTTAAATACAAAGGTTTTAATTTACTTTTTATTTTATTCTATTTTTGCAATATGAAATGTAAATTTATTTTGAATTTTTTTCTGCTTAAAATATTCATGAAAAAATATCAAATATATCATGTTTATTTTGATTCACCTTAAATATTTCTTTTAGAAAAATAAACACTCTATTTTGGGAATTGTATCCAAGACATTAACTGTTTGTTCAATAAAAATGGTTCATGCTAATTGATTGTGACTTGTACTTTTATTTTTCAATGCAGATTTATTACTAAACCTGTGCCTGGGACCTGTGATTACTGTCGAAAGCATATTTTGTTAGGAAAAATTTGTAAAGACTGTAGGTAAGTAAATCGTCATTGTTGTCTGTATTTTCGTCACTTGTTACTGACAGTTACTGCCGCTTATGCTCAGAAATCTGTAACACATATATTCAGCAGTGTTGCGGAGTCGGATATCTTGGAACAAGTCAAACTTGTAAGAATGCAAGGAGTCGCAATTAGATTTTTTATACTCCAGAGACTCAACAGACAGTCTTGGAAGATTTTAAAATAAGGAATCAGATATTTGGAAATTCTAAGAGCCTGATGTTCATTGAATTAAGATTAACAAAATCTTAAGAAAGCAAAAATTTTAAATGATATTGTTTTTTGTTGACCAGAACTACTATAAAATTTTCTTGCATACTTTGATGTTTTCAAATTCTTTTTTGTTTTTTTTTTCTTGATTATCTTTTCCAATATTGTAAGTATTATCAGTTGTCTTTTTTCATTCATAAAGAAAAGTTTTAGAATTGCTATTAAATGATTTCTTAATTTCTATTGAATTCAAATGAAATGATTTAAAAAAAAAAATTTGCTCTTAACATCACATAGCATTCAAAACTGAACAGTATCTCATGTTTATAATGGTTATCTTTACTTTTGCATTGAAGTAAAAGATTTCTTCTGAATTCTTTTTTAGATGAGGATTGATAATTCATAATATTTGAATTCTTTGAAGGTGTATCTTGTTGAACTCGGGAATCTTTCTATTGAACATAGGAATCTGTATGTAATTCAAAATGTTGTCAGCCATGACTGGGTAGAAGTCCTAAACAATTCATGATTGTATTTTTAGTGTCACCCACTAAGGATTGAATCTTTAATCTCCAGTAGAGTGTAAATTACAACTAAATTTTGCACTTTTCTAGGAGTTAAAAGTTTAATCCTTAATGCAGATAACACTAAAAATACAATTGCGAATTGCTTAGCACTTCTATCCACTCATGGCTAATAGAATAAGAGCATGTTATCCACTGGATTGAATAAAGGGTTCTGTTTGAAATTCCTTGCAGATTCCAGAGTTCAACAAGGTATACCTGAAGAAGGTTGGAAGTTATATCGACTGAAAATTTGTGCAAATAATACTAAAGATAAGAATGGTAACGCGAAGAATCCAAATAATAAAAGTTTTTCTGAAATGTCTCCTTTTGATAAGAACTCAAATAATTTATTTATCGAAAAATTAGTGCATTAGGTTCAGCTGAAAATAACCGAAATGATATATCAGTTTCTATGGTTTTAACTTTCAAAGATTTATCACTGGATGTGGAATACAACCTACCTATACAATGGAATAATATTGTTCTTTTAATAAACAATCAAACATTTTGACTAATTTTGTTGGTCCTTAAGATAGTTTTAGGTCTTGATGTAAAATTTGTTGATTATTAAGTGAACTTTTTCTCTATGTAAACGTTATTTAAATTTTAATAAAATCTGTAATTTTTGAATGTCAGTACTACATAGATTTCTTTTGAATAATTATGTATTTTAAAAAATTTGAATCAAATATGTCATTGTTCAAACAAATTTAAATACAAAATAGGAGTTGTTAATTTTGTCCAAATGTGTGTTGATGAAATCAGAATGTATTTTGCTATGTATTTTTATTTTTTTATTTTTTTTACCACTATTACTGATGAACTTTGAAAATTGTGTTTAGAAATCATTCCAACCAACTAGCACTAGAATCTTCCATGGACTCTCCTCAAACCTCCAAAAAAGTACAGACATAGGTTTTTTTCTCATTATCAGTTGCACACTCTCATAGCTGATCAAGCCGTGTTCTAGTTATGTTTCAGTATCTTAAACCTCCTTCATATAACTATCACTTTAGGTTAAATATCTTTGGTTCTTGGCAAGCCCTATATTAAAAAAAAAAAAATCAAGAAAAATCTGATGTATGTATCCATGATGAAACGAAAATATCATATTCCAAAAATTACTTAAATCGATCAAGTAGTTTTTTTCTTATTTATATAAAGAAAATCATTTTTAGTTGATTAATGGCAAGGTGTAGCCATTACCATGTAAATTTCACAAATTTGAATTATTGATGAGTTATCTCCCTTTTTTAAAAATGTTTTTTTTTTACCTAAAAAAAGCTTGTTTTCAAAATGGCAGATGAGACAGCCGTTCTTTCGTGACTTATAAGATTTGATTTTCTTATTTTAAAACTTGACTGGTGCTACCAGATCAGGCTGCCCTGTGGCTTCCTGAGACGAAATGCACCTACATTGACGTTTTTTTGTTTTCTGATCTTTTTTGTAAAACTTAATTATGTTCTGCAAAACCAAAAAAAAAAACAACAGCCTTTCTCCCTCCCCTTTTTATTTTATTTTTTCCTTCCTTACTCCCGGTCCTGGATATGACCTTAAACTATATCCGATGGTGAGGTCCAGCTTACGGGCTTGGGGAGTGTGGAGCCACCTCTTAATTGCCATTGCTCCCAGGTCCACCCTGACCCGGAGTGGTAGTACCTGTTAGGGTCCCAACTATGGGTTAAATAGAAACAGATTTTAAAAAGGAAAAGAAACAACAAAAAAAGAAAGAAAAAGAAATCAAATATATTCTATTAAATTATCTATTTATTTATTTATTTTTTTGCCCTGTCGGTAGGGCATGAGAACGAACCGACTGTCCCCCTGCAGAGGGTAAAAATCCCTCAATGGGGCAACCAGTTAGCCGTGGGTTGCTACCCGTAAAGTCTTAGGACGTGATCCTGGTGATTGAGCGAACCTAAACCAGGATACATAGAAGTTTAGGCACCGCAACACATTACTTTGGCCCTTACTTCGATTAGACGGGCGGTCGGAGAGGCCCGATCCGACCAATCGGCCAGTCACGCCAAGCCCCACCATATATTGCCCATTCCAAAAACCCACTACTAATACAACACATCCCCCCTCTCCCACAAATAACCCTACTCCCTAATATATGATGGAAAGCGGTGGCTGAGGGTCAATCGATTAGGTGTGAATATCGATGACGAGGCTGTAAACCCCTCAGGATTGCTACAGATCCCATAGCAATATCAAGAGAGAACAGATAATCATTATGATACCACCAAAGTCGGTTATATCATCATTGTATCCCTGTAGAGGCTGGGCGAATGGGTTTCCCCCCAGGCTCTTCCCAAATAGGACTCCGAGGTGGGTGGGGAACAAAGATGACGAAAAAAGAAAACAAAATATATGGCTTATTCCTCCCAAAAACCACCCAACCACCCAAAGAGAACCCACTCTGATGTCTCTGACATCAGTAGCTCTGACGAAGAGACGATAAAACCAAGGAACTCAACATTCGTAGTAATAGAATCAATGGAGGAAACTCCTTTGAGCAAACTATCACCTTTTAAAATTGAAAAAAATCTTAAAACTCTAAAACCAAAGTCTATTAAAAAACAATTTAACGGCAGCCTACTAATAGAAACCCATAACGAAGAACAAACTAAAGAAATATTGAAACTAAAATTATTTGAAAACATCAAAGTCAAATGCTACAGACATCCAACCCTAAATACCTGCAAAGGAGTAGTGAAAAGCCACGAACTTGCACTTTGTCCCTTGGAGGAAATCCGGACAAACTTACAGAAACAGAATGTGTTAGATGTTCGCAGAGTTCAAATTAAAAAAAACGGTGAGAAAATCGATACCAATACATATATACTAACTTTCGATTCCCTCACCATACCCAAAGAAGTGAAAGTCGGATATATGAAAATAAATGTAGAAATTTATATTCCAAACCCCCTCCAATGCTTCAAGTGCCAGAAGTTTGGACACCATCAAGATCGGTGCACACGATTACCAGTGTGTGGAAGATGTGGAGAAAGTGGCCCACACATTGACTGCAGAAAAGATTTCAAGTGTGCCAACTGCCTGGGCCTGGGAAACCATGGCGCTGGCTCTAGATATTGCGAAATATGGAAAAGAGAAAAAGAAGTGACCAAACTAAAACATATAAAGAATATATCCTACCCAGAGGCCAGGAAAATCATCGAAACTAAAACATATGCAGATGCAACAAAAAAAACTAATCCAATCAACAATCAAAATGGTCATATACATGTAACAGATACAACTGACAAGAAAATTGATGTCCTAAGCAAACTAATAAAGGAAATGAAAGAACTATTAGAAGAAATGAGGAAAATGAATAGTGCAATGTCTGCAACCAATCCAAGGATAATATTAAGTAAAGACACTACTGAACCACAAAAAGAAACAAAACCACAAACCATTTCTACAAAAACAACCGAACAACCATCAAACACATCACAAGCCAGAAAAGAATCAAAAATCCCCCCAGACAAAAAAAAAAAAACAAACAAAAACAGGAAAAGAAAGATCCCGATCTATATCTCGAACAGGGACTCCGACAGAAAATAGATTTGAGGGATTGGAGACGATGGAAGTTGAACACAATTCCAAATGATGAACAAAATATTACAATGGAATATCAGAGGGATAAAAGCAAACCAAAATGAACTCACATTATTAATAACAAATATGAGCCCAGCACTTGTCTGTCTACAGGAGACCTTTCTGAAAGAAAATAATACCATCAACATAAAACACTACACATCTTACAACTACATAAATAAAGATACGGACAGAGCTTCTGGAGGCACATCAATACTTGTGAAGAATGAAGTCCCTCAAAGACAAATAAATATAAACACAAACTTGCAAGCAATTGCAGTTTCAGTGACTCTACATAGAACTATAACACTTTGCTCAATATACATCCCTCCAAAAGATACAATCAACGAAACTGAGATAACTCAATTAATAAAACAACTCCCTAAACCCTTTTTTCTACTAGGAGATCTCAACAGTCACAATGTAATATGGGGAAGTAAAGAAACAAATAAAAAAGGAAAAGAAATAGAAAACATAATAAATAAAAATAATCTATGCCTCCTTAATAATCAAAACTACACCTATATGTACCCAGCAACAGGTACTTTCACCGCCATTGACCTTACCTTATGTGATCCTTCCATATATATGGACTATGACTGGAAAGTACACAATGACACCTGTGGGAGTGATCATTTCCCAATCATCCTGGAAAGTCTAAGTACTAGCACTGAACAAAAAACACCCAAATGGAACCTACATAAAGCGGATTGGGAAGACTTCCAGGAACAGTGCAAAAACCAATTAATTATCGAAAAGAATGATGAAGATGACCATTTGAACTACTTCATTAAAACACTCACAAACATAGCAAATAATACCATACCTAAAACAACCAAAACCAACAATCACAACAAACCTTGGTTCACAAAAGAATGCAGAAAAGCCATCAGAGCTCGACGAGCTGCCTTGAGAAAATTCGAAAATATCCAACAAGCGAAAATCTGGATTTCTTCAAAAACAACAGAGCAAAAGCCAGACGAATCATAAAGGAATCCAAAAGAACAACCTGGAGAAATTATATATCCAAAATTAATGTGAATACCAAGGCGAAAACAGTTTGGAACATGATGAGGAAAATAGAAGGAAAGTGTAGTAGTACACCAATATCCCACATCTCTAAAGGCAACAAAATATACATCAATCAAAAAGACATTTCCAATAACCTGGCAGATAATTTATCAAAAATTTCATCATGTGACAGACAAACAGAGAAATTCAAAAAGATTAGAGAAAAGGAAGAGAAAAAGAAAATTCTATTTAAATCACAAAATACTGAAAAATACAACCAACCTCTTACCTTGCCTGAATTAAAAGAATCGCTAACCAAATCCCATGACACAGCTACAGGGCCCGATGAAATTCCATATGAAATCCTCAAAAAACTTCCAGAAGCCTCAATGAAATACCTACTTGAAATTTTCAATATTATATGGTCCAGTGGAAACGTACCCGAGACCTGGAAAGAGGCCACAATAATACCAATCCCCAAATCTGAAAACTCAAACATCCAATCCCAATCAAGTAATGTCTCAGATCCATTGAATTTCAGGCCAATAGCTCTAACAAGCTGCATTTGTAAGACCATGGAAAGGATTATAAACAAAAGACTAATCTGGTTCCTGGAAACAGAGAATCTTATTACAGTATTTCAAACAGGATTCAGGAAAAACCGAAGTTCAATAGACCATATAGTCAGACTTGAAACCTTCATCAGAGAAGCCTTTGTAAAGAAAGAACATTTAACAGCAGTGTTTTTTGACATGGAAAAAGCCTACGATACTGTGTGGAAGTACGGTGTTACAAGGGATCTGAAGGCGCTTGGACTAAAAGGCAGAATGCCAATTTTTATTGAAAATTTTTTTAAAAATAGACGGTTCAGAATAAAGGTTGGCACAGCTCTCTCGGACTTGAAAGAACAAGAGAATGGAGTACCTCAAGGGAGTATACTGTCAGTGACCCTGTTCAGTATCCGAATTAACAACATTGTAAAAAACCTTAACCCTGGGGTAGATTGCTCCCTATATGTGGATGACTTCCTAATATGCTGTAGATCTAGATATATATCTATAATAGAAAGGAAGCTTCAATTGTGCTTAAACAAAGTAATGAGATGGACGGAAGAGAATGGATTTAGATTCTCCAAAAGAAAAACGAAATGCATGCATTTCTGCAAACTAAAGAACATGCATAATGATCCTGTCCTAACCATGGAAGGAATGCCCATACCAGTTACTGACCAGTACAAATTCTTAGGGATTTTATTTGACAAAAAGTTAACATTCATCCCACACATAAACTATCTGAAAAAAAAATGTAACAAAGCTGTAAATCTTTTGAGAGTGGTAGCACATACCGATTGGGGTGCAGACAGGGAAACACTCCTTAAACTTTACAGAGCACTAGTCCGCTCAAAGCTAGACTACGGTTGTTTCATATATGGATCAACCCGAACATCATATATAAAAAGCCTAGACCCTATTCACCATACTGGCCTAAGATTGGCCCTAGGAGCATACAGAACTTCCCCCGTGAACAGTCTATACACGGAAGCACACGAACCCCCACTAGATCTAAGGCGAGAAAAGTTAGCCCTTCAATATTTACTGAAACTGAAGTCTTGCCCAAACAACCCTGCATACCAATGTACCTTCTATCCTAAATATGAAGAACTCTTTAACATGAGAAGAAAAACTATCAAAACGTTCGGGCTCCGAATGAAGGAAAGCATTGAAGAATCGAAAATTCCAATCTCCAGCATTCACAACTTCATACTGCCTAAAACACCCCCATGGACCATGAAACAAGTTGAAATAAAACTCAACCTAAACAAAAAGTCCAAATCTACCATAAACCCTATTGAATACCACGACGAACTTCAACATTTAAAATTACAATATTCAGACTACACCTTTATCTACACAGACGGGTCTAAAAGCAACAATCACACTGGATGTGCAGCAACGTACCATAAAACCACAATGAAGAGAAATCTTCAAAATGAAGCATCTATATTCACTGCAGAGACTATAGCTATCGATCTAGCACTCAACATAATTTCAGAGGAAACCACCAAAAACTTCATCATTCTCACAGATTCTCTATCAGTCCTATTATCTATACAAAATCAAAAACAAGAAAATCCACTAACAACAAAATTAATAGAAAAAATCAATATCCTTTCAACTACTAAAAACATTATTCTTGTCTGGATCCCCAGCCATGTGGGGATCAAAGGCAATGACAGGGCAGATACAGCTGCAAAAAGATCTTCTCACCTTCCAACTGACAATTTTAAGATTCCACATACTGATCTTAGACCCCAGATAAAAGCATACATACAGGGAAAATGGCAACTGCGGTGGAGTCAGCAAGAGGGCAACAAATTATACTCAATCAAACCTGAACTTAAGGAACGATGTCCGGACATCAAGAGATCACGCCGAGAAGATGTGATACTGACTCGGCTGCGCATAGGGCACACCAACTTTACTCATTCTTATATACTAAATGGAGAATCGGCGCCAGAGTGCATCCCATGCCAGGAGACACTCACAGTAAAACATATCCTAGTTGGGTGTGATGACCTTGCCCCAACTAGAAAATTATATTATACAGAAAGCAATATGGAAGACCTTTTTGAAAAGGTCAACTCAGCAAATATTCTAGCATACCTAAGGAAAGTAAATTTATATAAGAAAATTTAAGGAAATTTAAAGTCATCCAAATATACACATCCATGTATAAATACAACATTTAATTTCTTAGTTCAATTTTATAAAAAAAGGGAGGAAAGGCTGAAAAAGTCATTCCCCCCCTCCCAATAAAAAAAGTTAAAAAAAAAAAAAAAGGACTCCGGCATTAAATGACCACATAGGTTGATATGCCGTAAAACCAATCAATCAATCAATCAATCAATTTAAAACTTGATCAATTTTCATGATTTTTGGAATATTTGTTTTGTCGTAAGTATTTACATCATACAGGTTTTTCTTTATTTTGTTAATATAGGGGGATTCTGGACAAGAACTACATCTTCTGTATTGTATTAATATTTTATGTTGTTCAGAATAAAATGTATATATATGGCATCACATTGACATTGGTTTTTGTTAGATCACTGAAGTTAAATAGTATCGAAGCAGTGACCATTTTGGAATACTGGGTGCTATATGTAGGAGGACGTTGACACCTCCCTGCAAGAGTGCAAAAATCTATTATCTCCCCTGATGAGGATATACATGCATCTGTGGACCACTTGGGAATTTCATACTCATGAAACTTCCTCCTTTGTGGGAAGCCGGGTGAGTGCCACTTCAATACTCGGTATGGTAGGATAAAATATCACCAAAACTGCAAGTCGAGCCACAAAAATTTTAATTAGTCTGCTAACTTCTGCATTTGGACAACAAAAAAAGATAGACGGCAGGATAGACATATCAACACCTCAGAAGTTAAAACTTTACAATAGTCTCTATTGCTTTATACGCAAGTGAAACATGGACTTTATTGGGAGGGAGTGTCTTTAAAATAAAATCTTTTAGAAATATTTTTGGAATAACTTTGTGAAGAAATACAAATATTAGAATAAAGCTTAGTATTAAGATATGGTTTGGACATGTTTTTCATCTATAAGACTCTGTGTAAAGAAAGCATATAAAGATTTCATTGAAGAAAAATCAAAGATGACAATCAAAGAGCTCAAAGATAAATAACAAAATTTTGTTTACTTTATCTTTGGTGGTGAATAGTTGGCCTTTGTAACTCTTGTATGAAAAGTAAAGATCCTTGTTTAGTGCTTTCTTTATAATTACTATTTTGATGGCAGTCTTTCTTGCCAAGGTTTGCATTGCCTTTACTCAATCGTATTATAAACATCCCTTTTCTTTTTTTTTTTTTTGTTCAGTTTCTCTATGAATTTGTTATGCAGACATAGAATGTCTGCTATGATTCTTCCTGCTAGCCTTTACTTCTACATCTGTCACAATTCTCCAGTTCAAGTCTCACTGCCTTCAAGGTATTCAAGAAGCACAGAGCTGCAGCTAAGATTTCCAGATTTTGTAATCTGACATGAATCATGATGCCAGTTACGCTCTTGCAATATACCGACGCTTTTTTTAGTCATTCATAATCTAGTTATCAAACCCACCAATAGTAATCAGAAACAGCTATTCATTGCACTTGGCTACTATTAAATACTTATGGTTCTAAATTGGAAAAAAAAAATTATCAAATTTATCCCAAACACTCAGTATATAAAGGTAGAAATGTTTTAAATAAGTTTTCTGTTATCTAGCAACAGATGAACAAATGAGGTATGTATATTTTTTTTGGGGGGGGGGCGATATTCTTATTTTAGTTGTTATAGTCATAATATATCAGTTTCTCTAATCACCATTGTAAGTTAAAAGCATTGTATTAATACTTTGTGCTTTCAGGATAAAATATCACAGAGATTGTGCAAGTCGAGCACCTAAAATCTGTAACCCTGTTGTCAGAGATGGTAAGTTCAAACTTCATTTTATATTTAAATAAAAGAAAAAAGAAATATATATTTGGATTAGTCAGAAAACTGTTCTTATCCAATATATTGTTCTTAAAACTTTTCAGGCGATGTAACCCCCGATTTTCTTCAGGTGCATCTTGTCACATTCTCAAACTCTCAAATCTTGTTGCACATGACTCCATGGTGCAACAGATAAAGTGCTAAGTAATAATTACTTCAAAATGACAATCTTCTAAAGGTTGATGTCTCAGTCCTCAGTACAGATGATACCAAGAATATAATTAAGACTTTTACACAATCTATGTTCCATTGAAATTATTATGGCCTAATCATGTTGACAGTGGTTCCTGCCAAAGCAACGATGAGCCTGGTTAGTATCAGACTAGGGACAATTTAGGAATACTAGGTGCTGAATAGGGTGCCAGGACAGTGCTGTTGTCAAAGGAAAAGTTAAGTGCCTCCTTCCCTCTGCTAGTCTGTGGGAGATCCTTGGGCAAGGTTAAGAATCCACTTCAGCACCCCCGATCAGGGTAATGTAAGGTCATGGAAAGCAGGTGACTTATGTGATACGGAAGCAATCAGGAATAATTCTATTCATGGTTTTGTATCTCGTGCTGAGCAGAAGATCCTTTTGGGTACAATGATCAGGACAATGGCCCAGTATGGGCACTACTCAGACAAAAAGAAACTGCAACCTAGTGTCTGTACAACTGCAAAAGAAGTTGTGGCAATACATCAAATACTTTTGAGAAAAACAGTGTGAATGAGGTTGTGACTGATGAGCAACAATGAATTCATAAATTCCTCGAAGGAGAGAGAGAGAGATGGAGAGTTATAGCCGTCAATGCTTGAACTACTTAATCCTCATGGATTAAATAATGGGTTCAATTCAAAATTCCATACAAATTCCTGATTATGATGTAAAGATTCTTGAGTTTGACAAGATACACCTGAAGAGCAAATGTTATATTAGCCGAAACATTGTGAGAATAACATCCAAGATGAATGAAAACGGTGATTCAGATAATACAAAAATACAACAAAAAATTATAAATGCTCATCTTAAATATCCTGATATACGAGGAACGTGATATAAGTAATGCCCCTGACCCACTTTCCATAGCAGTAGAGCAACGAAACTTGACACAGTTATTAGTCTTTTTCTATATAGGAACCACCCGGAGTTATGCATTTCTCCCATCGTTTGATGCAGCTCTGGAGACCGTTTTTGTAGAACACACCAGGTTGGTCCTCCAACCACAACGTGACTTCAGAAATCAAGGCTGCATCATCTGGGAAATGCATTCCTTTCAAAAACAACTTCATGGCTGGGAAGAGGTGAAAGTCAGAGGGTGCAAGGTCAGGAGAGTATGGAGGATGGGGAAGGATTTCATAACCACATGCCTGTGCTTCCGATCTGGCGACATGCAAGTTGTGGACCAGAGCGTTGTCCTGCAGAAGGAGGGTACCTTTGCTGATCTTGCACCGCCTCTTGATTTTGATAGCTTCCCTTAATTTCCTCAAAAGTGAAGCATAATAGGCTCCTGTAATTGTGGTACCCTTTGCCAGGAAATCTGTCATCACTACTCCATCCTTGTCCCAGAAGACTGTGAGCATGACCTTGCCAGCAGAGGGCTGCACCCTTTCCTTCTTTGGAGGTAGTGAGTCCAAGTGCTTCTACTGCATTGACTGGGCTTTGGTCTCTGGATCATAGTGATGGACCCAGGTTTCATCCTGTGTAATCAGTCTTTTGAAAAACTTTGACTCATCTTCTTGGCACATCTCCAAATTCATCCTCGAGCACTTTACACATTCTCGCTTCTAGAATGGTGTGAGCAACCTGTGAATCCATCTGGCAGACACCTTATGCATATGCAAATGGTCATGAATGATAGTTTCCACAGACCCTGTACTAATCTTGACATCTTGGGCTATTTGGCAACTAGTAATGCGCCGATCTTCCAAAATGACAGCTTCAACTTGACAGACAGATGCCTCATCAATGGCATATGATGGGGCATTATCACCATGTTTTTTTCATTTCATCAAAAGTCTCTGTGGTGTGCGTCCTTTCAAATACAAAAAACCGGATCACTGCTCGACATTCAACAGGCTCCATTTTACACCTGACTCAGTTCAAACACCTGTAAAACAGAAACCACAATTAGTTCAGAACTGTAATTTGCCAGATAACCCGTAGAGATATAAATCATTGCACATGCAAAATTTTAGCTAGATCAGACAACTGGAATTGGGTCAGGGGCATTACTTATTGCACGCCCCTCGTATATAAGCAATTTGTGAAACTCAGCAAATTGATTCTAATTGTTAAGTGAAAGTTATTTATTTTTTACCCTTGTTCATTAAATGCTCTCCAACATTTGTATGTTTTATTGTCTCTGCATTATCCTAAAGTAATATCTTCACATTAAGTTCATCAATAATATGATTTCAGTCACTTTTTGTATTCATGCCAAAATCACATAATACCTGTACACATATTTCTTAAAGCCAAATGTTGATATAACCAGAGTTTCAAGCTAGTTTATTTACTTGTTATTGTTTTTCTGCTAAAACTGAAGTCTTTACTCACATTTTTCATTGACATAAATGATATAAACAATTGGATTATAATTGATAGGATTTTTGTACAAACGCATTTATTTCACTTTATCTACTTTCTTGTTTGTTGCAACATTTGCTTCGCAATTATAAGTATTGTACATTGAAATAATTTTTCATACATGTACATATTACGATTGGTCATTAGTATTGTTTTTATGTGGTTTAATTCACCAGATAGATAGCTTTTTTGTTTTCTTTTTTTTTTTTTTTTTTTACTTTTTATGAAAAAATTTACTACATTGTTTGTTAATTTCTTTTTTTTTTCATCATTTTTTTTCTCTGTTTTTCTATTTAAAAAAAAATCTTTATATTTTTAAATGAATTTAAGTAAAATTTCACTCTGCCTATGATTTAGAATCAAATTCTACTGAATATAAGAAATGGATTATTTATAAGAAAGAAACTATTATAAAAATATGTTTCTAAATGTTTGAGATGAGGATTGATAGTATGGATTATTTGGAATATTGTTCTCATCTTGTGGGTTATTGTCATGTTTTGGTTGAAAAGACTACAAGGACCTGTGGTGTGACATAAAGTACTACTAAAATTCAGTTCTAAGTGAAACTCTTTTAGCAGTTGATACTTTGCAATAGAATAGTGAATTACTTAAGACTTCTATCCGCTCGTGGCTGATGAAACGAGTGCATGCTACTCCTGTAGATTAAATAGCGGGTTCTGTTTGAAATTTTGTGCAGATTACAGAATTTGAAAAATTGCTGAGTTCAACAAGGGGCACCTGAAGAAGGTTGGAGGTTACATCAGTCAAAACATGAAAATAACACTTAAGATGAGAACAGTGGTTTGAATAATCCAAATAATATGATAGAAATAAACAAGGATGCAAAAAAATGTGTTAGCTTGAAACGAAAAACATGAAAAGTCGATTTGATGATGTAAGAAATCACATGAAAACATTATCATTATAAATGTTTTTAAAATAAGAGATCACTTTAAAAAAATGCACATAAACATATATATATATATATATATATATATATATATATATGATATATGATATACCTGCTAAAATATATGTACATTTTAGTTAATCTTCCTATTCATTCTCTCATATTCAGTTGAATAATTGCTTATACTGCTATTTAATAACACTTGCTTTAATTTCTGGCCAGAAACTATTCTTTCTTTACTGATTATATTACAGATGTATGTGAAGCATATTCAATTTAAAAATGAATAAACAAAAAGCAACTTGTTAAATCTTCTAATTCCACTTAATAAGCATGAATGTTATTTATGTCTTATTATAGAATTCTTTTAACAAAATTGACAAGTATTCACAGGATCTTAATTTTATCACAACTAAAATTAATTCAGAGAATTAAGTTTTAAATATTCACTTTATCTGTTACTATATATATATATATTTATTCAATAGACACTATGCATAGGACTTTGGTTTTGCAAAAACAATGGAAACTCAATTTGCAAGGTTCTTATTTGGTTGCCTCTCTTCAAGGGCAAAGTTAGACACAGTCAATTTTTAATGTGAGAAAAATCTAGCTTCTCAAGAAGGGGTCAAAAATAAAATTTGCCTCAATCAAGAAAGATTCCTACTTCACTGATAAAAACAGAATAGACTAAATGTAGAGTCAGAACAGATATTACACTATGTCCCTGCAGGGTTAAAGCGAAATATAATTTGGTTTTCTCGGTCATGTTCGTTAAACATATCTTTAACCCTATATATTGAGTTTCTAATGTTCTTATGAAACTGAAGGTACTGATGTATAATCAAACAAATGTATAGTATCCATTGAATAAAAATATCTGTGCTCTTGCACAAGTAACTGAGTACTCTTTTTATTTTACCTATAACATGGAATTACACACACATGCATATTATTATTATTATCATTTTATTTTGGTAGCAATCTATTCAAGTTTCTTGAAAAGACTGTTTCAGAACTAGCTAATATTTATCATGGTTACAATTCCAAAGACTTTTGTCTGATCACAGGCCATCCTTATTTTTGAGTATCGTGAAGATAATCAACAATTTAAATATCTATTTTAGAAAATTTAGCAAGAATATGACCTACATTTAAATTTTTAAATATCCTTGTCAATAACACAATTATACATGTTAATGTCAAAATATTAAACAGCAAATACAAACTCTTGAAGCTTTACATATAAAAACTAAAAACCTACTATTAAACATATTGATACTAATAATTACAACCTTACAAGTAATATAATTTATTCAAATATCTAAATTGTTGATTATTTTTTACAATGCACATAACTACTCAAGTTGAATTATAGCAATGGTGAATTTATTTGGTAATGAATCTTTATTAAAATGTGAAAAAAAAAAAAAAATTGCCCATATTATTTAACTTAATATGTCTAGAATTATATATATATATATAGCTTATATGTAATTTAATTACTTAAGGCAGTGATTACATATGAAAAAATAACAGCTCTCATTTAGATAGCTCAGTAGTGCAATACTAGAGCTAGAAATATTTTCTTTAAAGATACCACATTGAAATATTGTATTTTCTATGTGCTGATGAAACTCAAGTTGTGCAAATTATAAAACTTTCTGAAAATGAGTAAATGCTTGTTTACTCCTATTAACATGTTATCTTTAAAGAAAAAAATATATAATATATATATATATATATATATATATATATATATATATTATATAACAATTCTTTAATATAGCTCAGATTAATTCTTATGAGAATAAATTTCCAAAGCAAAATAAAATTTAAAGGTCAAACCTTTAACGATTTATTAATAACTATTTTTCATATGATACTTTCTTCATACAATAGCTTCGATTTTGTTTAAATATTCTGTGAATTTTCCCAGAAACCTATTTTAAAATATTATTTTCAAATACACATATATACATATACATTTAGAGAATTAGTTATTATATCCAGAATATCAGGAGAGATATGTCAGATATCGAAGATAATCCTAATACAAAAGGCAATGCTTGATATTGCAAATAGAACATAAACATAGTTAGGAAATATATGAAAGCAAATAAAATTAAGTTTGAACATAGAATTGTTCAATTTAGATGTTTATCAGAATAGCTTAAAGCCCTTATTTCCAAACATTTTGGAGTAATAAAAATGTGCTTAGGAAACAACTTAAAAGCTCAAAAAAAAAAAAAAACTGTTAGTAAATATATGGTAAAATAAGTTTCAATCGTTATTGGAAAAATTTTTTTTTAAAATAAATTTTTTTTCAAATAATTGAATTTACTTACAAATGAAATTTTATTTTAATAATAAAAAAAAAAGTTTGTAACAAAAAATCTCACGATTGTTATTTAAGAGTAGCATTTGAGAAAAGATGCTCATCTTCTAATGTTATCTAAAGCAAGTTGCATTTAATAAACTTATAAACACAATGGCACTACTTTTTACGTCTTCAGTTGGTGCTAGTTGTGTAATGTTCTTACCAAATTAAAATGATTCTGTATTCAAATGTACTGTGTATATATATATCTATATATATTTATTTCAATGAATTCACATACATACAGTATCAGTCAGTTCCTCAATTATAGGCTATTTAAGTGTGTACACATTTTTATGTATATTCTGTGTATGTGCATATATATATATATATATATATAGGGTGACCTCCCAAAAAACGGGCCCCAACTCTAATTAGGCGCCGTTTCTTAGTGTTTTGTCCGAATGAAATGAAACTTTGGTCATAACTAGTTTATTATATTCAAAACATTAAGATCTTTGGCCTTTTTTTCTCCGTTGACTGTAAAATGCTCAGAAAAATAATTGAATGTCCTCTGTTTTTTGGGGGGGTGTCACCCTGTGTATATATATATATATATATATATATATATATATATATATATATAATGTTATGTATTAACTTTTTTGTGCGATCGATTATTTGTGGAAATAATATTACTAAACAAGTGATTATTTAGTTTGCTGAGCTGAATAGAATATAAACAAAAAACTACAACAAAGTGAGAAATGAAACTTGTATAGGACTTCAGAAGAGGGACCATCTAACATGGGCCCCTTCTAGAGCACTGGTTTGAATCCTATTTGTGATATTCGTTTTGCACAAACAATAGCATCAACAAAAAAAAGCAGTGGTGCTTGTCCATAATTTCCACTACATTAAAAATCAAAAATAAAGAAAATCTTTATGATGTACATGCCAGTGACAGAAAGTATTGTATTCCAAAAATCACAGAAATTGTTCAAGTAGTTTTATTTTTAAATAAGAAAATCGAACTTTCTAGCTAAATAAACGATGCCATCTTGAAAACATTTCGAAAGAAGGGAGATAACTTCAAATCAAGATTTTAGAAAGGCTTTCTTAGCCTGGGAGGATGAGACATTGTAAAAATTCAATTTGCTTAAAATAATTTTTTTTATAAAAATAAAATAAACTACTTGAACAATTTTTGGAATATGATATTATCTTTACATCACGGATATGTTATATAATGCAAATTTTTCTTTATTTTTTATTTATTTACTTTTTTCAATATAGGGAGAATTTTGAACAAGCACCAAAGCAGGTTAATACATAACATATTATGTATCATTAGAAATAAATTTCCAATATTAAAAACACCTCCATGCACATACACAATTTGAATTTAAAATAAGAACACTTATCGCATTTGCTGACTTAATGCCCTTAATATTCATTTTTCTCTCTTTCTCTTTCTCCCCGCCTTATTCTCCCCCTTCTCTCTCTCTCTGCCTCATTCTACCCTCTTTCTTTATATCCCTCCCCCTTCCATTGTCTCTTTAGGTTCTCCAAATACATCTCGGCGAGGAGTAATGAAGCCAGTGAAGCCTGTTCCGACCCTGCCACATCAGGACTCAGGCTCGAATACATCGTCTTGTAACTCATCCACTCCCTCTTCTCCTGCTCTCCCCGTCACCTCCCCCACAAGTATCACCTCACCCTCTCCAGCCGCCTCCCCGCAGATTGTGCTCCAGCCGTCTCAGTTTCAATTCCCAGGTGAGGACCCTTACCCCAGATTTCCACTTGCTGCGCCTGCTGCTTTGTTCGATAATGATTTTCACTCCGCTTGTCAAGTATGTGCACGTGCTGCTCCTTCGGCTCCCAGGGCCTGCAATATCCTACAGAGGCATGGCTCCCTCCAGCGCCACTGTCACCTCTATCATCGTCATGCCCTGCCTGCTGTATCCTCACCAATGGCCAGTTTAAAGGTATCTCGTCCGCCCAATATATACTTAAAGGGAGCACCTTTGTCTGGTAACAATGCCTTGTCTCGGCACCGGCATGCCTATGATCGAAAGCTTGGCCTTTACACATACCCTTGTCTCAATCTAACCTCAACTCAGTGTGTTCACCGTCGGTCTGTCTCGGCTCTCTGTTTTCCATGCTTTTCTGCATCATCCGAGAAGCCCTGTAACCTCGACGATTATGATGATATCGATGATGATGACGACATAAATGACAATGTGTACTCTTATGGACAAGGCATTGACAGCAGTGCTGGTCAGGTATTTTCTGACCTTGTTTCTCCGCCATTGTCAGCATCTTCTCAAACCCCAGTGTTGAGCCAGGCGCCCACTCCGTTCATGCCAACACGGATGTTCTCTTCATTGCCAGAGCCACACGAGCGCTGTCCTGAGCCTGTTGGAATCAAGGAACAGATGACAAAACCACATCGGCAACATGCCAATACAGGTAACCCAAGGGAATCATTTCTCTTTGGTCGGCATGAGGGCAGTCTGCTTTTTAATCTTTGCACTATTTCTAGACAAAGTGGAGAAAAATATCTTTATTGGAACTTTCTATATTTGGCAGGGATTAAATATGCTTTTGTTTGTATTCTATATTTTTTGTGAAAATATGATTGTTTACATTTGCTGTTATTTTGAGACTAAGATCCTTGTCTTTATGGATGTTTAAATTCATGTGTGTTTATGTGCGATTTTTTTTATTAAAATTATTTTACATTTTATATTTAGTCCAATCATCCATAAAATGATTAATATTTTTGTGAAACACTTATTTTAAGGGTTTTATTTATTTATTTATTTTTTTCTTTGTATTCTGATTTTAGTTTCATCTAAATATTACTTATATAATGTTTTTAATTGAATCATTGAAAAACATAAGATTAGGATGTTTGTCTTCAAAATTTTTTCTATTGTTTATTTATTTTTTTTTGTTTTCATTTTTTTTTTTTTTTTCTTTTGCTTTTGGTTCAAAGTTTCTTTGAATGGTATTATTTGCAGCGTTTATCCAGAAATCCTCTTTTAAAATAAAAAAAAATCTGTGATGGAAAGAAAATGTTGTAAACCAAAGATCGCGTAAATTGATCAAATATTTTTATAAAGAAAAAATTGTGTTTTAGCGCTTCTACACTATTAGGACAAAATTTTGTTAATAAATGTTGTTTTCAGATAAAAAATAACGGTTTCTACTGATTTTTTTTTGTCAATTCTAATAAATTACAATGGTAGCTTCCAAATTATGCAGTCGAAATTACCTGAATATGACTGAATTATTAAAAACAACTTTAATTGTGTTAGCACGTGAAAAATTGCGACCCTCTTGTTTAAATCAAAATGGAAAATTAACCTCCTTTTTTAATTCTGTATCTTACGATCGTTTTCATCAAATTCTATTTATTTTCTTTAATAATTTTCTACCTTAACGATTTCCATAATTTTTGGATATAATCTTAAAAATATGAAGAATACCATTGTTTTCATGTGAAATTCTGTATTACGATTTCTGAAATTTCGTCCTAATAGTGTAGAAGCACCAAATTTTTTAAAACAGACTTGAGTTTTCTCAGTACCCTACCGATGTTAAGAATTGCTTTCTAAAATTTTGATTTTGAGTTATCTTCCTTGTTCATCAGAATATTTTCAAGATTGTGTCACAAGAATCTAATTATTTTCTTATGTAGAAATAAAACTACTTGATCAGTTTATGTGATTTTTGCTGTACAATATTTTCTTTCTGTCACAAGCATGTACATCATACAAATTCCCCCCCCCCCATCCTTTTTTGTGGATGAGGTAG
Organism: Euprymna scolopes; assembly: GCF_053919585.1. Classification (NCBI taxonomy): domain Eukaryota; kingdom Metazoa; phylum Mollusca; class Cephalopoda; order Sepiida; family Sepiolidae; genus Euprymna; species Euprymna scolopes. Next base: position 72,945,546 of record NC_136483.1, read on the forward strand.
TTCTGGACAAGCACCTTATTTGTTGTTGCTACCCTCTCACCCAATGTTCTTTTAACAATTTAACTAAAAACAATTTTAAAATTATTAAACTAGCTTATTGTTTTTGTTTGTTTTGGGTGGTGAAAATTATTACTTTTATTTCCTTGTTAGATTTTTTGTTTATGAAACTAAAAAAAAATTGGTTAATATTGTATTTCTAGACCCATCTTAGTTTATGCTGACAAAGTAAGGGAGATAACTTATCTCGATTTTTTTTTTCTTTGTTATTGTAGTAAGATTTGAAAATTGAAATATTAAATTTCAAGTGAAACCAATTTACTTAATTGTTGTCACAATTATGAAAATATCAAAAAATTACGAAAACGATGAGGTAGAAAATTAATTATTAATGAAAATAGTTTTCGAAAACAATTAGCGAAAATTAAGTTTTGCTAAATTGGCGAAAGATTTTTCAGTTTTCAGAAAATGTTTACCTCCTTTTTTGTTAGACCTCTCCAATTTTTTTTTTTTTTTTTTGTAAGACTCAATTTTCGCTAATTGTCTTCAAAAAATTAATTTTCATTAATAATTAATTTTCTCCCTTATTTTTATTTTATTTTTTTGTAATTTTTGGATATGTTCATTACTGTGTCATGACAATTCAGTAGCTACTTTTGGTTTCACTTTAATTTCAATTTTCAAATTTTGATATGATAATCAAGAACCCATGATATTTTTTTTTCTTTACCAAAAATTTTCTGTGCAAGTCCAGAGTCCAACCTTAATTAAAAAACAAATTACAGAAAAATCTTTGTATGTATCCTTCACAGAGCGAAAATATTCCCCAAATCATGTAAATTGATCAGCTAGTTTTTTATTATAGAGAAAATCATTCTATGATCGTTAGCGATTTTAACAGTAAATCGTTGTTCAAATTAAGTTATCTCTTATTTATTAAATATGGCAGATCAAGGCAACATTATTGCTGTCTTGTAAAATTTGATTTTCTTATATTATGTAGCGTGGGTTCATATTGAAGACACATTTAACGAGGACTCAGAACAAGGATGATAATGACATTTATATAAATTACACACACATTTATTTATTTATTATTATTTATAACATATAAATGCAAATTCATTATTGAAGGAGGGAATGTGTAATGCAGTTCTTTTACATCAGATGGGGAGAATCATTACTGATGACGGAGGAGGGGCCACATTACTTGTAATGGATGTTATACACAAAGTTTGTTTGCAGAGATAATAGACAAAACACATTTACCTTTTAGTTGTAATGATGACGATGAGACAAGTTTACAAATATAATGATTCTTTATTCATACCAGCTGGATGATTGATGATTGTCAGGGATTCAAGCCTTTATGACTACCTGGGGCCCCCACTTCCCTCTTTGCCTCCAAGAGGGCATCAGCTCTCACTAAGTCACTGTCCGACTCTCTTCTGTTAACTGACTGTCTAAATTTGAACCCTGTCTCAATATATTGGAAATCTCTTTTCTTGATGACGTCAGAGGCGTGGCTTCACCATATGAAATTTATTCAAGTGGATTTCACCTATGTATGTCCAAAACACACTTAGAATTCCCAATTTGAATTGTTTTATTTATAACCTATTTATTTTAAAATCTAGCCTATTTGTTAATTATTTCTAAACTCGTATTGTCCATTCTTTTAACTGACATATTTAATATCTAGTTATTTCTAAAAGGATGAACAATCGGCTGCATTCCTAAATTATATATCTCTGACATAAATAATATTTAGTTATTTGCGAGAACAATGACAATCGTTCTGAAATCCTAGGAGTAAATATCTATTATCTTTTAACACTTGCCTACTGGGTTCGATTATAACATTTTCAAACTTATCTTGTTTAATTACTGGGGTCTGTCCCTTTTTACATAACAATATGTGATCAACTTACATGATTTTAAGGAATATATTTTCCTTCCTTGACAGGCATGTACATAAAGATTTTTCATTATTTTGGTTTGTTTTTTTAAATTAGGTTGAACTCTGCACTTGCACCAAATTTTCTGTTTATTCTATTTAGATTTCCATTTTTTTTTTATGGAATTAAAGCATTTTTTATTGGCTAGTTAAAAGAAAAGATTTTCTATTGGAAGAAAGAATAATTTTGATTTGTTTTGAAATTGGAATTTAATACTTTGGGGAATTTAATACTTTTGGGGATTTATTTTAAAATGTCAGACTTAAGATTCCTCATACCAATAAATAATATATTGTAGACCATATATTAACTCCAGTTTAAATTAAAGATTTCAACTGGATTCTTATTTTATTTGTACCAAAGCTAATAGAAAATGAAGTTTATTGTGCATCTTCTCTAGGTTTACTGGGTAATTTTAGATTATTGAAACAAATTTTGTCCAAAATATATCAAAATAAACAAAGAAAAAAATAAACAGAAAATCTTTGTTGAAATCATTTGTTAAAAACTAAAATGTAAAAATTAGTTGAGATAAGTTATCTCTCATTAGAGCCCTTTTTTATTTTCTTTACCAACATAAACTAAAAAATGGCCTATTCCTTTGAGAATTCTAAAACACGCTGCTTGGTATTATTTCAGAACAGCTTACCCTATAAAACCATTATATTCAATATGTTTTGGTTCTTGTCCAGAATTCCTCCTATATTAAAAATCAAAAAATCTATATGATGTACATACCCTTGACAAAATAAAAATGTCATCTTCCAAAAATTACGTCAATTGATGAAGTAGTTTTATTTTTATGAAAAAAAAAAAAAAATTTTAAGCGATTAATGGGCATTACAAAATTATCTAGTATGAATTTTTGTTGTGTTATCTCCCTGTTTCTTGAAATTTTTTCACATTAAGCAAGGCAATCATTTCTCAGATACTCATAAAATTTGATTTTCTTATTTAAAAATAAAACTACTTGATTCACGTGGTTTTTGGAATATATTTTTTATTTCGTCATGGGTACGTACATCATATATATTTTTCTTTTTCTTTTTAATATGGGAGAATCTTTTTTTTTTTTTTTTTTTTTTTTTTTTTTTTATACAAAATGTTTAATGAAATTAATACAATAATTTATCATGGTGGTTTCTCTATGCTAACTCTAAGCAAATTCCCAAGTAGCACTATTTGTTTAAACTGATTTAGATGCTTGTTGGAGATATTCCTAAGATGGACATTCTATTTTAGATTCTAGACACAATTCACTGTAGATTCTAGACACAAATTTTTTTTTTTTTTTTCTCAGAACAAATAAATTTGCAGAAAAATAAAATTACTAATGTGGGAAGAGTAAAAAGTTTCCAGAATAATTTTTTTTTTTTTTTTTAGTGTATTTGTTACTATAATGCATCACTCAGCATTGAATAACCATCTTGAAAATATCTTCAATCAGATTGTAAGCAAATAGATCTATTTCAAAATTTGGTAATTTTTTGCATGAAATTAAACTTTGTTTAAAAAAAATACATTGAATATAATACTTTTATATCATAACTTCTTTTGAAATAGAGACCAGCTATTTTTTTAGGATTTATCTAAAGTTAATATTAATCAAAAATTATAATTGGAATGTATTAAATGGGTCTAAAGAGCTAATTTTTGTCTAGCTTTTCATTCATCTTAATATAATGAAAACAATGATTTCTTTTCTACAACTGATTCTGTTATACAGGTGAGCAAAAGTTATATTTACTAGTTTCGTTCTTATTTATAATACAAGCTTTATGATGTATACATTTGTCAGGGAATAATGAAAATGTCATATTCCAAAAATCACATAAATTAAACAAGTAGTTTTGTTTTATTATATACTAGCGGGGGGGTATCCGGCGATGCCTGGGTGTCTTGAGGTAGATCAAAACTCCGGGGGGAGGGGGGGGGGTAAAATAATTTAAAAAAAAAAAAAAAGTTTGGTAGGTGAGTATGAGAATCGAACCCGTACCCTTGAGTTGGAAATTAATGTGGGAAAAAAAAAAAAAAAACGGGCGACGTTAATCATTAGGCCACCGCGACATACAACATACACAGGTTTGAATTTATTTATTTAACTATAAAAGCAGGCATGCGCAATAAAAGTTAACTCTGCTGCTTCCATTTGACCTAATTAAGGAGGTCAGATAGAAGTCATGCAGCGTTTGGGTTTGTTTACCCACTGTTTTTTCCCCCAACAGATGTTGGGGAGGGGAAAGCAGCTCCCAATTGTCCAGATTGAATAGCAACTGTCTGATATACAAGATTGATCAAAGCTGGTTGCTTCTGGGCGTTTCCCGGTGCAATTGCCAGGAACGCTGTTAGCTTTGAATTAGTTTCGCTTTTTATACGAAAAGGCCTAATCAACATGTGAGAAGCCAAAATAGCAATAATTTTTATAAAAGTCGACGTAAATAAATCTATAAGCTACATGCGTTCCCAAATCCTAGTTATTATTATCTAGGACCTATATAAACAGTTGTAAGCGATAGTAACGAACCTGGGACCGTGTGCAAGAAAAGCCTTTGCCAGACATACACGAAATGGTCACACATTTTGCCTTTTATATATATAGATATATATATAATCATTTTTTTTTATTATTTTTGGCTATTTTAAGAGTAAATTGTATCCAATAAAAGTTGATTTTGATTTCGATAGTTCGAATTGAGTTGTCTCCCCTTATCTATAAAGTATAGCAGATTCAAAAAATAACATTGTGCTTTGTAATAAAATTTGAGTTTCTTAGTTTAAAAAAAAAAATTACTGAAATGAAAGCCACTTGATGTAAGGAGCCAAAAAATAGTACTTCAAGATCAAACACTTGCCAATGATAAGTGTTAGATAGAATAAATTTTTGACCTAGAAAACAGCAATTCTTCCCCTTTTGTCAGACACGTTGTTCATGGAATGTGACAATTAAATGACAAAATAAAGAAAGTGAGTTACATGGGTGCCAAAAGTAAACCCAAGATCCACTTTCTACTCTCCAAAGGTCGAGGCACATGGCTGGAATAGATCAAATAATTTAAGTTTTTAGATATTATGCATTATTGTCATATTGGAATAAAAAATATAAATCTATTTATCAACAATGAAAGAAAAAGCATTAATATTACTAATTGATGTTATTAATGAAATTTAGTGCTAATATAATTGGCTTCCATCTTGAATTTGAATTAAATCTAGTGAAAATTTATTGTTCCTAATAACATTCACCAATGTTCAACAAAAAAAGAAAAATCAAATAGCAATAAAAAATTTTTTTTTTAATCTGCAATGTTATTTAGGTATTAATTTTAATTACATGTCTTATTAAAAAAATTAGGAGTTAATTTATCCCCTTAAAAATTAGTTAACATTGCCTTTTTTCTATTCCCTTCTATAAAATTTTCCTTTTCTTTACTAATTTTAATTTTATGAACTATGAATATTATGGGTTCTTTTTTACTTACTCTAAATAATTTTTATTGGAAAGGCTTCATTTTATTTTGGTGTTGCATATATTCTTACATGGTGCATTGAATATTGAGCTGAGGTGCAAGTTTTCTAAAGTCTCTTTGTTTTGGTATTGCTGTCATATACGGTTTCTGGTGGATATATTTGTAAAAACGGTCAACATTATTATCTGTATAAATAAAACTATTGGACAAGACCATGTGTGTGTTTCTTGTCTGTAGTAACTTTAATAAATACACATGATTAACTAGTGATGAAATGAAAAATAAGTGAATATTTATTAAAATGAAAAAAAATTAAGGGAATATTTATTGAAATAAAAAAAAAATTAAGGGAATATTTATTGAAATGAAAAAATTAAGGGAATATTTATTGAAATGAAAAAAATTAAGGGAATATTTATTGAAATGAAAAAAATTAAGGGAATATTTATTGAAATGAAAAAAATTAAGGGAATATTTATTGAAATGAAAAAAATTAAGGGAATATTTATTGAAATGAAAAAAATTAAGGGAATATTTATTGAAATGAAAAAAATTAAGGGAATATTTATTGAAATAAAAAAAAATTAAGGGAATATTTATTGAAATGAAAAAAATTAAGGGAATATTTATTGAAATGAAAAAAATTAAGGGAATATTTATTGAAATGAAAAAAATTAAGGGAATATTTATTGAAATAAAAAAAATTAAGGGAATATTTATTGAAATAAAAAAAATTAAGGGAATATTTATTGAAATAAAAAAAATTAAGGGAATATTTATTGAAATAAAAAAAATTAAGGGAATATTTATTGAAATAAAAAAAATTAAGGGAATATTTATTGAAATAAAAAAAATTAAGGGAATATTTATTGAAATAAAAAAAATTAAGGGAATATTTATTGAAATAAAAAAAATTAAGGGAATATTTATTGAAATAAAAAAAATTAAGGGAATATTTATTGAAATAAAAAAAATTAAGGGAATATTTATTGAAATAAAAAAAATTAAGGGAATATTTATTGAAATAAAAAAAATTAAGGGAATATTTATTGAAATGAAAAAATAGGGAATATTTATTGAAATAAAAAAATAGGGAATATTTATTGAAAAAAAAAAAGAAAAATAGGGAATATTTATTGAAAAAAAAAGAAAAATAGGGAATATTTATTGAAAAAAAAAAGAAAAATAGGGAATATTTATTGAAATAAAAAAAAAAATAAGGGAATATTTATTGAAATAAAAAAGGGGAATATTTATTGAAATAAAAAAATAATCAATAAAATAAAAAAAATAATTACATATTGAAATAAAGTAAGGGAAAACAAACATTTTAAAAATTCTCTAATAAAAAAAATTTATATATGATTATATATTGAAATATTTATTTGAATTATTTTAAACTCTGTCATGTCTTCACCCAGACAATGCTAACTTTGGCAATTTTTATTTTTGTCCTAACCCAATTTTTTTTTTTTTTTTTTTTTTTTTTTTTTTTTTTTTTTTTAGTGAGTTGAATGGTCCCCACATTAAAAAAAAAAAAAAAGAACCTTGTGCCTAACTCTGCTTTCGTGGGGGTGCAAAGAATCTTGCAAATAATCAGTCTAGATAACTAAAAAACAATCAAATTCCAAAAACCTCATGCATGTAAATTTGTAGAAACCAGAATCAGGAACTAAAAAAAATTAACCTAAAAGTTTATTGAAACTATTGATGATTTTCATTCTTAAATGATTAATAAATTTATATTTCAAATAAGCATGGATTCTCTTTAAATATGGGTCAATCTTAATAAAAAAAAAAAAAAATTCCTGTACTTAGCCAGCAATGCCTTGGAATGCAATGAGGTCATTTCTTTTTTGTGTATTTTTAAAACATGCAGAAGAAAATAATTATTCTAAGAGACATAACTCTTTAGATTATTGGATTTAAAAGATGAATTATTCCCCTTGCTGATTTTGAGGAGAGGCATAATGTTTCCACATTGCAAGTTATCTAGGGACAATGACATGATTTTCCAAATAAATTACATGATATACATTATTATTAGTACCAATAACATGGTACAATAATAACAAATGAAAATTGGCTAGTCAGAATCAAAGTTTGATATGTTAGCTGAAATGATGTTCAGCTTCAATTTTGTAAGTCTCACCAGATAAATTATGCATGCTCTTTTTCTGTAACTATAGTAGTTATACTATTTATGAATCATTGCCCCCTCCCCACCTCTTTTGAATAGTTATAAGCATGCAATATGTAATTTTTTTTTGTTATTAACCTTATACTTTCTTTTATAATGTTAGATGTGATTGATGGTGTCATTGATCCTTATTTGACCAGAAGTCTTGACAACCAGCAACAAGAAATGTAAGTATTTTTCCTACTTATTTTAATATAAGACATGAGCTCTATTTGAAACTACATAAGACCTTTCTTCATCTATTAAAATTACTCATTATTTCCAATGTCTTCTATGCACAATGTAGTAGAAAATGTTTACCTATAGACATTAAAGGGTCTTTACTCTACACTTGGATTTTTTTGTTCCTTTATGATTTAAATCTTGTATCATTTTAAGAAATAAAATGGCATTTTTTTTTTTTTTTTTTTAAATATAAAAATTTATGACATTCAAAAATTATACTTTTTTTCCTTTAAAATAAATATTATGTTAGCCACATGTTTTCACTTCAAAAAACTTCCACACTGTTTAGTTAACATTTCAATTGATTATTATTCATGAGATTTTTATATCAATAATGTCCTATTGGGCCAAAAGCTTGGTTCATATCTTTTAAGGTAATAAATGTTTGTTTAAAAAAAAAAAAAAAAAGCACACATCATTTTGGTTTTCTTAAAATTTTAATGTCATTTTTTTTTTTTTCTGTTAAAATGTATGAGGTACTTTTCCTTTTTGTTCTAAAAATCATAAGATAAGTTAACATAATTTAACATTAAAATAAATGAAGACTTTTTATTTTATATATTGATGGTTCATCACTTACTAAGGCCAAAAGTCACTCGAGGATAAGTGTTATCAAAATTTAAGATTGAATGATAGAACAGTACTATGAAAAGATTGAAAACTATGATTAATTCATTGAACGACAGGACAGATTTTTTGACATTGGACTTGAAAATAATTGTTTTGTAGCTTTTAGGGAAACATTCCTGCATTAACGTGTTCCAGCTAGTCAATAATTGATAAGGATACAAGGGAATAGGTTGCTAATATTATAAGAGCACATAAATTTATTAACAACCTTGGAATTTTTAATAAAATTAGCAAAATAAAACTAATCTTTTAGGCAGTATTTACTATAAGCTGGCTGAAAGATATTGAAGATCCATTTTACAACCTTGTGTTGTGATGACCCTATTATAGAAAGAATAGACTTTAAAGGGACATCCGTTTTGAGTAAATCATATAATCTTAGGCAGATAGAGCCTGAGATCTCATTAGCTATTTTGGAAGAGAGTACACCATTTTTTACCTACTCAACCAATTGTTTTATTGTTTTTGGAATTTAGTTTCTAAGGAAGTTGCTGCATTATGAGTGCTAACAGGGCCTAAATTTGACAAATATTTTCTGTGGCATTCAGTATGGCTAACATTTTGTCAGCAAAATCCTGATAATTTAGTACAACAATACATTTTAAATAAAACCAGTGTTATGATATATATATACACACACACACATACATATATAATGGTAGAATGTCTTGAAGGCTAATTACGTTCAAACCTAAGAAACACTCCCTCTGTTTACAAAGAGAGGGCCTCTTTAGTCAAATGTGAACAGTCTTCAAGATCTTAAGATGGTTTTTAATGAGTACAACTCGGAATGAAAAATGAGTTAATGCAAATATTCATTGCACATGATGGATTTTTAAGTAGGTAGTCCATTATGGAAGACCCAGATGTGTTACTTAGAATGTCCATTGGTCAGTATTTTCCATTTCTGATTTTGCTAGATATGTTTTGTTGAACTCCACTAGTCAATCTCAGCATTATCCTATCAACGTAGTTGGCACTGCAACCACATTTGAATTGATAAATTGCATTATTCTTGGGGGGGGGGGTAGAATTCATTTTGAGAGGACATCATTAATGGTTTCATAGAGAACAATACACATACATTAGGAGCAAAATAGCAATTTTCAACTTGTTTTGTTTGGCGAATTTTTCACTTACTGTTCCTAACCATGGCAAATGAATATAAACACTTGGCGACTTGTTTGAGAAAAATCAGTCATTTTCATTTTGATGATCTGCCTAATGACCTCAAGAGGGTACGCATTACTGGATAAAGTATTGGTAATAGTTTTTAGTTCTTCATCCAATTTTGTTTTGTTTTTTTAGAACATATTGCAAGGGCATGATGTATTTAGGGCTCAAATTAAATTAACTTTTGTTTTTTAGAGCAAAATGAATCCCAGCATGTGTATAATCCCATAAACGTAGGTTTACAGTAAATTGATTGAAGTTTTGTTACTAATACATCGAAGAAAACTAAAGTAGAATCACACTCTCCTTCATAAGTATATTTTAACACGGAGTGCATGTTATAAAGTAAGAAGAATTTATTTGCAATGGTTTGATCATTGGAAAGATAAAACATGTCGTCCACATATCGAAAGTAAACTAAAGGTAATATGGGTCGTGATAATTGTTTCTCAAAGAAACCCACAAAAGCTTTTGTCATTATGACTAGATTAAACTAGAACGAGTTTATAGCAAATAATTCTAGAAGTTGATTCAAATTTCATTTCAATTTCATCGTTCCACCTTGTATTGATAATTATCTGCTTTTTGTTGACTTTTGTTCTTACAGTAAATGAAAATATTTATTTGTATTTCTTTGAAATTTTCTGAAAATTTTGTTTTTAACAGAGATATAAATACAAACACATCTGATGACAGTGATAAAACATTAGTCATTGTAAGTATTTTATTTTTTCTTTTCTTTTTATTTTCTTTATTTGAATCTTAGGGAACTTTGCTATTAACTTAACTAGAAACTGAACACCTCTTACAAATATTTAAATATTGATTTTGTATTTTTTTATATATATATATAATTCAGTAGATTAGTGTCCATTCAATTATAATCCGCTGGAAAAAAAAAAAAGGACAAAAAAAATATACTGGGAGGGGGGGGGGGGTACTGCTTGCATACCTGAAGCAAAAAAATTATATTTCACATTTTTTTTTTTTTTTAAACGAAACACTGTTTGATTCACCGGTAAAAACTAATGTAATGGATAAAAATGCACACGTTACATATTTGTTTTTCAACTATATTTTTAAAATTTGACCAAAAATAACGCTGGATTGCTTTAAAATTATATATTCTGATAACCGAATAGCTCTAGTTAAGCTAATTATGTTCTAATAATATGAGCTCCAACTAAATATGTAAGAACATTTTTTTTATATTCATATTTGCATTTTTTTTTTAATTTTTAATTTGTTCTGGAATAAAAAACAAAACAAAAAAAGTTTGTTTACAGTAAAGTAATTAATATCAGCGATAGTAGCTGCTGCTGCTTCTACAGATCATTTTTAGATACTTTTTAAAAATAGAACGATTTTTTTCCAGGTATCATGATTTTAAATTGCTCGGTACCACAAGAGAAAGCGGTTACATTTTTATCTTTAATGGATAAATGTAGTAAAAAAAATTTATTTATTTAACAGTGGGTGTCGAAAGAAATTTTTTTTCAAAATTTTCCAAACATGTTGAAGTCTTTTTTAACACTACAAAAAGAAATGAGCTGTCAAAAGAATTTCGAACAACCGAATCTATTAAAAATGATATCTCTTCTAGTTAATTTCCAAATTTCATGATGAAATTCTTAAGAGAATCGCAGTACGACCATTTACAAATCGATGGGGGGGGGTACAAAATCTTACCGAAAACGCCGTTTTATGATGTTAACATTTTTATCACTTTATTTGCTTAAAGCTCTTAAAATATATAATGTACATTATCATTTATTAATTTATTTGAAGGTATATTCATTTTTGAACAAAACGGTGATATTTTGAGGACTTAAGATGCTTTAGTTTTTAAAATATGATGATTTTAGCAGAACCCTCTTGAAATCCGTAATTATCCAAAGCGTTTTATCATCCGTGTGTATTGCTACTTGAAGCCCTTAAAATGAAACTTAATACTCCTAATTAGTTTAATGTACTTGAAAACATAATTGTAGTCTGTACAAAATTTCCTTTCATTTGATACACTACAAGCCGTATTTTGTTAATAATTTCTTTGACTCATGTCGTGACCGCCATCTTGGATTTCCTGGTCATCATCTTGGATTTTTCACGATATGATAATGACAAATGATAATGTTCATCAGAATAATACTTCCTTAACCATTTTTCTTAGCTGTTTTTATGATGCTTCTACTTAAAGCCATTAAAATGAAACTGAAACATGCTAATTAGTCCATAAGTTACCGAGTGAGATGGTCGTAAATAACACTAACTGAACCCTCATGGTATTATGATAATATGTTCAAAATTGAATCATAGTACCTTAAAAAGATCTGAATACAGCTTTTTATAAAGGTGGGTTAGTCTGGAAATTGTGCAAATTTCCTATTTTCAATCACAAGCTTATATGCATTTGAATAGGACTCACTTGAAGCAAAATGTCGAGTGAACCATGATATTTTGATTTGTTTTAACTCCAGTTCTAGTGGGTTGATTTTAAAAAACTAAAGATAATTTCTTTGTTTTTTATGCTCTTTTCAATACTGCTTGCTTTGAGTTTATTCAATGTAAAGAAAAAAATGGTCTTGTATTGCTAGATAAATATGTGCTCATATTAACTGCAACACTCCACTTTGGCCCTTACTTTGACTAGAAAGGTGACTGAAGAGACCCAATCCAATCAGTTGGCTGGTCATGTCAAGCCTGTCATACATACCCCTACACCAAATTAATATCACCTCTCCTTCCTCAAGCAATATGTAATCAACAGAATCTCTCACTACATAGGAATCTAAGGCAATGGCAAAGCAGATGCAGCTACCAAACAAGCAATTAGACTTGGATGATTACAGAATCCATTACACAGATTTTAAATCCTACAGCAAAAAATGTATCCTTAAAAAATTGCAACAGCAATAGAGCAAAAACACAAGCAACAAACTTTACTCAATAAAGACACAATAAAAAAAAATAGAAATCAGATAGCAGTTGTCATCACAAAGAGAAAGTTATACTGGCCCGACTACCCATTTATCATACTGAAATAATTCATTCATGCTTAAACAAAGTCAACCAGAATGTACAGCACGTTAATTAAAATTGACTGTAAAACATATTGAATGAACTGAATATATTGATTTAATATTCACCTGCAAACATTGATTTTATAAAAATGTATTCTAAAAGATTTTTTTGAAAATGTTGCCATACACAACATGCTGTCCTCCCTTCATTAACACATCTATAATGAAGCTGTGTATAATCGTTTCTCTACAATTAATTTATCTATAATAATGTCTCTACAGTTTTTTGTCTAGAATAACACATCTATGAATAGTCTGTCTCTAATAATGCATTTATAAATAACCTTTCTGTAAAAATATTCCTTGGAAAAGTTTTGTACAGTAATTTTTCGTTATTAAATACTCAATTATTTTGAACCATTCTATGTTTTTATATTTCTTTTTGGTTTTTATTATAGTGTGATTTTTTTATGTTATGTTTAGTGGTTGTCCAGAATTCCCATTATATTTAAAAATAAAATAATACAGAAAAATCTTTGTATGTACCCGTCATGAATCAAAAAGATCATATTCCAAAAATTATGTAATTAATTAGTTGTTTATATATATATATATATATATGGCTCATTCCATGTCAAATCACAAATTTTCTTTAAAAACATAACTACTTGATCAATTTACATAATTTTTGAAATATGACATTTCCATTCTGTCATGAGTATATACATCATAAAGATTTTTCACTTTTTTTTTTTTTTTTTTTAATATAGTGTGAATTCTGGGCAACTATCTCATGTTTTTTTAAATATATATATATATACAGGGTGACCCAAAAAAAACAAAAGCTAAATGGAGGCCATCTAGAACATATGCTGTAGAACGGAGAAAAAAAGGCCAAAGACCCTTGTGTTTTGATGTGATGCTTTGAGTATAATAAACTAGTTATGACCAAAGTTTCATTTCATTCGGACAAAACACTAAGGAACGGGGCCTAATTAGAGTTTTTTTTGGGTCACCCTGTATGTGTGTGGGTGTGTACACCAATAGTTTTCATTGATATATATAGTAAACAAATTTGTAGTATTCCAAATTATACTGGGTTAATATAATTCAGTAATTGTTTACATATATAGTAATTTATGAAAATATATATAGCATAAGCCTGACGAATTCTCATGAGAATGAAATGCAGAATATTCTGGGTAGCTTGATTGCCATAGTTATTTTCATAACTTACTACCTAGCTCTATGTATGTTTCAAGCACTGTTGAAGTAAATACTGAAAATTTACGTATAAAATTATATCTTTGTTTATTAATTTATGTGATTAAATGAAATAGTTATATATATATATATATTTCAAATTTTCTTTGTTTCTTTACAAACTCTAAAAATATTTCAAATTTTTAAAACAATTTCTGATGTCATATCTGCTTGTCTGTTACAGGGTATAGGAGAACGAACTCTGCTGGACAGAGTTGATTCTATAGACAGTCAGGATGACCCTACAGGACACAACTGGAGTCGACAATATAGTGTGAGTATTTTCTGTTTAAATGTTGATGAAATAAAATAATTTCATAAAAATTTTTCAATTTTATTACTTAAATGTTTAATAAATAAAGTGAGACAACTTTTAATTATCGAGATCAAAAAGCAGCCTTGAAATGGCTATGGTTTATTAAAATCACTAAAAATATTCTATATAAAAACTACTTGATCAATTTATGTGATTTTTGGAATATGACATTTTCGTTCCATGACAGTATTTACATCGTAAAGATTTTTCTGTATTTTAGTTTTTTTTTTAATTAAGTTGAACTCTCAAGTTTCACGGTAAATCCTACTCAAATCTATTTCCAAAATGTTTTCGCTCTTTTAATGTTTTTAACCAATCAAAAAATTTTGATATCTGCCTTTATGTAATTGATGACAAGAACCAGGTTGAAGACACAGTCCAAAACATGTCAGCAGCAACAATACCCGATCTTGGCCATGAATATACACTTTTGATGCATTTGAACAAGTGATCAGTGATGTTCCTGGAATCATTGGCGGTTTCAGATTTTTCAACAGCATATAGAATAATCCAGGTGACCAAACTAATGCTACTAGATCAAGCTGTCTGAAGATACTGGCTTCCTCACCTAAAATATGCCAAACATTATTATTTTTATTTTCCTTTCCCTTGGCAAAACTCAATCATCAAAAACAGAAACAAGTTTTCCTCTGCAAAATAAACAAACCAAACACCATGAATAAATATTTTAAGATATAAAAAATTTTAAGTCTAAAAACTTTTACAAAAATTACTGTATTCTGCATTAGATAATTCAAAAAGGGTTGATATGCTATAAACCAAAACAACTAGGTGACCAAGTCAGGGTTACTCAAACTTGTATCTAACCATAACAGCTCTTTGGTGCGCCTCTTTTTAGTCAAAGCCATTTTGAAGCCTTCTCTAATGTTTCAATGATATTGTGGGCAGATGACTTTCTACTGAAGGTTCTGACCAATGAGCAAGCTGTAAATTTCTACTTCCTGCAGCCGAGTTTTATGTCAAATCAAATCAATATTTATAACAAACCTAACAACATACTAATTTTATTATTACCATAAAAAATGCTTGGAAATCTTATTCAATTCCATTATAGGTCACGAGTTTAAAGATCATTTTCATTTATACCATACAAAGAATATATGTAAATTATTTGTACAAAATTTTTTAAATTCATTTATTGTTGAATATTTTTGTTTATTAATCTGTGCAGCAAGGGAAAAGTTTGTCCAGCATGCGTATGCAATGTGATGTATGGAAGTGAAACCCGATTGCATAGACAGAAATAATGAGAATGATATAATGGCTTTGTAATGTGAATATTAACAACAAGCTTAGTTCTGATGACCTCAGAAGAAGATTAAATATATGGACAGCATAGGGAGATTTATTTATTGCGGACTATTATCCTCATCTTTCTTAGTTGTTTCACGACGTTTCGGCCAACTATTCCTCTGAAACGTTGTGAAACAACAACTAAAAAAGATGAGGATAATAGTCCGTAATAAATTAATAAATAATACTTCTCTCAATAATTCCAATTAAATAATAAGTATAGGGAGATGTTTGCAGAAAAGTAGACTTTGATGGTATGGCGACATTCAAAGAATAGATGAGAGTTCTTGAATCATTAAATGCAGAACAGTTATACACTCCCAGTCTTTATAGTAAGCAGAAAAATTCATTGTTATCCATATGGTGGACACCACAACAGATTTTAAACTTGATGCAACAGTAACATATCCAATCAATTGTTGACAATATAACCTTATCTAGGAGAATGGAGACAAGGTAGTAGGAAGTTGTGGAGATGTTCTCTCTCAATTCCTTATTGGCCACACAAAAAGCACTTATTCATTCCTGCTTGAGCAGGAGGAGCCACCTTGGTGTGCAACTTGTCATGTTCCATACACAGTGAAACACTTTGCTTTTATTTCCATGTGACAAAGATACTACAATGTTGTTACTATAAACGAATTCTTTAATGACATCAGAGCAAATATCATAATGTTCATTTTGAATATGCTGAGTTTATTCTAGTAATGGAGTGATTCCAACATTTTTCCTGATTCCGATATAATTACCAATTCTGTACTAAATTCCCAATTCCAATTCTTTATAAATCTCTAAATGTTTAACTATAGAGTTGCTATTTTTTCCCAATCAACATAAAAACATATGTTAAATGTGCATATATTTTTGAACATGTAAATACATTTTTGTAGGAGGGGGGGGGCCTATAAATTTTAGTTTAACTGATAGTTTTAAAATCAATAAATATTTATTTTCTTAACAGTGGAAGATTTTGCTTTAAACAAAATCATAAAAGACAAAAGAATCGTTTCTGGCATTGGGAAATAATCATATTTTTTTCCGATATCTCTCAAAAGTTCCAATTATTCCAGTTCCCGATTCCGATTAATTGTCCCAAAACTAGTTTATAACCGAAAATATGTCTAAGTTTAAAAGACTAAACTGCTGTATTAAATAGAATTAATTGTAAACTTTTTATTAAAAAAATATACACATACAAAAGAAATTGATCTGCAAATGATCAGTATACAAGATTGAATCTGTTAAATGTTTGAAAATATTATGAAAATCTAGCATAAAATCTTTTCACCAAAATAAATATGACTTGGCATTAAATAATCTAGAAGGGTTGATATGTCGTAAAACAAAATCTTCATAAGTGCATTCTTAGCCCTTTTCTAGTCGCTTGATGTAGATCTCTGTTTTTGTAGGCACATAAGAACATCACTGACTATTTCAGCCTTAGCCCTCCAGCAGTGACCAACAAATCTGGTTCTTCTCTTTAATCAGGTGTAAGATCCATAAAGTTGCTCTCTCATAGGGTGCTGCCCCCAAGAGATGTTCAGAACAGCTCTTAGCATTCTGGTGTGCACACTATCAATTTTCTTTCATATACAAGTCAGTAAAATGTCTTCTATCCACTGTAAAAGCCCTAATTGGTTTAATTTGCATATTTCTTTTTTCCTATTCTCCTTTCTAGCTCTCTGTACAATTAAAAGAGTGGGATATTCCATTTGAAGAAATAACAATTGGAGAAAAAATAGGAATGGGTCGGTTTGGTATTGTACATAAGTAAGTTATGAGTTTTTCATCTTTTTATTTTTTTATATTATTTTGTGTTTATTTAATATTTCTTTAGACAGCCACATAACTGAGTATGTTTTTTTATGAGTCATGATTATCTGTAATAATTTTTTTTTCATCTCTATTTATAAAACTGCATGACCATTTCTTGTGTCTGTGCATGTATTACTTCTGTAACATTATTTAAGTTTTTTTGTTTTTTTTACTCTTACTTGAATGTTCATTGAAATAAATAATGCAATAGCAAAAAATAATTTGGCATAAGTGCACTTTAACTTGCCGGAAGTACGCTTTTGTTTTTATTTTTTTTAATAGTAATACTTGCAGAAACGGAAGACCACTCAAAATTAATGCTTGTTTAAAAAATAAAACAAATTCATACACATCAAAATATTCTAAAATGATTGTTATAATTCTTATTACTTTTGTTTAATAAATTTATATTTAATAAAATTAAAATTTAATTAAAGAAATTTATCTTTCTCAAAAAAGTAAAAAAATTATATAAAAATACATTCCATCCATTTCATAATGTTCTAAACTGAATGTTACATTTTATTTGTGCATTATAAAAATAATTTTGAAAATAATAATTTTGAAACATACAATGTTACATTTTATATTATTTTATTACATTTTATATTATTATTTTATTTATTCTAAAATATTCTTGTAAATTTGTAACAAATTTAATTAAATTCAATAAATATTTCGTTATTTAATGTTTTCTGTTATACTTTGTTACTTTATAGAACTTGTTTTTAACAGAAAAATTTGGGCACTTGTACAGTTTAATCAAAACATTAAAAAATAAAAATATCAAAAATATGCCATATTGTACGCATCTGTTTTAAACTGAAGATCTCCGAAAAAAAATTCCACTTAATTTGATCGAGTATTTTTTTTTTTTTTTTTTTTTTTTTTTTTTACAGCAGAAAAACACGTTTTTATGAGAGCGCGTTGAAGGCAGACATCTTGAAATTATTCTTAATTTTTGTTTGGAGTTTAGAAGCGCCACGGGAGATAGCTCCAGTTAAAGTGCCGATACTCCCTCCCCATCTTTAATTCTAGCTTTTCTTCCTAAAAATCGAACCTTTTGCTCGGTATCATAACAAATTGTTTTTTCGCTATAAAACAAAAACTACTTGATGAAATTAAGTGAAATTTTTTTTTCGGAGAACTTCATTCCATAACAGATATGTATAATTTAAACTTTTTTCGATATTTTCATTTTTTAATATCTTGATTAAACTGTACAAGTACCAAAATTTGTTTAGTAAACAAGCATTAATTTTGGATTATCTTCTTTTTTGGCTAAGTATGGCTATTCCAAAAATACTTCTGTCAAGTTCAAGTGCACTTGTGCCAACAATTTTTTTTTTTTTTTTTTTTTTTTTAGTCATATCTAAAAAATATCTTCTTGAAAATCAAGTCAGTCCCTGAGAACTAAATTGACTGGAAAGGTTGTTTTCACTAAAAGTGCTAAGTTTTTTGTTTTTTTTATCTATAATAAAAAAAATATTCATAAATAGATTAATAGCCATTAATTTTTTCATCAAGGCATCAATTATAATAGCAGCAATAAGAAGATAGGTTGCTTCACTAATATCTGATGTTTATTTAGTTTTACTTTAATATTAAAAACTGCTTGTTAAAAAAAAAAAAAAAAAAAGCCACAAAAAGTTTTATTATATATTTACGTGTTAGGTTTAAAAAAGACAAATACACTGAAAAAAGAACACAAATTCATTATTTTTTAAGTAAAAAAAAACATTTTATTAGCAAAATGTTTCATCTGCCATGTTTTTGCTTACATTAAGATCAAGAGACATAATTTAAACTCTAATTTCAGAAAGTCATCATAATAATACTGGCTAGAAATCATTTGCCAAGCAAATTATATTTTATATATACAAAAATACTGAAGTAATTGGCATAAATTTTTATATGTAACCCCCCCCTTTTTTTTTAATCTAACAATTATAATTTTTTTAATATTGGAGTAAAACTGAACAAGCACAGAATAGTTTTAGAGTTCTCGAGGAAATTGGATGAAAAATCTCAATGATTTGGTTTGTCTAAGTATAAAATATGAATGGTTTTCTTTGTTCAGAGGCCACTGGCATGGAGATGTAGCGATAAAGAAATTAAATATGGATCCCGAATCTGACTATCAGGCACAATTGTCAGCATTTAAACTGGAGGTGAGCTCTTGTTTTTTTATTTTTAACATTTTTGTTAATAAAAGCATTTTACCATTAAAACATCTGTGGAAGACATTACCATGAATATGCTTCCCTGCAAGCTACAACAAATCTAATGTTAATAGATACTTGTTATAAATCAGATCTACTTTTAATTATCTAATACATTTCTACAGTAACATATGGACACAGCATTCTAGAAAGAAAATGGATGCTGAATTCAAGTTTTCTGTAAAAACTGAAACAATAAAATCATCACTACATATCAATTATAAAGATAATTGTTCATAAGGAAAGTTTGTTTTGCTAAAGAAAGAACTTTTTTCATTTTTGCGCTGAATGATGAAATCCATCTCATCTCCAATTATTAATTAATGCCGAATAACAAATATGCATGGTAAAAATTACAGACTTTACACCTCCAAGAATTGGCTATTAACAGATGCTTGGTTATTCAGTGAATCAATTTGAAATTGTCAGCCAGCTTCATGACAAACTAGAATATTATTTCTACAGTATGCATAAAATCATTGTCATAAACATCATTTACAAGACTTGTTGGACTCATTTTAAGAACTCGGTGGCCATTTTCTTTCTAAGCCACTGTGTCTACATATTACTCATTTCTACTCCCATAACAATAATTATAAGATAGAAATTGAAAATGTGTAACATTCAATCTTGAAAGCAAATTATAACATTAAAAAATCTTTCTAGCAATTATGATGATGAATGATTGTCTCAGTAATAATTCCAGAAGAAAAACTTACACAATTAGAAATAGAAAAATAATTAAAAAAAAATTTTTTTTTTTTTTTTGATGGGCATAAATTGAAATGGTTCATCTCTATATATATATATATATATATATATATATATATAAGTAAATGCGGCGCGCACATTTTTGTATGTCCAAAAAAGGCTTTTTTCACCGACGGTCCCGGGGGTCGTTACCATCGCTTAGAAGTGTTTATATACCCCCTAGATAATAATATCTAGAATTTGGGAACACGCGTCGCGTCTAGATTTATTTACATCGACTTTTACAAAATTATTACTATTTCGGCTTCTCACGTGTTGATTCGGCTTTTTCGTATAAAAAGCAAAACTAATTCAAAGCTAAGACATTGTTCTCGGCAATCGCACCAGGAACGTAGCAATCGGCTTTAATGTGAGGAAAATTCCTTATATCAGACGATTGCTATTCAATTTGGACAAACCCTTTTTGATGGGGAGCTGGTTTCTCCCCAACATCTTGGGGAAACAAAACCAGCCAAAGTTGAGTAAACAAACCAAAAAAAAACAAACCTGCCTCGCAGTAAATGTTAGCGCGGTTACTTTCTATTTGACCTCATTAATGAGGTCAAATAGAAGTAACGGAGTTAACTTTATTGCGGGCACCTATCAATTCAACCATCTTTACGTTATTATTTCTGGGTTGGCGAACGGTTAACGTTGCACTTTTTTTTTTTTATATAGCAAACACCCGGGCAACGATTTTTTATTATTCTTTTGTTTTGGTTTACCCAAAACCACATACCTCCAACCACCCGAGCAACGCCGGGTACCCCCTGCTAGTATTAAAATAAAAAAACAATTTTATTATTATCAAAATGAAAATAGTTTTTAAACTTTGGGAGATAAGAATGGCATTTTGTAACAAAATAAAAACTTTTTTTCTTTTTCTTTTTTAAGGTTGCAATGTTGAAAAAAACGAGGCATGAAAATTTGGTTCTGTTCATGGGGGCATGTATGAAACCCCCAGATCTAGCCATTATTACGAGGTAAGATAATTCTGTTAATTCCTTGCAGACGATGATTTGTTATTATAGTCTGTATGTGTTCTTCTAAAGTGTAAACCAACGGTATGGCATGGATTTCCAAACTGTGTTTCAACCCTTCAATGGTTTGCAAAATAAATTGAGTCATTAAGTAAAAATTATTAAAAAAATAATCTCTACTATTATATAAAAGGAACTTATGTGTGAGTTCATTCCCTATATGAGGGGGTGTGCAATAAGTAATGCCCCTGACCCACTTCCCATAGCAGTAGAGCAACGAAACTTGGCACAGTTATTAGTCTTTCTCTACATAGGAACCACTCAGAGTTATGCATTTCTCCCATTGTTTGATGCAACTCTGGAGACCGTTTTTGTAGAACACCCCAGGTTGGTCCTCCAACCATAACGTGACTTCAGAAATCAAGGTTGCATCATCTGGGAAACGCTTTCCTTTCAAAAACAACTTCATGGCTGGGAAGAGGTGAAAGTCAGAGGGTGCAAGGTCAGGAGAGTAGGGAGAATGAGGAAGGATTTCATAACCACACGCCCATGCTTCTGATCTGGCGACATGCGAGTTGTGGACTGGAGCGTTGTCCTGCAGGAGGAGGGTACCTTTGCTGATCTTGCCCCATCTCTTGATTTTGATAGCTTCCCTTCATTTCCTCAAGTGAAGCATAATAGGCTCCTGTAATTGTGGTATCCTTTGCCAGGAAATCTGTCATCACTACTCCATCCTTGTCCTAGAAGACTGTGAGCATGACCTTGCCAGCAGAGGGCTGCACCCTTTCCTTCTTTGGAGGTAGTGAGTCCAAGTGCTTCCACTGCATTGACTGGGCTTTGGTCTCTGGATCATAGTGATGGACCCAGGTTTCATCCTGTGTAATCAGTCTTTTGAAAAACTTTGACTCATCTTCTTGGCACATCTCCAAATTCATCCTCGAGCATTCTATGCGTTCTTGCTTTTGGAATGGTGTGAGCAACCTGTGAATCCATCTGGCAAACACCTTATGCATATGCAAATGGTCATGAATGATAGTTTCCACAGACCCTGTACTAATCTTGACATCTTGGGCTATTTGGCGAATAGTAATGCGCCGATCTTCCAAAATGGCAGCCTCAACTTGACAGACAGATGCCTCATCAATGGCAGAAGGGGGGGGGGGGATTGACCATGTCTGGGAGCTGTATCTGCAGACTTCCAGTCATGTTTGAATTCACGATGCCAGCGTTTTACGAGGTCATATGATGGGGCATTATCACCATAAGTTTCTTTCATTTCATCAAAAGTCTCCCTTCAAATACAAAAACCGGATCACTGCTCGACATTCAACAGGCTCCATTTCACACCTGACTCAGTTGAAACACCTGTAAAACAAACCACAATTAGTTCAGAACTGTAATTTGCCACATAGAGATATAAATTATTGCACGTGCAAAATTTTAGCTCGATCAGACAACTGGAAGTGGGTCAGGGGCATTACTTATTGCACACCCCTCGTAGACTAGATGTGTACCGATTAATCGGAATGTAATCGAACAATTTGCCGATTAATCGGTTGATTAATTACTTTTCTTTTTCCTTTCAGCAATGTAAAGTGACTCATCAGATAGCTTTAACACATTAACAAAGTAACTCTAATTTAAGTTAACATTTGTTAAGTGTCTGGTCACTATTATGGTTATTAAATAAAAATACAAAGTAAAACTTCCAATTTTTTAATGAATATAATTAGACAAAAAAAAAGAAATTACAAACCAACTACAAAGTACAAATTGTAATTCTTTAAATGAATATAAAGTTCTGCACTTGCTGCTGCACTACTTCCTCTTCTATTCTTGCTGCCTGCTTCTTCTGCTTTCACAGTCTCCTCGATATTTAAAGTTTAATACTTTTAAGAATTTTTTTTAGAGTTTCTCCATTCTCAGGGCACAGCCTGTGTCTCATAGGTTCATACGCATTACCACCTGTATTAAAGAGCTTCTCACTCTCCACAGATAAAAATGGTGCACTTAAATATTTTGAAGCCAGTTTATTCAGCAGTAGTAAGGTCTCCTGTGTCTTCTTCCACCATTGTAAACAGGATAATTTAATGGGTCAGTTCTTTCGCCAGAATTCTTGTAAACTGGTACCACAAAAGCAGTTTTCAGGAAAGCAAGATTTGTTAAGGCATTTGTTGTAAAGTTTGGAGAGGACTGGAGCACTTAACGGAGCATTTTTTGAGGTATCTAGGTTTTTTATGATATCATGCCCCTGAGAAGAGCTGATTTTCAGATCATCTAGTGTGGCATCTGTCCTCAAAGGAAAGTCAGGAAGGGAGTTGTTTGCTGGGTCTAATGTGGAGTTTGAGGCAAGCCAACTGACAAGCATGTTATTCTTCTCGGTTGCCGTGCAAACAACCTCATGATTGTTGGTTAGTGGGGGAATTATTGATTGCCTATTATTTACTACACTGTTATAGATTTTCCAGAAATCACGGGTTCCTAATTTCTGTGCTTCAATGCGTTTTCTGGTGGTTTTGGTATATTCTCTCTTAGTTGTTGCTATTTCTTTCTTACAATTCTAGCTTCTATAAACTTTTGTCTCTTTGTACTAGACTTCTGTCGGTTAAATCTGCAATATGCATGCTGCCTTAGAAGCTGCACAAGTAGAAATAAACCATGGGGGGGGGTGCTATAGAATTTCCGCGTGGGACATGTGCTTCAATTGCTGTTTTGAACCATTCAGTGGTCTCATTTGTGCATATATATGGGAATTATTTTTTCAGTATATAACTCTTTTGATGGAATACTGTAATTTGAAGAAAGTTTTGCAATAAGCATATTAAAGTCCATGTCAGAGGTTACAGAATATGGTTGAATATCAACAACAATCATTTCTCTTATCAGATAATGGATCTCTTGTGACGTATGGTCATTAACATTTGAAACTTTCTTTTTGGCCAATACTGATTCTATAGTAGTTTGGTGTTTTGCTGGAGGCTCATAGTTGCTGGCACTTGTTCCTGAAGTGTCTGTCTCCGAATATTCATTGTTCTTCCTTTTCTTATCTGCAACTTTTTGCTTCTTTTGGGTAAACCTTTCTAAGATGGTTTAACATATAAGTCATTGTAAAAGTTTTAGTTGATTTGCAACCCTTTGATGTGATGGTTTGGCATAACTTGCAGGCAGTTGTATTCTTATTCTTGGGATTGACATCAAAATACTTTTTTTTTTTAAATGAACTTTTCTAAGATGGTTTAACATATTAGTCATTGTAAAAGTTTTTGCTGATTTGCCGTCCTTTGATGTGATGATTCGACATAATTTGCAAGCAGCTGTGTTCTTATTCTTTGGATTGATATCAAAATACTTCCAGCAGAAACTGGTTGCCATAATGATTGAAGGTTGTTATCAGTATTTTGTGAATTTTTTTTTTACATATTTGAAATTACTTATGTCTGATATCTAATTAGTAATTTATCTCAATAAAATATACATTATCTAAATCAGAAAAGTAAAAATATATATGTAATGATAGCAAGAGTCCAAAAATGAGGAACAAGAGTATGACTGATGAAGAATGCTTTATTTTCGGTTCTCACATCGTCGCAATTTATCATACAATTCATGAACATAAAAACTGAAAGATAGAATAATTTTCTTTGATAATAATTAAGTACAAAATAATGTTAATTCGATGGGAAGAAAAAGGAGGAAAATTTTCTACTTGCTTACATCTATTTGCTTCAAATTCAGTGCAGTTGTAAAAGTGTACATGTTAACAGCGTGTCATGCCTGTTATTTGATATGGTGTAAATGATGCATGTTTCTTTGAGAAATTTTCACTGATAAGCAAAAAAGGGAGTTAACTTTTCCTCGTTTACAATATAATTTAATTAATATTAGTATCATTTATGACAACACAATTTTGTTGATAAATCGGCATTAGGAAACCTATTAATCGGCCAATTTGCTAATCGTTACATCCCTACTATAGACTCTGCAATGGCTGGGTTGATTTTTATGAAATTTCATGCAAATGTACTTTATGTATCTGGCAGTGTTCTTAGATAGGTTTTGTATCTGAATGTCTTCGATAAGTATTGATAATCAATAATAATAAAAAAAACAATGAAAGAAGGAACAGGAGATTTTGACCAAAGTTAACACCTTATACAGCCTAACATCACAAGTGCATTTGAGAAGTTTTATTATCGCACAAGCAGAAAGATCAGGCATATAAGATCAACAGTAGATTCTTTGATATGACAAAGGCATGTTTAAAATGTATGCTTCTGTTTAAAGCACAATTGAACCATAATACTTGACTTTTTCATTTTAAACTTAAATTCAAGCCATTATCAAATAGAAAGGTCAGGCATATAAAATCAACAGTAGGTTCTTTGATATGAGAAGCGTGTACAAAACGAATGTTTCTGCTTAGAGGACATTGTTTTTTTTTTTTTTTTTTGTTTTTTTTTTTTTACTCACCTTCACTCAAAACAAGGCATATCGCCACTGGACGTAAGGGACTACTAATTGGGACCATGCCTAAGAAAGATTAACAAGATGTTGGTTTACGTTACATTTCCATTTCAGAACAGTTAGAGAAGCAGGTAGCAGGAAGGGAATTCCAAAGAGTTTTTTTTTTATTTTATGGATTACCATAAAAACATACATAATGTGTATATATAATCGCAAATGCAAATAATACATTTATAGTTGGATATATTGATTTAAGTTTTTCTTATAGTCTCAAATTGATAAATAATCATCATTGTACCATTAGTACTAGTAATGGGAAATGAAGTTTTAACCAATCAAAAGAAAACACACACACACATAAAAGAATTGTTAGCACCTCAAAATGCGCATAAGTTTTTCCAATTCTAATATCCCTACATGTTCCAATTTTTTTTTCAGTTCCCGATTATTATTAATTGTCTGTACACTCGTGTGTGTGTATATATATATATATATATATATATACATATATATATATATATATATATATATATAATTTGTGTGTATATTTTACCTTGAATTGTACGTTTATTATTTAAAGTTAAAATTTAGAAAAGGTAATGACAATTATAAGAAAAATAACAGAAAATTATTACAAAATGAAAATATCTCAATTACAAAATAATCGCAAAATAACATTTCCAACTCAATCTTATAAAATGAGGAGATATTTGGAATTTCCCAAAAGTTATGAAACACTCTCTTTTTTCCCCTCTTTCTCTCCCCCTTTCACATTGACAAGATAATAATGTCAGCAATTTTAGAGTACATAGATAATATGAACATACATTAATAGAAATTTTATTTAATCTTTCTCATCGCTTGTTTATGACTGCTATATTTCAACTGTCTTTTTATTTTTTTTCTTTCTACTTTTTAGCTTTTGTAAAGGCAAATCACTTTATTCAAGCATTTATGAATTTCGTCAAAAATTCCAGTTCAGCAAAACTGTATATATTGCTTCTCAGATAGCACAGGTGAGTGCATAATTGGTCCCCCCCCCCTCTCTCTTTTACCTTCCTATCTTTTCTTCCACTTTTTCATGATTTTCACTTTATGTATTCTTTTTAAATTTCATTTGCGTTGTTTTTAATAAGAAAGTTTCAATTAAAAAAAACTTACCAAATTTGTATTCTTGTCCAGAATTTCCTTATATTAAAAAGCAAAATTAAAGATAAATCTGCTTTGCTTATATGTATAAACATATGACAGTAATTGTAGAAATCCAAAATTAAAAGGTTTTCATAATCCCCTGTTACAATTCTTATGCAAATTCAACATCCCATTTACTCTGTCAAGCATTATTTCTTTGATATATACATGGTGTCCCAAAAGAAGCTGATGGATTTTAAATTTGATTAACTTCCTTAATATTTAAGTTATGCTTACCAATTTTCATATGTAGGTAAATGAGCCTCTCCATGATTTTTTGAGATATAGTAAGATATATAGTCTACTTACTCTAATTTTATTTCAACGCATTGGATCAACCTATTCAGATACCAACATCCAAGAAGAGGGAGTCCCACAAGGGAGTATTCTATAACCTTGTTTAGCATTTAAATAAACAACATAACAAAGTGCCTAACTCCCAGTGTTGACGGATCTTTATATGTGGATGACCTCCTGATATATTGCAGGTCAAAATATATACATACCATAGAACGCAAGCTCTAACAATGCTTTAATAGATTAAAAACGTGGTCAACAGAAAATGGATTTAAATTTTCTGAAACAAAAACCTAATGTGTACATTTTTGCCAAATGAGGAAACTCCATAACAACCCTTGTTTGAAACTTGAAAATACAGAAATTCCCATTGTAGACGAATTTAAAATTTGATAAAAAAAACTGATATTCATTCCCCACCTGAAAACAAACTGCAATAAAAGACTGCAGCTGCTGCGCATTATAGCCCGCACAGAATGGGGTGGAGATCAAA
Source organism: Euprymna scolopes (assembly GCF_053919585.1). NCBI lineage: Eukaryota > Metazoa > Mollusca > Cephalopoda > Sepiida > Sepiolidae > Euprymna > Euprymna scolopes. The sequence continues at coordinate 72,973,321 of NC_136483.1, forward strand.
AAACCCTTCTGAAATTATACAGGTCATTGATCAGGTCAAAACTTGACTATGGATGTTTCATTTATCAGTCAGCCAGAAGAACTTAAAGACACTAAACCCAATCTATCACGGAGGGCTGAGACTGATACTGGGAGCCTTTAGAACGTCCCCAGTGGAAAGTCTACACATAGAGGCCAATGAGATACCAGCAGATATAAGGAGCCATAAATTAGCTACCCAGTACTAAACTAAAATCATGTCCAAACAACCCTACATACAATGACACATTCCATCCAAGACACAGTGAACTATTCGAAGCAAAAGCTATAAAACCCTTCAACCTACGAATGAAAACGATATTACAAGAATCAGAGATAACAAGCAAAAATATCTATGATCATACACGTTGGATTCTCAAAAAACCCAAAAGGATCTTCGAACTAAGTAAACTCCCCAAAACAAAAACCCACCCTAACACCTACCAGGGAAACTCCACGGCATACTTCTAGATTACCCTGCTCATCTGCACATCTACACAGATGGCTCTTGGACCACAACAGGACAGCATGCGCAGCTGTTCTGAATGGAATAACACACCAGAAGGCACTACCAACTAAAAGCTCTATTTTCACCGCAGAAGTTTGTGCTATTGACCTTGCTCTCAACATTCTAACAAAAAACAAACACAAGAAGTTTATAATTTTCTCAGATTCGCTCTCTGTTCTATCCTCATTGAACAATATAAAGCTCAAGAACCCACTAATCATCAAACTATTGAATAGACTAAACTCGATAACTAACCACAAAGAGGTAATCATGTGCTGGATTCCAAGCCACATCGGAGTGAAAGGTAATGAAAGAGCAGACTTAGCAGCCAAATCAGCTTTAAACCGAAACCCTGAACCCATCAATATTCCTTACACAGACTTAAAATACAAAATCAATAAACTGTTCTATGCAAAATGGCAACAGTGCTGGAATAATAACACAAATAGCAAGCTCTTTCAGATTAAACTCGCCTTAGGAGAATGGGGACCATCTCCACAAAAATCAAGAAAAGAACGAGTGGTTATAGCCAGAACACACATTGGCCACACAAACCTTACTCACTCCTACATACTCAGGCAAGAGCAACCACCACAATGCCTAACATGCCAGAAGACCTACACAATAAAACATATCTTTGTGGAATGTGGAACCTACGCTACTGCGAGAAATCGTAACCTAAAAACCAACAATATGAAAGACATTTTTAAAAACACCTGCACAGACAACATTCTCTCATTTCTGAGAGAGATTCAACTATACCAAAAAATCAAGGCCTAAAAAAAAGAAACTTTCAACTGAAACAGATAAAACTTGCCCCCCCCCCCCCAAAAAAGTACTAAGCAAACAAACACTATGGAAAAAAATGAACCAAAACAATCGTCAGCTTTGAATGACCCAATGAAGGTCAATATGCTGGTTAAATAAACCAACAAAACACTATTTGTCACTTATCCATTTTTACCCCAAAGTTAAAAAATACAATTGCACAAAAAATTTATGTATGTGCTAGATTAAAAAAAAAAAAAAGATTGCATACCAAAATTCATGCAAATTCATCCATTGATATTTATTTATAAAGTAAAATAAAATTTGATCAGTAAACGATTTCTACCTAATTTTATTATGGTTGTGATATTTAATCTCTGAATTATGTCCCTTGGTCGTTGATCTTAGTATAAGCAGAAAATACCAGACGAGATATTTTGTCATTAAAATGTGTTTTTTTGTTTGTTTGTTTGTTTGTTTGTTTTGCTTAAAACAAATACTTGTTGAATTTGCTTAATTTTTGGTGTACTGTCTTTTTTAAACCTAACATGTAAATCTAATTTATAAAACTCACTATGTCTGCGTGTGTCTGTCTCCAATTTTTACAAAATGCATCTCTTCCAAAATGCAAGGACACAGAGCAGCATGAGGCAAATAAAATGATTGCATTTTTTGTGGACCATTCTTTTCTGGGTTTTAGCTGGTAAAAATAGCTGCTAAGGGGTAAAAATTACAAAAAAATGAAATTTGGCAGGCATAAGTCAACTAAACATGTTATTTGTACACGTGCATAAATATATACATTTATACATTAAAGTCAATTAATTTTTAACTATTTCTGATTCATTAGATGATAGCTCAAACAGTAATGACTAAGACTGGAGCACTATATGTTTTGGCTTAGATTCAAGCTGATGGCACCCAAGTTCTTTTTTTATTTGTTTACTTTTGAAATCACTACTACATATTGGGTACAATATGATATATAATAATCGATAGGGAATTGACTTTATGATAGATAATAAACACAAAATCTGCATAAATTAAAATATATTTAAGTATACTTTACGATTGGGCAAAACCGAGCGGCTAGTTAGTACATAATAAATTTTTGTGCCATTTTGTTTTCATTTTACAAGCAGTTTTTTTTAGTATTGGGGTTAAATTGGATAAGCATCCACTATTTCAATGTGAAAAAAAAAAGAAAATTATGAATCTATTACTTTAGGAATAGAACTGAAGTGTGCTGTGTGAGCTATAGGCAAAAGAAGGATTAACAACTTGTGTTATCACATATTTTGAAATCTTAGCTTTCTGAAGCCATCGCATTTTGTTTACATCTCTTCTTTCCCATCATGACAATATGTTTACAATATCCTGAGCATTCAGCGGGTTTGGATTGAGAAGATCATAGTTCTATTAGATCATGTAGCTTTTACTTTATGTTTAAAGACGTATAAGACCGTAATCGCAGAGCTAAGAGGTATCTCAGAAAAATGGTTTGCAGAGAATCATGAAAGACTAATGAGAAATGCATCTGACCAGATGGGGATATTATTTTGAAGGAAGAAACAATATATTTCATTGTTTAGGATTGAAATCAATTATTGGTGACACCAGCCCCATTACTTTTTAGACAGACTTTGTATTGGTACATTTAATTTAATATTTAAATCCGATTCTTGTCCAGAATTCTCCTGTATTAAAAAATAAAAATAAAGAAAAATCTGTGTGATGTATGTACTCATGACAAAGCAAAAAATATTGTATTCCAAAAATCATATAAATTAATCAAGTAGTTTTTTAAAGAAAATCATTTTTTAAGCAATTAATCAATAGGTATTACAATATAAATCTAATATAAATTATTGTTGAATTACCTCTTTTGTTTGTTTGTTTTTTTTTTTTTCAAAATGGTGGTCAAGATAGTCGCCCTTTGATTTTCTTGTTTAAAAATAAAACTATTAGGTTGGTGCAAAAATAATGTTGCTTATATATATATATATATATATATATATATATATATATATATATATATAAAATTGAATGTTAAAAAAATGACATTATTTTTGCACCAACCTAATACTTCATAAATTTATAGGAGTTTTGAGATGTTATATTTTTATTTCGTCACATATACGTTTATTATAGATTTTTATTTTTTTATACAGAGTTGGAATTCTGGACAAGAACCCTAAATCTTTTTTTTTGTTTCTTGATTAGCATAGATTGCTTTTATATATAAACTTGAACATATATGAAATTCTAATTTCTACCTGAAATATTTATATCAAATCCTTTAAAAGCATTGTGTACATCTTTATACCATTGGAGTTTAAAAAAAGAAATGTTTTTAAAAAATTTATTTCTATTTGTAGGGCATGGGTTATTTACATGCACGAGGAATTGTACATAAAGATTTGAAAACCAAAAACATTTTTTGGGAAGAAACGGGCAAAGTTGTCATCACAGACTTTGGTCTCTTCAATCTCACCAAATGGTGTCATGGAAACAGGTAAGAACCACTTGAATGCTAGCTCATTTACATTTGCCCTCCCCCCATCCATACACACACAGTCAAAATTAACTATATTTTCTACAAAGATACCCCTTCCTATCTGTTTTATTCAAGTAACTGATTACTTAACGTTTGTGCCAGAGTTGAATAGTTGGAGATTATGAAAGTAGTTTCATTTTGAGAAAAAAATGATTTTTTTTTTTTTTTTTTTACCAAGTGTTCTTGAATGTTCTGTAAGACATTCTATTTAGGTCAAATTTTCCTACAGCTCATAGCAAAAGAGTGAGTGATAGAGAAGGAAGGTTGGATCTAATAGATAGCTGGTAAAATATTTACTTTGTCTTCTTTTAGATTTGTTGTCTGCTTAAATTTTAATTGAGTTTTAATTTTCTTTCTGCAAGTCTGTACATGAATGGGATGGAGATGTGATGAAATTCAGGGAAAGAGGTGTGTTAACCAAGGACAGTAGTTGCTTGAGTAACATAATTTGATTTCAAATAAATGCATCTTAGGTAAAAACACTGATGTACTCACATGTCATGTTGAAATTAATAAAACTTACAAAAACGATTGAGAATTACAATTAAAATTAAATTTATCAAGTTATATAGTTTCATCGTATTATTAAATGTTGAAGACTTCATAAAATCCAGGGGACATAATTACCGACTATGATTTTGACAAAATAATTATAATTCTTGAAAATCCACTAATATCTGGGGGGTTTTTAATTTATTTATTTATTATTTATTTATTTTTTTATTTTGTAAAAAAAAATGGTTCTAGCAGATCTGTTTGATCATTATTTGTAGTTTGGGGAATTTTTTACTAATTTTGACATGACACGTAATTATGTAATAGTGTTTTTATCTGAAATGCATTTTTTTAATTGAATTATATTTTACAAACACTGGACAGTGAATGGAAAGAGAGAAAGCAGGGAGGGAGAAGGGTTTTACTTGCATGGGATCTTCTTTTTAAGGAGGGGGTGAGGCACCCAGCGTCTCCAAGTAGTGTCACTCTGGGTGGGGACAATGAAATTAGTTGGCACTCCCTTATGAATGATGGAGCCTCAGAGCATATGCAATATCCCTCACTCCCACCCACCTAAGTAAAAAAGGGAAAGGTAATATCATGAGTTCTCTTTTTCAACTCCAAACAAGGCATATTGTCATTTGGAACATAACGAGCTACTATTTAGAATTTTGTCTAACAGAGGACTATGGCGAGTTGAGCAATGAGATTTCTGTTCACATTACATTTAAACTTCTGAAGGTTAGTGCAGGAAACAGGGAAGGAATTCCAAAGTCTTGTAGTTTGAGGGAAGAAATTATTAGAATAGAAGTCTTTCGTGCATCTTTGGACTTCAGCGTTGAAGGAGTGGAATTTTGCTGCTTTCAGGTTAGTCAGGAGGACATCAAGCGGACACAAGTGCTAGGAGTTCATCAAAGCACATTTCATTAAAGTACTTGTATAATAAACACATGGATGCAACAATGGTGCAGAGGTTGGAGCTTGACTGATAGTGTGGGAAGGTCTGCATTTATGGCAATTGTTCATAAATATGAAATATGGCTTTTGGAGACCTATCTCCATAATGGAATTTGTTTTGAAACTACATTACCCAGAGTATTTAAATAAATATATTTCCTTTTGATCAACGTGGGTACAATAATATTGTGGGGTCAGCGTTTTTGCTGGACCTCCATTAAAAAAGAAATAGGGTAGTTGTTTTTTAGTTATAATATTTTACTAAAAAAGAAATAAATCAGATTAATTACAATGTTTTTAATTAAAATAAGTACCTGAATAGGAGCCAAATACATCCTAAGAGGAGCTGCTAAGAGTGCCCTTTCCTTCCTTGACAGGATTCAAAACCAACTTCAAAATTTAGTTGTCAAGGACATATTCCCTTCCAACTTTTTTCTCACGGAAGGGACATTGCAAGTCTGTCTCTGGTCTATCATTATTTTTTCTTTCATGGTAGATGATCAACTGAGCTATCTGTGGTTGTCATCCTTTAAAGCATTTACGACAAATACCACGGTTTGGCATAAAGATCTACTTCATAAGATTTCCAGCTACAAAATCGTTGGAAATGTCTTCTCAATCATAAAATCCTTTCTCTCTGAAAGGTTTATTAAAGTAGTCATTAAATGGGCAAACACCATGGACCCAACTTTTTTCCTGATCTTCATCAGTGACCTCTCAAATCACGTTTTTTGTTCTTTTGTCAACATCTATGCAGACAATACTGCCATCTACGGCAACACTTCACAGGACGAAAAAAAGGTAGGATCTTTTTGATTCTCTCTCCAATCTGGAGCATGTGGAAAAAAATGCCTAGTTACCTTTAATACATCCCAAACCAAATTTCTATCTTTTCACCACCAATGCTCATATCCCTACTTTGCCCCAATTGAAATGAACGGCTCTTATCTTGAAGAAGCGCCTTGCTTCGACAAGTTTTTGGGATTGACTTTTACCGCTGAAATTGAAAACCTACGTCAGATACATTACCAAAATCACTGGGAAAATAATGAGAGCATTCTACTCCTTCAGAAAGTATCTCGCTCCTGATGGTACAGAATTGTCTTCAAAATTTAATGGCTGAGGATCTTTTCGCCTCCTTACTTCCTCTTTCTCACAGAAGAGACGTTGTGAGCCTTTCTCTGCGCTATCATTACTTTTTGGTAGGTGCTTGACTGGCTCTCATCTATGGTCCTCCCTGTGAAATGTTCACAACAAATACTTGCTTGGTTATAACAACTACTAATAACTTCCATCACTCTTTATCTGTGCCTAAAATGAAACGAAAGTTTCATGAGTAGAGGAAAAATTATATGTCATGTTTCGACTCTGACAATATCGTTACACGTCAGCATATACCAGCAAGGTTGATCAATTTCACCTGGAATCCATAATATTGCCACATTAAGTTGTAATTTGATCATGTGATCGAATTAAGACATTAAAAAAAAAAAATCATAAAAATTATTTGCGAGTTCATCTCCATAAACTTCTGATTACTTAAAATCATGTATATTTTTATTTATATTATTAAAAGAAAAAAAGTAAAAATCTGACTTTCGTTCATATTATTTGGATTATTTAGATTACTTGGCATACACAGACAAGACTTTCACTGAACAGAAAGCAGAAGTCAAAATGAAAGTTTTATTTAACATTAGCAGGAAAACTCGACATTGCCCGGGATTGAATGAGGATTAACAAAGTTGGTGAAATCACCCATTTTTTTCAATCAAATCGATTGATTGCCTGTTCGAGTCTGTTGATATAATTATATTTTTATAATGGCTTGAAATAAAGTTTCAAATGCAAAAGTCAAATATCATGGTTTAATATGGTTCATTTCGAATGCACAAACGTCTTATCAGAGACCCTACTGTTGAGTTTATACATCGGCCCCTTCTGCTTGTGCGGGGATAAAACTTCTCAAATGCACTTAGGCTGTATAAGGGTGTTAACTAACTGGATTTTTTTCGATTATCGATTTTCAATACTTATCGGAGGCATTCCGCTACAAAACCTATTTAAGAACACTCAGACAGAGAGTACGTTTGTGTGATTTTTTTTTTTTTTTTTTTTAAATTGGCTCAACCATTTCGGAGTTCATAGGGAATAAACTCTCACACAGACAAAATGCCTTTTACATATAAGTAGAAGATAACCCTTTTATCCATTACACCATATGTTCATATGGACACTTTCATTTATTGAATTTTTGAATGTAGAATTTTTGTTTTAAAACATTGTATTCCACTATTTTTTTTTTTTTTTTTACAAATTAATCAAATCAAAAAACTATAAAAACAAAAATGAACTTTTTTTTTCTTTTTTTACATATACAGGATGTACACCAGAATGCTATAAGATATCCAAATGTTTGGGTACAAATTTTATATTTAATTTAATTTTAAAAATTAATTTTTTATTTTCTCCATCAGGAAAGGTGATTGTCTGGCCATTCCCCAAGGTTGGTTATGTTATTTATCTCCTGAGATAATGCGATCTTTGCGAGCAGGAAACACACAGGCATCTAACACTGACCTGCCTTTCACTGAAAAATCAGATGTTTATGCATTTGGGTGAGTTGTATAAAATTATTTATCTCCTGCTATTTTCATTAAAAGTGGGATAATACCATTTTTTTTTTTTTCTGTTATGGTTTCTATCATGTTAGAATTGTTAAAGAGAATGATCAATTTCTAATCAAAATAAATCTCTACTGTAAAGGAATTTATGCTGAGACACTTTTAGATTCTGGTGCAGAAGTGTTGGATGAAATTAAATTTTTAAATACAATATTTCATTCAGATTTTGTCATAACATCAAGATGAAGTCAAACATGCATTTTTGTGCTAGTCTTTCTATTATAAAAAAAATAACCTTCGACTTATAATAATTTTTTGTAGCTAAGATGTGAATTTACTTTAATGTTATTTATGCCAACATAATTTCATAATGAATAGAAAGTGTAAACATTTTTCAAAAGGTTTATTTTATAATTTGTTGTTTGCTGACTTAACTGACTATTCAGTTGTAGAGAGGTTTCCATACCTTTCACTGGTCTGCGTTTTGCTGATTGCTTGGACATTAGTTTGCCATTTAGTTTGATCCATGGTACTCTCTTCATGAAGTTGCCAATTTTTAAAGTCCTTGATAGTTGGAGTGCAAGTCTTGTGTTTACAGCCAATGCTAGACAAGTCATTTTCCATGAAGTAAACTCTGTTTATCCAACTGCCATCATGCTTTACATGATCAAACCAGCAGAGATGCTTCTCACATAATGCTACATCCAGAAATGGGATTTGGAGTTGCTGACACGCTCTCACTTTTGTATGACATATCCAGCAAAATATGGCTCACTCACTACACAAGTCATTGCCTGTCCTAGATTCTGAGAGGCCAGCACTCACTGGCATGCAACATTGCATTGCAGGCACAGTTCTTTTTTAAAAATTATATCCATTTTTTTAAAGATTTAAAAATTTGCTGATTATACATTTTGAAAATGATTTAAAGAGAGAGAAAGTAAAACCAATTTTACTTTTTGCCTCAAGTATTGTTGATTTTCTGAGCCCAGAATTCATTTTAGTTAATTTTGAATATAAAAAATGCTTGTTCAAAGTATTTCTTGATTGGGCAGTAATTCTTTGTCTTTGTAAAGATGAGCATTGTTTGTGAATTTCGAATACCAGGTATCATAGATGCTGTGCAAAGTTAATTTTTAATTGTTTATATTCAATATTGTTTAAGTATTATTAGACAGTAGACACTATTACAATTGCTTTTTCTCTTTCTTTTATACATTTGAATTAATGATTTTCTTTTAGATATTTTACTATGCACAACATTTTGAACTCTTTTCCAGGTTAAGTGAAAAGCATATTTTTTTATTACTAATACAGTATCTTCCAGTTTTAAATGATAGAAAGAAATGCTACAAGTGTTTTTTTTTATGAAAATGTGTTTCTAATTTTACAGTACGGTTTGGTATGAACTACTATGCGGAGAGTGGCCTTTCAAGCAACTGCCTCGTGAGAGTATCATCTGGCAGGTAGGCCGTGGAATCAAACAATCCTTATGTCACATCATCACATCCAGAGATGTTAAAGTAAGTTTCTGTATTTCTCTCTCTGAATTTCTCTGTCTTGTGTGTGTGTTATATATATATATATATATATATATATATATATAAGGTCAGTGCAAAAGATTTGCCAGTTTGTACAAGAGGATTTTGAGCTATTGTAATTTATTTTATTATTATTACTTAACCATATTACTATGATTAATTTATTAATTTATACCTTTTTTTTATTAAAGCATCATTCATATTTTTCTGCATTGTTCTCACCATGTTGACCCAAAAGCAACGTTCTTTAGTCAACAGGAAAGGAGTCATCTTCCATCATGATAATGCTCCTTCTCATGCAGCACTAATGGTCAAAGATTTCTTAAAAGAAGTTGGTTGTGAAATCTTACCCCATCCTGTATATTCTCCTGATCTAGCTCCTTCAGATTCCAACATTTTGAGGATTATAATATAACTAGCAAAGGGACTTTGCTGTACACTCAGGTACCCGCTTTGTGGGCACCCTTGCAGTAAGTGGATGTTGTAAGAACAACTATTGTTTAAGGTGTTTAAAATTTTTAACTATCTCCTGAAGTGACTGAAATCCAACTATGAACTTTAAAGCAAATTGATTATATCAAAGTTGACATTTATATTGTTACACATCAAATTCACAAAGAAGTTGGCTGGCACTATGGTTGCAGCCCTCAGGATGGTGACAAACCCCAACTTGGTGCACACCATCCCTAGGTGGGGGCAGTTTATAAAGAAATGCACTAAATATGACCTTAATCAAGGTGAGAGATCATCATTTCAGGTTCAGTTATGATCAGTCCAGTGGTGTTGGCTGTAGGAGAGTATATATACATAGGTTATGACCTTGACCGTAACCTTGAAAGATGGTGTGCACCATTCCTAGGTGATGGACAACCATCCCAGGTTCGGTCATGATCGGTCCAGTGGTGTCAGCTGTAAGAGTCGTACACACACACACACACACACACACACACACACACACACACACACACACACCAAATGCTACCACTTTATATAGATTTAGATAGACGATAGACATAGATTTCAATCATGAGAGAAGATTGAACATAAGTTAGATTGATATTTCACATCATAAACTAAAGAATTTTACAAGTGAGACATTTATAAGCTTGTTGACAGATGGAATAAAGTTATAGACAGCAAAGTTCGTTATTATTTTCAATAGATTTTCAAAAACCGTTTTTGATTGCAACAAATTTTACAGCTGCAAAATGTTTTGCACCAACCTAATATAGATATAATTTTTTGTTATGCTCAGCTTATATTGAGACTACAGCAGTATTTAACAATGGTATTAATAAAAAAAAAAATCTGGAATCAGCTTATTCATTTCTGAGACCGATATCAATAACAGAATTGGGGGAGGGTCAGTTTAAAACATTGAGTATAGAGATAAGGAAAAAGATAAGCAATCAAGCGACAATACAAAACTACCAAGTTTATATTTTAAGTGATATTTATTTACATCAAATAAAGAACCACACAAAGAACAATTAAAAAAAAAAAAAAGATGAGATATTCTGAGGGAAATGGAATCTTTTACTATCTTACACCAAGAGCAAAAATCATAGTGAATCCTATTAAGACAATCTATAAGAGAAAATGGGGTTAATTTGCAGCATGTTGATAGGTTGTACAAGTAGTACTCTATAAGATGTAAAAGTTCAACAATCAAAAAAAGTCCAGCAGGTATCAAGCATTGGAGAGAAGGAGGCATTGAGTTTTAAATTAACGATATACAATTCTTATGTCAGGCATCAAAAATATAATCTCTGGTGGAAGGATAAAAATTTCACTGACAGAAACCGGTTTCTCATGATCAGACAGAATTTATTCCACAATTTTAAGATCTAATTGTTGTCGGCAGTGATAAGATATCCAAGATACCATTTGGATCCATATCGTATGGAAATCATATTTGACATTAATATTTTTTTCTACGCTCACCTAAATATTAAACTCAAAATAAATAAGGTTATTATCTCTTTCTCTTCCCTTTTCATGACAGGTGAAAAGTATCGTAATTAAGGTCATGACATACGTCATTTCAAAGTCAAAATATAGAGGTGGGATGTTCACAAAACATTGCATGTGTTATTTTCCTCATAGACTAAAGATTAAAAAAGAGGAAAAAAATAAAATATGACAAAACAATCTCAGCTCATTTGGGATATATTTAATAAAAGTATTCAGTTTATAAAATCCTTTTTACTGACTTGTTCTGTGTGACTGTGTGTATGTATATATATATATATATATATATATATGTAATCCAGTACATGGTTGGGTCACCGGCGACTAAACTGGTTTCCCCACCAGACTTGTTTGGTGAGGAGGGCGGCTAGTCTCCCTGAAGGATTAAAAACAAGACCTTCCAAAGGGCAAATGAACCCTTTTTCGGGATCAACGGCCAACTAGCACCATGTATGTTTGTATGAAGTAGCTCCCGTAAGCCGTGGTGAAGGCAACCTTTCTAGGAGAAGCAAATCTCTGCTTTAAAAAACCATAAAGCAGGAGACTAGTATCCGCATTAAGCTGGTCTGCAGTTTAACTTGTTGCTGGCTATCTTGCTCTTGCTTGTTGCTGGATCTCAACATTTTGAACCGAGAGAGAGACTTAGCTGTCGTACAAAGCTAAAACTCTGTAACATCATCTTTGTATAGATACTCCCTCAGGCATTTGGGCTCATGGACTTTAAGTGCCTGAGGGAGTGGCACTCGTCTGACAAGACGTTGCAATCATCATATATATATATATATATATATATTGATAGTGAACATTCCAAAGCTACAGATGTATTTATTTCATGTTCATATTTTTTATTGATATATTGCATCTTACATGTGTTTCATTGAATGGTAGAAATCTTCAGAGACATACATAAGATCCTCGGAAAAAATAGACGCCCCCCCCCCTCCCTGGATATATATATGCTCTGAAAATGAAAATCCATTTTTATCGAGCTTATTCAATTATAGCAGTTTAGAAAAACAATATTGAATATATACATTACAAGTGTATATTTTTACTAACATACACATATGTATCTTTACATATATGTGTGTGTGTGTGTGTGTGTGTGTGTGTGTTTCCAACGTTTTTTATCAGTATGGCTGTTAAGAATGAGATTACTTCAACTTTTTAATATTTCAATAAGGTTATGAAAGAGCTTCTGACAACTAAATCCATCTTGTCTTATACTAACAATTTTATTTTGCTAAGTGAATAAACTGAATTAAAGACATCTTTTTTATTGCAGTATTATTTGTTTCAGTATTGTTACTATTTGATCTCATAACAAACATTTAGGAGCCCCCTGTAGTTATTTCCCCATTAGAACTCTTTAGGGTCAATTTATTGAAACTGCATTTTTTAACGTTTCTTTAAAATGGCAAATAGTTTCAATGAATCAAAATTAAATCATTTTTGTCCCTTTTTTTTTTCTTAAAATATTAATCTAAATGTTTAAACCTTTTTTGAGTACATTTTTTGCTGAGATATTTTTTGTTTAATTTTTTTTTATGAAAAGAAAATCTATTAAAAAAATTAATTTTGTTTCTTTATGTTCTAATTATATTTTAGTGATTTTACGGACCTAACCAATAATTCTCCCCAGCAATCCCAAATGAAATCAAAGGAGAATTTCAATGATGTCTTTAAATTCCTTGAAAAATTTAACCCTTATTAAAACTCATTTGGATTTTGTAACTGAACATATTGATTTCTATAACACACGAACAAACATTGAATTTATAAATAAACTAGACTACCCGTGACCCGTTGGGTCAGTATGTTATATTAGCTATGGAATTCATGTATGAGCGTGACACTTGTGACATAAAGAAAATTTTTTTTTTTTTTTTTTTTTTTTTTTTTGACATAATAGAAACATTTCTATGAAAGTATATAAAAATGAAAAAAGAATATAGATAGATTTCTATGAGGCGTTCTGTTTATTATAATCGACTATTTTTGAAAAAAAAAATTACAGTTACTGAATTATAAGTGGTTGGCCGTACTTATAGGTAAATGTGCACTGAACAGATACCATAATACTTATAGTTAAATTCAAATTTTGATATATCTGCTTTTTTTTTTTTTTTTTTTTTTTTTTTACATCGTTCATTTCTGTATTAATTACGTTTAAGTTATTTTAAACTCCACTCTTCCCATGTTAAATCATAATTTCGAAATAATAACGTTAATATTTCAGCGTCCCAATTGTTCTTTTGTTTTTGTTTTTTCGCGTTTAAATTATCCAAATAAACAATTGTTAATACTGTCTGCTTTTTTTTTTTTTTTTTTTTTTTACATCGTTCATTTCTGTATTACGTTTTTATTTTAAACCTTACTCTTCCCATGTTAAATAATAATTTCGAAATAATAACGTTAATATTTCAGTGTGCAGGTTATGCGCGCATGCACAACCGGATATTATAAACCGGAAAATGGGTTACATACATTGTTACAAGGTCATTTGAGTTTTATAATTATATAGATAAAATATTAAAATTCATTTTTTTGTGTAGTTTTAAACTTTTAATGTTTTTGCATTTTTACTTTTAAGTCTTCATTTATCATTTCGTTTATTTGTTCCAACTTTTTTTTTTTTCTTCTTTCAGGATATCTTAATGGATTGTTGGGCTTTCAAACCTGACGACCGACCTGAATTTAGCCAAATTCTAAAGGCATTGATGCGATTACCAAGGAAACCCTTGATACGGAGTCCCTCCCACCCTGTCCATCTTTCAAGGAGTGTAGACTCTGTATATGTCGCTTAGAATATCTGTGAATGAAATGGTCCTCCATTCTCTTTCCCCCCTCTCTCTCTCCCTCTCTTTCTCTCTCTTTGTTCTGACTGAAGGAATGAATAAATGGAAAACTTGCTGAACACCTCTTTTTCCCTTCGGTGTGTGATTGAACCATCAGATGAATGCATGTATACAGAGTTTTACTGACTTTCAGCATGCGATCATGCACTCCCCCCTCCCCGTCCATTTGTCCAACTGGTATAGGAGCTGACGTTGTCCATCCTAACACTCTTTCTCTCTCTCTCTCTCTCTCTCTCATCTACTTTGCATCTTGGCACCATTACTTTAGTTTTAATTATTTTTGTTTTCTCCCCCACCCCCACCCTTGCTTAAATCATCACTTCAACTCTCATCACTCCATTCCTTGATTTGTTGCCTTCTTTGCACATGTTGGCTTCATACTTTATATTGCTTTTTCCTGATTCCTAAGAAACTCTATTTTGCAACTTGTCCCTGTAATTTTAATGCAATTAAAGTTAATGTTATCACATTTTCCATTTAGATTCGATCTTTGTTTTCTCTTGACATTAGCAATCCAACAATTGTTTAGGAACTTCTTTAAAAATAAACAAAAAATGGTTTCACCCACACAACTACAATTCTCCGTCCGACACTGATGTGTTTAACACAATCTATGATTACCTACATCAACACCTTGATATCTATCAGCTTCTTAATTACTGAAATAGCTTAATTATTATTATACCAGCATGAATTCATTATTTTTTTTTTTTATCTAGTTGCCTATAATAATAAAAAACACCATTTACAATTAGATTTTATTTATTCTCTTTTACAGTAGAATGTTTGGTTCTTGTCTGGAATTCACCCTATATTAAAAAAACAAAAATAAAGAAAAATCTGTGATGTACATAGCCATGATGAAACGAAAAAAAATCATATTCCAAAAATCACCTGAATTGATTAAGTAGTTTCATTTTTAACTAATGAAATCAAATTCTATGAGTAAAGAAAACAACAATTGTCTTTTGTTGCTAACTGGAAAATAATTTTAAAAAACAAGGGAGACAACTCGGAAATAATTCCAAATTGGGAGATTTTTGTTGTAATTTCTACAAATTTCCATTAATTGCTTAACAATGATTTTCTTTATAAAATTAAAACTACTTGATCAATTCACATAATTTTTGGAATATGATATTTTTGTTTCATTTTGGGTACATACATCATCTGAATTTTTCTTTATTTTTGTTTTTTAATATAGGGAGATTCTGACAAAAAAAAAACCGAATGTTTTTAGGAAGGAGGGCGTAACTGTTAACTAACTTTTGTATAAATTATATTTATGCAAAGAATACCAATATTTAATGCCAAATTCGTTTTTGAATCCGTGAATATTTTTAATTTGGAAAGGGATGGACACCGCCAGGTTGAGATTTTCTCTACTGCCACCAGGAATGGTGGTATAATGAATGGAGATCCATTGGTCAAAACATCTATTTGAGATCCTTGTGTCTCTGTAAATATGTTTTAGTTTCATACACATGAAGCAAGAAGACCTTAACGCACAATGTCCAGTCGGACCCTTCTCCTGTGGAATGAGAGTAGAAGTTATCAACAAACCTAACCTGGCATATGTTCTCCCAGTCCTAACATCTTTTGTTTTCAAAAAAAAGGGCAACAGTTTGAAAAATTGATGTTTCTAATCATGAGGTAAATCACGGAGCAGCTGATCATTGGTAGAACTGTTTAAACTCCGCAATTTCATCTTCAATTATTAGCAAAAAGTGACATTAAATAATCAGATATGTGCATTCACACAAAAACATATCCTTCATTCTTTTATTTCCTAATAATGTCTTTACTATCAGTGGATTCTTTTTGTGTATGATTTTATTTTGTGTGGTCATTGGTCAACTTTGAGCTTTGATTCTTAACTTCAGAGAAAGTGTTAAATTTTAGAAAAAGATCAGAAAATTGCTTCATTTTTTTTTTTCTGTGCTTCTGAATTCACAATGGTACAAGCATCCTTGGCATTTTCACATTCCTGCCTGGTAATTGCTTCAGTTGCTCCTGCAAATTTTTCAGTATTAGACTTTTTTTTTTTTCATTTTCTCTTTAGTGAGATTCTTCCTTTTTACAGCACTATAATTTATGGGAAATTATGGAATTCTGATTCTTGGCTTTTCTCTATGTTTGTGTGTTATGTATGTATGTATGTAGGTAGGTATAATATATATATATATATATATATATATATATTATATAGATATTTTGTTTTTATACATTTAAATGTTTTATATATATTATGTGTTATATATTACATATATAAGAAATATATATAGACATTTTGTTTTTATAAATTTAAGTGTTTTTTGTATATATATTATGTTATATTTTTTATATATGTAATATATATATATATGTTAGTCTTAGACTGTTTCACTGTATTACAGTTCTTCAGTGCAACAACACTAGCACTCCTCCCGAACCAGAGTTTGAACCTACAACCATCAAATTAATAGGTGGCAGTTCTGACCCATGGGATCGGTGACCACAAATGAACTGAAATGTCTATTTATATAAACGTTTGACCACTACTTTTTTTACAGTGTTCAAATTGTTTGTTTATTTACAAACTATATCATGTGTTATATACTAGGAAAAATGTGTCCTGTATGGTCACCAATTGAGCTTTGGTTGAATTGTTTAAATCAGGGAAAAGTGAGTTTTAAAAGCCAGTTAACTGTTTTAAATAAAGATAAATTAATTTTTCTGCTTTGTCTTCAGCTATGAGTTAAATAGTATTAGGAAGATGTTTGAAAGAAATGTGAGAAAAACATAGAATAGCAGTAAATGACACCATTGCTGGTCTCTCATCTGTTTACTGTCTCTATTCATCAATATAGAAAAAAGCTTGAGTGTTTTATTATTTTCATTAATAAATAGGTAGAGAGTGTGATAGACAGCATATAGAATAAGAAGGAAACATACAATAAAAGAGGATGAAAAATACGTGTTAAAATATCCCTCTGATCTGGAATTGGTTAATGTTTGAAAAAGATTCCATTTTAATCATTCTAATAAGTTGTAATTTGCGATTAACTTACCAAGTGATCTATCTCTAACTACATGTCTATCATTATAACAACCCCCTCTCACTGTATGTTGTTTGTCCACTCCTGGCAATTCTATATAGTGTTTATTACTGTCTCTCTCTCTCTCTCTCTCTCTCTCTTTATTACAAAAGGTAATTTAATGATTTGTATAGTTCATCATGAATAAAAGGAAATATCACTAAAAGCAGTAATACTATTTAACCTGTAGCTGGAGTGCAGAAGAGATAGATAGCAAACAGAAAGAGGCTATTTTTTTAATTTTTTTTTTTTTTTTTTTTTTTTTACTTCGCAAACTCCTATTTTTCTGATTCAAACAACGTAATCCAAGCTCAACCAGTGACCTAAAAGATCACATTTATTCTATTATTTTTTTATAATTTACATAAGTTCATTCAATAATTGTTAATACAGCAACCTTCATCAGATTACTCTGAATTCAGACTTGATTTCGAGCAAGGCATCATTACTACTAGCCAGAACGCCCCAGCAGTATCTCATAATACTATTAGACTTTGTTAGACTAAAGTCACTCTGTGGAATCACCATATCTATGCTGATGCGGTAAAAGCTTTATCTTGGATCTGTTTATGCATTTCCTTTTGTCTGGTGAAGAAACCATCAAGAATGTAGAGGTTGAGTTGGCAATGACACCTCAGCATCCGATCTTGATAGGAAATGCATTTTAATTTATTTCTGACACATTTTCAGAGATCTTCATAAATTTTCCAAGTTGCCCTGATGTGCTCAGTCAAAATTTTCCTCAAACAGTACCGTTAACTCAATAATGGAAACACACACATATATATAATTTTTCTATTGAAGGATGAACATATAAGTTCCTTTTTTTCCTTTTTATCCATAGATTTAGTCTTGAACCTAAATTCCCCTTAATGCTACATATTGATTGTTATTTTAGTGTTAGCCATTCTCTTGTGCTGATGAGAGTATATTTAAATAAACATTATATCATCTCTGAAATGACTGTACACTTTCTCTGGTTGATTTTTTTTTTTGTCTTTTTTTTTTTTTTTTGAACATGTAAATGAACTTATACTTATTCATCTACCTCTCATTTAATCTACTATAGCTCTAGATGACTAAATCCCCCTCTCCATTGAGCTGATTTTATATCTGCAGTATTCTTGACGACTTGTTTTAGATTTATGTGGGCTACTCTTCTTTATAAGTGCTAGCTATATAATTAATTACCCTTTGTTGTTCTCCGGCTCTGACTTCAGATCATCATAATATATAGTTTTTCGGTGGGAAGGTATCGAAAAATTTAAAATAATTGAATTTCAACAAGGGTTGTTGATAGTGCTCAATCGTAAGAGAGCAAGTTATATATTTTGTTATTTTTTTATGTAAATACAGTCATATCTTGCTACGATGTACAGACCGTTTCAATCATATTAGATATCATCAGGCAAGAAAAATTAAGGTACAAAAACTGAAAAGGTCTAACACCTTTTCAAATTTTGAAGAGAAAGAATTTGCCATGAACCGTGATGGATGAAATTTGAGTTCTTATGAGGATATGGCAAATTCTGAAGGATCTTACATAAAACATATATGTGTGTGTGTGTTTGTGTATAAGTTTCTCTTCATATATGTCTAAATATAGTTGTCTGTGTGTACATTTTTATCCTTATTTCTAAGCTGTGGATATACGTGAACCCATGACTTTGTAATTGTGTGTGTATTGATATACAAATAAGATTTCTTTGTCTACCTTAGAGAAAACAGAACTTAACGAATGCGTCAGAATTTCCCAAGCATTTAATGTTGCACTCTCCTTTTACTATTTCTTTCTGTTTTTTTTTTTTTTGTTTTTTGTTAGATATTTCATTCATTTTTTTCCCCCCTTTTATTATGAAAAAAAAATAAGATGGTTCTTTAGTAAGATCTTTTACCTTTGTGAACAAATGATATCTTCTATTTACAAAATATGAAAACAGTTGCATGTGTAGATCTTCAAAGCTGAATCTGCCATTTTTAGCTCTTTCTTAGCCACTGTCTTTTTCTTTTTCTTCCCTGCAGGCAACGTGACACCTGCTCTTTTGGACAAAATGGTTTTTTTTTTTTTTTTTTTTTGGTTTTTTTTCCAATTCGCATGATACAATAGTTGAAATGCATTACACATTCTTTTTTTTTTTTTAATGACCTTTCCTTTTTCTTTCTTTGTCCTCCTCCTTCTCCTCTTGGCTTTTTCTTTTTCTTCTTTCACTTGAATTTATTTTTAAAAAACTTTCAAACAAACTGAATTGTCATTTTGTAATAACCAATGCACTCTAGAAACTAATGTGGAAAAAAAAAAAAAAAAAAACTCTTTTCATCTGGTCATGTCACACATTGGATAGTCACCTCGTAACAGTTTTTAGATAAAAAGTCATCAAAGTACAAGAACAAGCAACAGACTCTACTGTTAGTTTTTACAACTTTTATCACCTGTGATTATTTTAATAAGTGCAACTACTATCACCACTACTACTACTGCTGCTGCTGCTACTACTACAACAAAACAACAGTGAGACAGTGTTGAGAAAAAAAAATTAATTTAGGGGAAAGATATTTTTAAAAAGACAAACAGCTTTTAGGGAGGGTTTGTACTTTATTTTATTGGTACTCATACAGTATAATCATCTGAGCAGTTTATGGAAAACGTCAGTTTTTTTTTTTTCTGTCCACAAACACTGGATAATTTTTTTCAATGAAAAATATATTTCTTTCAGTACAAAACTAATTTAATGAAAAAAAACAAAAAAACAATTTCAATGAAAAATTAATTGTAAAATGAAAACTATATTCTTGAATGGGACAATTTTTTATGAAACTTTTAGAAAATTTACATTCAAATCAAGAAAAAAAAAACTCATTGTAAAGTAATGAATAAATATTTATTTTTTTGAATAAGAAACAAATGATAGCAAACGAAAAATGCTTTCTTACATAATTTTTTTTTAATGATTTTTTAGTTCAAATCAAAATAAATATTTAGATTTTTTTTATATAATAGACTAACAAGAGCAAACAAATGTTTTTTTTTGTTTTTTGTATTAAGATTAAGATACTCAGCATTCCGGCGCCTTCCAGTGTTTTCCATAAACTGCCAGGACGATTCCGGACAGTTTTCATAAACTGCACAGTCCTTATACTGCATAAGTATTATTTTTTATATTTTTCAAATGCTTTTTCTTTTTCATTGACTTGAACCTCTCAAAATGAAAAAAAATTTTTATTAAATAATTTCCTCTTTTTTTTGTGGATCAGCTTACTATAAATTAGCAGGATTTTCTGTAAAATAGTTTTTGATACATATCGTTTATAAATTGTAATTTTTTTTTATATTACAGCCTCTCTGAACTTTTTTGTTACGCTGAATAGTTTTTTTTTTCCTTAAAAGTAATAAGCAGAATAGTTTGGGGATTTTGTCCAGAATTCCTCCAATATCAAAAACCAAAAATAGAGAAAAATCTGTATTATGTACAATACCTGTGACAATAAAAATATCATATTCCAAAACTCACATAAATTGGTCAAGTAGTTTTATTTTTATAAAGAAAATCATTTTTAAGTACTCAATGGGAATTTGTATGCATTATGATATAAATCTAGTAAGTGCGAATTATTGTTTAGTTATCTCTCTTGTTTTTTGTGATTTTTTTTTTTCTGGGGGGGGGGGCAAGTCACTTCTTGGATACTCATAAAATTTTCTCTTTTTAAAACTAAAACTACTTAATCAATTGATATGATTTTTTGAATATATTTTAATTTTGTCACATGTACAAACCTCATACTGATTTTTTTTTTTGTTTTTTTTTACATAGTTGGACAAGAACCTAGTTTTGTAAGTACATTTGATAAGACTCTTCGATTCTATGAATAATGATAACTATGAAATTTGAAGATATTTGGTTTTTGCATATAGTTTACAAATTCTTTAGAATTTTTCTTTTTAATTAAAATTGTGCAAGATAAAATAGAATTTTGAATATTTTTTTTTTTTTTTATCTACCAGATATTTCTCCTAAGGAAAATTCTTGCATAAGCCCCTGCTCTTTTCAAAGTAAGAACACAGAAAATATTTTCCAAACTGATTCTTGCCAATATAAAGAGCAAATTTAACCACCTCAAACCAACACTTTTAATTTCTATTAAAAAGGGGGGAAATTAATTTAATTTTGAAAGAATTAAAACAAAAACAAATCCGGTCAAATTACTTACATTTAATTTTTTTTTTTTATTGAAAAATTATATTTTTCATCTACTTTATTTAATGTTGAAATTTTAAAAAATATTTTTTTACATGTACATAAATAGAATTCAATGTAGTAATTCAATAATTCAGGGCAAATATTAGTTTTTACCTTTGTTCTTTTAAAAATTTAATCTATTTTTAATTTATTTTTTCTATTCTTTTCAAAAGCTTTAAAATATTTTAAGCAGTGATTTATTTTAAACTTATTTTTTAAAAAAATTATACTGAAGTGAAAATAAAAATTATTTTATTTTGTATCTTAAAAATGTCTTTTTTTACTTAGTCATACTTACTGAAAAGTCACCTTTTGTGATAATTTTAAACACATTTATTATATAAAGGGCAAATGTCTGTATGATCTGCTATACTTGAAAAATACACAACAAATATCCACAAAGTTGCTACTTTTTTTTTTTTTAATTGGTGTAACACCTAATGTATTATATCTAAAATTAAAACAAAAAAAATTCATTATTTGGGGGGGTCAAGTGGCATTTGTATCATTTAATATTTTCAAAAAGTACATGCATCTTTTAATATAAAGGGAAGAAACTCTGATGTTTTTTTCCCCACAGAGTTGTTTCCCTCATGCCTACTTGAACTGTGTGTATGTCCAAAGAGAGAAATAGGCTGGGTGAAAAATAAAGAGAGGGCGAGAAGTTATGTTACACTTTTGTTCCAGGCAATGTCGAGTTGCCTCACTAATTTATAATCTAAATATCAAATTTTAAGTTATTCACAAATGAAAACTGCCAAATTAATCATAATACTTATTGTTTTAGTTTTTTTTTTTTTTCAACAGAAGTGGGTTAAAACTGGCATCCAGCGAGTTACAGTGCATCTCTAATGGCTGCACTCCAATGTCTCTCATCTGTGGATGCATTGGTGAAAATATGGAGCCAATCCCCTGTCCAACATTGGAGACCGTAGATGTGACAGCCAGTCATATTTCTGTTTGATTTGACCATCATTGACCAGGTTTTCAGCTAACCACCCCCTATGCTTTCGCCATCTTGACATTGGGAAATGTGACCTAGCTAATTAAGATGCCTAGTTGCTAGCAATTGGGAAGCAGGATAGGATGTTTATGGCAACAATGCTGGACTTTTACATCGTCGCTTGATGTGGACCAGTCAATGTAAATGGTTGTGATCGAAGACTTGTAGTCTATGTAGATCCTCCTGTTGCAGTAGCCAAGTATTATCTCTTTAATAAAGTTTGTAGTAATAGGAATTGATAAACTCTGTTAAAATCTCTTAATTCATTTTATTTTGACATGGCTAATCAATTAAAAAAGTATGTATTATAATCTTTACCAATAACTTTTATTTATTGGTGTTGGAAAAACAAAACCAATATATGTATATATATTAAGACACGTTTACAAGAAATAGTTTCTCTGTAGAACATTAATTTGTACATTTTGTAAGCCACAAATCAATGTTGGAACTTACACAAGTTAAATTTAAAATCTTGTCAGCAAAAATGTAAATACGTAATTTCAATATCCTAAAAGCTGTTTCTCATAAGTTTTGAATTGGATTAGTTACAAACCTTCAATGTGTCTTTTCATTAACATTTTTTTAAGGCTTGAATTGCAGATCTCCATAGCCGCAGTCCAAGTTCAAATAAATTATTTTTTTCACTATCATTTTGCATAAATTCCCAACATAAAATCTTTTTGTTTTCGTAAACCTTCTTCCTAAGAAAGAATCTTTTGACTTTTTTTTTAATAGTTTTTTTTATCAACTGAAATTGCTTTGATTCTTATTTTTTCCAGGAATTGCATTGTGCAATACAAATCCTTACTTTTTTTTTTTTTAAGCTGAAAATTATCTTTCCTCAAGCATTCATTTCTTTAAACACCTGATCAAATAATTCATCTTCCTTATGCTATTCTGCTTATAGGCAATGATATTTAAATTATTTGCTTTAGATATGTTTGTGTGTGTAGATGTGTCATCCTCTATTTCATGGTATTACAACTCTTCAGTGTGGCTAGACAGGCGGCTGTTTTAAACTGGGTTCACACCTCAGCTGTTTAGATGGCAGTTGGCGATTGTAACTATTTGACCATCAAGCAGCACCATCAGTAAGTGAAATCTTAATGCTTATATAAACACTGTCAACTACTGAAGCGTGCTTCATTTGTGTTTACCAAGAGCTTTAGCATGTGTGTGCAAAAGTTGCCTGTACTAATTTCTTTTTTTTTCTCAGCAGTATGAATGCAATGATTTTGCTTTTAAGAAAAAATACTAGAAATTGTTGCCAATATTTTATGCACTTTTGTGTTTCGTGTTAGTTTTCTATAAAATAGTTTGTTGGATTGAAATGCATAGAAAAATCTGATTTTATTATTACCTTTTTGTTAACAAATGTCTTTAAAAAATTTTTTAACTTCCCATTCAGAGAGATATTCTCGCATCTCAAACTACTAAAAAGATTATCCCAATGAAAATGAGAAACCTTTCTGGTGCTAGATCATGATCATGGTGGTGGTGGTAGTAGTTGTGGTAAGCTTAACAGTGGAAGTAGGAGAGTTCAATAAAATTGAAAAAAAAAAAAAAACCCTTTATGAGGGTTGTCAGGGCAGAATGTGGCTAAATGTTGTTTGTGAATCGGAAGGGTTTATTGCCTTACCCTCACTCTCATCAGCCACACACACATTGAAACCATTTTTTTTTATGTCATTGCACAAAATAATACAATGATGACTAAAAGAAGACCATGAAAATCTGAATTTAACTTTTTTTTTTTTAATTCCAAGCTCTTTGATTTATTTTATTCTTCTTAGATCTGTCTCTTCTCCACAATCCATTGGTGACATTGACCAGCGATTTTTTTTTTCTTTCCCTCCCCCATGAAAAAATAATGCATTGTTTTTATTTGACATGAGGAAGAATACCAAGTGTTGAAAATAAGCAGCCAAAAAACATTTTCAAACGAATTGGTTTAAAAAAAAAAAAAAATGGTTTAAACCCCCATCTGTGACATACAACACTTGGTTAGCAATTTCTCAGTGAAATTCGATTTGATTACGATAACCGACATGACTACTATGACTTTATTGACAACAACAACATTGACATTTGATCCTGATCCGTATTTTGATCTTGATCCATGAAAACACACACATACGCACACCATGCAAAAAAAAAACTAATCTCTAACTGGCTGGCTGTGAGATCCGGATCAATGCTTGAGTTAGATGCTTGGATCAACATGGACAGTGATTAATCCAACTAAGATGATCCAGAACAATTTAATATCAATTTTCACAAAAAAAAAAAATTAGAAAGAAAATACAAATGATGAAAAAAAAAAAAAACTGTTCAACTACCCCTCCCCCCATCTCTGAACTTTAGACAGCCCATATAAAAACTGCATTTGGTTTGCTGCAAAGATGCTACAAAATGATGGAAGAGTTCATTTAAAAAAAAAAGGGAGAAAAAAAAAAAAAAAACTACTTTCGTTTCTCAATTTGCCTCTGGTTTGACCGCACCCTTCCATCGCTGGGCAGGTGGGGATCAACAATTGTCGGTTGGTTAATTGAGAATGAATGTGTCCAATCAGAAGTCACTCTTAAATTGGCTTTTGGTCTAATGTTATGTATAATTTATGCAAATTTAAAAATAAATATATTTATTTCTAACTGTTGTGCTTGTGTTGAACTTGAATTTCAGTTTTCATTTTCCAAAGTATCTTTTCTACGTGTACAATCTGATTGAAATTAAGGAGAAATAAAAAAGGTAAGGTTCAACTTCCAAAGTGCATTTCCTACACATCTAAACAATTTTTTTTTTTTTTTTTTTATAAATAATGTTATATATATATTCTTATTAAGAGAAAATTTGAGGAAAGAGTTGAGGACATGTGTTGCATGAAGAGAAATGACATAAGCACGATACAGTGGTTGTGTAATTTGGGTGTTCAAATGAAGCTTAGATCTGATGATCTCAGATTAGTTTGGAAGTTAATTTTTATTGCTGGACAGGTCTTTAAGTGCATGTGCGTTATAATTGAATATAAAACATGCATTTTAAGTAAAAAAAAAAGACACTTGTGTAATTATGTGTTGAAATTAGTAGAAATTATGAAAAATGATAGAGTAGATTTGCTAGAACTATTGTTTTTGTTTTTTTTTATTAAAAAAAAACATTGTCTATTCTCAGTCTGCCATTTTCTAATTTAAAATAGTGAAACTGAAAACAAGGGAGATAAATCAGTTTGTCATAACGAATTGTATGCAATTAAATAAATAAAAAATAAAATTCATAAAATAATGCAGTTGATAAAACTGCATTATTTGATGAATTTTATTTTTCTACCCTAACTCTCACTTACCAATTTTCACTTCCACTTCATACACGTGTCTGGTAGAATCTTCCCTTGAAGATTGAGGTGGAAATAGAAGGCAATAAAATCAAAGACTATTCATAAAAATGAGTCTTGGTTATTCATATTATTAAAACTGTTGACAAGACACAAATACACTCTTATACCCAGTGGACAAGTGAACATTTACCAGCATAAAAATGTGAGTGTACATATTTTTTTTTTTAATTATTTTAAATAAATTTAAAATGTGTTTTATGAATTAAAAATACTAACATGTTTTTCAATTTTTTTTTTCATTTTTAAGCTTATACTAATATAGTTTGAATTGTTTTCTTTATAGAAGTTAAATATATTATATAGTAAAATAATAAGGAAGTAAAAAGTTTTTTTGTTTTTTTTACATAGGCATCACTTATCAAGGCCCAGAGGTCGCTCGAGGATAAGGGTTAAAGAGTGTACAGTAGTCAATTGGACAATATAGTAATCATTATTAATGGAAATTAGGTAAATTTGTCAACTTGTTTACGTTAGATTTGAAGACAACCATATTGTAGTCAGCTGGAAAGCAGGCAAATGGAAGAAAGTTCCACAGGCATGCAGTTCTAAGAAAGAAACTTTGTTCATGGAATGTACGTTTAAGTTTAGGTACAGATGAAGAGTGGGGGAAATTATTAATAGTGTTTTCAGCTTGACAAGTGTTTTTCGTGAAAGTTTGGCGAGGTGGGGCCATAGATTGGAGTTCAGACGAGCACTTGCCATGAAAATAACGATAAAGTAATAAATAAAAATCGTTTATTATTATTATCAAACCATCATTATCATTATCTAGATCATATTGATAATGCAAACTAAAATGTATTCAAAAAATAAACATACTGTAAAGAAATCGATTGAAGTTTATGAATCTGGGAAAGTTTCCAATCAACTGGCCATACTTCCTACACTTGAAATGTCTTATGACTTTATAAGTTTATAGGGAATGAACTCCTACACAAGGTTCTTTTTATGTGGTAACTGTATCTAAAAAAAAAAAAAAATTTTTTTAAATGTGACAGACCTAAACTGGGTTTGAATGTTTTACTAATTTCACAGTTTCCACTGCTAATAATACTTCCTCAAAGACTAGTTTTTTAAAAACCTAATTCTGGCCTAAATTGTTTTTCAGTCAATTCCTCACTGTTGGATATCTTGATATAGATTGTAGTGATGTAAAATCAATATGGCATGAAAGATAGAATTTGACATCATCTGTCATCACTGTCAATGTATTATAAGTTCCAGAAGACAACATTAAAAAGTCGACCTGTTTTCTCTTGATAAATAAATAAATAAAACATAACCAATCCAGTTGACCATTGTTTCTCTCTCTCACCCTAATACTCGAAATTTGATGACTCCTAACATCTGCCTTCTAAGAAAAGGAATGCTTGAATTAATCTCTACTACCTAGCAGCCATATCCAAACATGTAAAAAAAAAAAAAAAAAAAAAAAAAAAAACCTTATGGAAATAAACGTAGCTAGAAAAATCTAGAGGGAAATTGCACAGTAATTCATGTTCAAAATTGATCACTTTTCAGCAGTTCTTGCAGCTGCAGCAACCAAATACATTTTGGGGGCTTGTTGAATGTAAGCAGAAAAATTTATGACAGCTAGATTATTCAAAGACCATGTAAAAGGTACTCTTCAAAAACGAAGTATAAAACTCGCTTTTAAACAATTAAAAACTACTTTAAATTCAAATTATAAAATTATATTCAATCATATTGAGAAAGCAAAAGGAAATCAAATATAGTAATTACAATGAATTTTGTGCTCATAAATAGTAATCATTTATGAAATTATATATATATATAAAGGGTGTTCTTTTACAAGCAGTGAACGTTAAAATAAATCACAGAAAGACATTATTATACAAATGTCGTCTATTCCAAAGATTAATTTTTGGCCTTTATAATTTAAATACAATTTCAAACATGTGACCACCGCGGATCACATATATACAGCGTAATTTAGAGGTCCAATTTTCAAAAACTTTATGCATTAAATTAAGATTTATTTCAGAAATAATGTATCAATTGTTGTATTTCGATTGGTCTATTGTGTCTGGTTTATCTGTGTTAATATGGGGCTTTACATATTTCCAAAGAAAATCTATATATCTATAAAAGTGAAATTGTCTGTGTGTGTGTGTGTGTGTACATTTCTCTACCAAACTACTCTGTCAATTTTCAGTCTACAGACTCGAGATTTGACATAAGGGTCGTGAGATTTGGGAAAATCTTTTTAATCAGTTTTCAGCCAGAAATCCGGCTGTCAAAGGGTCAAAGTTCAACGATTTGACCTTTGAAAGCTCTACCAAACTCCTCCGCCAATTTCGAGTGTAAACACTTGAAATTTTAGATGTAGGTTACTTGGACATGGATCAAACTTTTTAATTTGATTTGAGCCTAAAATAATAAATATTAAGAGGTCAAAATTGGGGCCAAAGTTTTTTAAAAATTGACCTCTGCAGTCTCTAAAAAATTACAATCAGCCAATTTTTGGTCTAAACATTTGAAATTTTACGTAAAGTGTATTCAGACATAGGGTAAGCTTTTTAATCGGTTTTTGACTGAAAAATTGGCTGTCAAGGGATCAAAGTTCAAAAGATTTGACCTTCGTGGTCTCTAGTAAACTATTCAACCAATTTTGGGTCTAAACATTTGAAATTTTACATAAAGGGTATTCAGACATGCAGCAAGCTTTGTAATCAGTTTTGGAGAGAAAATCTGGCTGCCAAGAGGTCAAAGTTGAAAGAGTTGACCTTTGCAGACTACCATATTCCTCCGCCAATTTTGGGTCTAAACACTTGAAATTTTAGATGTAGATTACCTGGATAGAAGTCAAACTTTTTAATATATATACATATGCACACGAAGTTATGAACAGTACATAGTGCCTGAGAAAAGCCGGGCTGAACTGCTAGTAATCTAATAGAGTTAAATCGTCCATTTTGTGAAATTATTCATTAAATGTTTCAGTAAATTGGCTGTGTCATTTACAATTTGTAAACTTTGCTCGGGTGTCAGTCTCGTCATGAATTGCCAAATCAAGCTGAACTCAAATAACCAATAGTTGCCAAATCTTCAATTAAAGATAGTTATGAATTTAAAGTTTGCCAGCTCTAAAATTTTTTCCAGTATTTTTGCAGATTAACACCTAAACAAAAATGTTATGTTTTAGGTGATTATATGTGAACATTCTGAAATACTTGTCAGGAAAAAAAAAACAAACAAAAAATCAATTATTTTAGAATTTAGATTGGGGGATCAGTTTCTCATGTAAATTTAATGTAAAATGAGCCCTACTTCCTCACTAAACTAGCATTTTGGGGCAGCTAACAAAAGAATTCCTCTGGGAGATCAACTCTGTGTTTTATTTTGGAAGGAGTACTTTTTTAAGTGATTACATTTGGTTTTATAATTTTACTAATCAGAGTTATTGGTACAAAATTTAATGAACAAAACTAAAAATTTAGAATGGCCTGAAAATGAGAATCATTTTATGCTAAATTTTTATACAAAACTTATTCTCTGCTTTAAATTTCTAAAATGATTGTTTTTGATTTTTCTGCCAAGTTTTTTCAGAGTTTCAAAGAGGCAATCTGGATGGAGACAAATAAGTTTCCTCAGTCTAGAAGGTTTTCCCTTCACTGGCAGAGGACAGAAAAAATAAAGTGTAGCATTGTCGAATTAGGCACAAGGATGTTATTTTTGTTAAAATTTGGTGTAGAAAAGAAATTCTGAGTAAAAACAAAAATGAAAGCAAAGATTCTCTTATTTAATTGATAACATGCTTTCTTCATTTTTAAATTATAATTAATTTTAATTATAATCCCCCCCCCTTCCAACAAAAGAAGGGTGGATCTGTAAATTCATCCTTATCTGTTCGTTTGGCCACACTTTTCTCAATAACTATGCTTTGGAATTTTTTTTAAATTTTGCACAGACATTAAACCTGATATGAGTAAAAAAAAAAAAAAAAAAAAGTAACTGAATAGATTGTTCAGGAAAACTCCGGTTGCCCTCCTAGGAGTGCCTTTCGGGTTAAAATGGCTAAAATTGACACTTTTGTGCTTATTAAAAAGAATTGATGCCTTGAATTTTTATAAAACTTTCTGAAAAGTTGTAACTAACTGATTTCTATATAATTTTGTTTGTCTATACTTCATGATAACTCTTGGGTGCACCCCAGGGGTTTTTAAAGGCTAATAAAAACACTCCATTTTTTTTTTTAACTATTTTACCATATTTGTCCAAAATTTTCTGTGTATGTCTAGCAGTTTTGCATGGTGCTGAACTCAAATTTAAATATGTTAAGACCTTGGGGACTTTTGGGGCTAAATGGGAGAAATGATGGACTTTTTTTGACCTGAATTATGATGTAGATGATTAAAAAATATTAATTTTAGATGGCAGCATACTGAATCTAAACAATGGGCAGTTGCAATTTATGTATTACATACAAGGTGGCAAGGTGTGTTTGAATCAATTCCCATTTGATTTATGCCGTTATATTCATTTACTTACAACTGAACAAATTAGTTCAACCACATGATAAAGGGTTAGAAACAAAATACTTGTTTTTATTATTAATAAATTTAATTTCTTTACCTTTATGATTTGGTATTTTCTCTTCATACATAATTTACATTTTTTACTATTTATGTTGTGATTGAATATAAAATTTCTCGATATGTAGAGCTATTATTTTTATGTTTTGTTTCCACATATATTTAGACAATCGGGCTCTTTTTGTATTTGTCATTCTTGATTATGATACCTGCACTTAAAATTATTTTCTGTGTATATTTTTTTTTTCATTGTTGATATTATTCAATATTGTTTTGCATACAACATTAGCGTTTAATTCATTCATGGACAAAAACTTTTGTAATTGTACAGAGTGTTTTTGGCTTTATTATTTTTTAGACAGCAAACATTAAATTGAGAACTCTATTTTCTTTAATTCCAGATTTGATAGTTATTTTGAGTTCAGCTTGGTTTGCCAATTCTTCATGAAGAGGCTGACACCTGAGCACCGTTTGCAAATGATATGTAGTAGGGTCAATATATGGAAAATACCCCTCAACCCCCCAAAAATTGTAACAAAAGGTTTCTCAACTGATTCTGGTAGGTTTGAACATATTAAAAGTTTACCAAAATATATACCCCCCCCCCCTCCCCGGAAAAGTGTTTTTCTTTTTTTGTTTTTTTTTCCAAGATGGTATCCAAGATGGCCGCCAAAATCTTTGAATGATCATAACTCTATAACTATCAACTCAAAAATCGGGATAATACAAAGCTCAACAAAATTGCATAGCACCCATCATTTGACATTTAACCCCCCCCCATTTACTTATTAACTTCTCTTTAAATACAATGAAAAATATCACTAATAAATCCCCAGATCACCCCTGAAAACATATCCCTCCTCCCGTATCCATTTGAACCTATCCAGCAACCAATTTATCCTCAAACTAATGTAGTTATGCACCACTAACGTAACATCTTTATATATCTGCTCTATATTCTCAGCCATACATTAAATCTCTCACTAATATGGACAACTTCTACTCATAACTATTTACTCTTCTCAAAAAGCCAAAAGTTAAATGTACAAGTAACCACCGTCCCTCTAAGTCCAACCCCAATACCTAAAAATATCATACTGATACCCTCCTATAAAAATCAACCACTCTCCACAATTAGAAGCCTATAATACCTATCTCCTTTAAACTTAAACACTTAGAAATATAAACATTAATTATTATTAGATTTGGCCAACTCTAACTTGAAATATTATTAATGAACTTTAAGGTAACATTCCATGTCTACCAAAGAAGTTTAGCCCTCTCACTAATGCTATTTCTGATAAAAAGAAATAAAACAAAATCTTAAGAACCATCCCCCCTCCAACAAAAACATACCTCAAACTTAAGTCACATCGCCTCCCCCTTCCACTGACCTCTAATGCACATTCTTCACCGATCCCCTAACACTGCTCCAGACCCTACTCTCACCAGATCTTGATCTCATTCGCTCTTTCTGGGACCACAAAACATCTTGCCTTACACCGACCCAACTTTTGTCTGGGGTTTTGTTCCCATTTTCATTTCTCATTGATGACAATATATTTACATTAAAAAATTACTCCTACAAAGAACTACATCTTCTATCGGATCGTTAAATATATTTTGGAGTCAAACTCCATTCTCAGTATTTTGTTTGTTTGTTTTTTTTGTTTTTTTTACTCCAAAATATATTTCAATTACAAATTCGAAATAAGTAAAATATTTGTTTATTTTCATAATATTACGTTGTAATTTGGCTTTTAAGTGCACTTGATGCATATTTTATTCAAATTAAATCAACACTTCTATAATAGAACTCACACCTCTGACATACATATATATATATATATATATATATATATATTCTTTTTTACTGTTATTCATCCCATACAAGACACATTGAAACTTAAGTTTACTATGAAGTTAGTCCCATACCTGCAGCAAGATATTTGTTCACATTACATTAATATGTAGATACAGTCAGGGAAGTGGAAAGAAGGGATAGAATTCCAAAGGCTAGCAGTTGGCGGAAAGAAGCTATTAGACCAGAAGCCTTTTGGCATCTGGTGAGCTTTATGCTAAAGGGGTGGGATTGTTGGGTGTATTTACATCAAGGGAGCACCAGCACATCAAGTTTATTGTCTCACATTTAATCAAAGCACTTGTAAAATGAGCACAATAATGTGGCCAAGGGTTGGAGCTTAGTTTGATTAGAGGGAGAGGCCAGTGGTTGGATCACTAGCCCAGATGTGACAATACTCCATGCATTGGTGAATAGTGGCTTTGTAGATACATAGGATATTGACAGGTATGTAAGAAGTTTTCTAGCATGGTAGGAGCGGACCTTCCTCATCGCATCGTTGGTAATGTCTTCTATGTATTTTATTCCAATTCATGTTGCTTGTGAGTGTTAAGCTGAGGAGTTTAAATGATCGATTCTCTGGTTAAGTGCTAATCGGTTGTTGCAAATGTTCCTTGTTTAACAATTTAAAGGAAAGGAGCTTTAACTTAGTAGCATTATACCCACATCTAACACAATTGTATCGAGTAGCTTGTTTATGAAAATCAGGAACAATAAAGGTTTAAGAATAGACTCCTGGAACACACCCACATTAATGCTATGTTGTTTAGATGTATGGTCATCGAGGACAACTTGAATCTTTGTTTGGTTAAGAAATAAATATTCTGTCCAGTAACACTGTACAAATTTTCCTGAGAAGACCATCATGCCAGACTTCATCAAAAACTTTGGATATATTAAGTATACCACCCTAGCTTCACCAGCCTTGTCCAGTGCATGTTACATACACATTCACAAATGCCTGCTAGAATATCCGCAGTAGAACAGGCTTGTTTAAATCCATACTATTTGTTGCAAATAAATTTAGCATTTTCAGTGTAGTGGAATATCACTAGATTGCTGATTCAAAAACTTTAGCAAAAAGTAGGAGATTGATGAGCAATTATTTTGTGGATCAGTTCTTTCATCAGAATTCTTGAACATAAGTGGAAAATTGCTTTCGTGTTACTAATCATGAAAGCAATATTCAGCAATGCATTTGTTGTAGAGAACTGGAGCCAGCTCAGCAGAGCATTTCTGCATCACTAAAGTAGGGATAATATATATATAATACAGTAAAACCCCGGGATATGTCATTAATCTGTCCGGGTTGGGATTGTAAGGTGAATGGCAGGACCTAAGCAAAATTTTATACAGTACATATTAAAAATTAGTAACAAAATACAGTACAGTATATAATACACATCTATATAATCAAATAACATTGTAAATAACACTGTAAGGCAGGGCAAATACCATAACCAGGGTCAGGAAAAACATTGTATTCCACATCATAGCCTGAAAAATATGTATCCCAGGGTTCTACTGTGTGTGTGTGTGTGTGTGTGTGTGTGTGTATATATATTCTAAACATTGGTAACATCATGAAACTACGATAAAGTTGAATTAAGTATAATATATTATTTACTAGTACTTAATCTGAACATGAAGCCACTTGTTTTAAGATGCTAATTCTAATATAAAGGGTGGTTACTAGAAAAGCAGGAAAATTGTCAAACAGTAATTTATTTTTACAAAGAATAACTTATAAAATTTTTCAAAAACTAATACATTCACTGACATTAAAAATGTCATTTATATAACTCTAAGAAATAAATAAGCCAGATGTAATAAAATTTACAACCTCAAATTTCCTGCTTTTCCAGCAACCATCCTGTCGAAAGGGAGTGAAAGATAGAATCATTTCAAGACGAACTAAGTCTGAAAGAAACCCCACCACTAGTTTAATCCACTAGACACCAAACAGGCTAACCACGAAGTAAACTTTTCAAGAGACTAATAGAGAACGAAAGGATTATAAGGCTAGTTGATAAAACGGTATATCCTTAGACTGGCTAAATGGCTGACCAAAAGCTCATGTTTTTTCTATCATGGTTTGATCACATCTCATGATGCTGATCAACAGATCTCACGGAGACCAATGCTTTTATTTGCGTTTATTTAGTTGTCTCCATGGAAAATAAAGAAAAAAAAGACATAAAATCTGTTATGAATCTTTTTTAATATCTAGTCTCCATTCATCTGCTCCAAGTAGGGCTCGATCTGTGGTCCAACCTTTTGCTTTCAATTTCTTTTTGAAAGTTGGAAATATTTCCCTTGTATACTCAAATGAGATCTGCATCACATTTTCAGCATCGCCTGTCGGAGGAAAACAAAAAGAAATTTATATGTTCCTTTTATTCTCTTCATACAACAAAACATTTAACATTTGAACATAACAGAAATTATTAAAAAACAATTTGATTATTGAATCCATTGTCTCCCCCAAAAAGATTTTTTTTAAATATCATTCAAGTTTATAATAAAATAACCCCATAATGGAACCGGTTCTAATCTTTAGGAATTTAAAAATTTATTTAATTTGTGCAAAATTTCACAATGTAGTCGTAAATCACATTCTCTCATAATATGCCATGTTTCTGAATTTTTTAAATGAGGATTGAGAATTCATATTATTTGAATTATTTGGACTATTGTTCTCAACTTGAATGTTATTTTTATGACAGTGGATAAAGTATTTGGTAAAATTCAGTTGTAAGTTTCACTCTTCTGTAGGTTGAAGGTTAGTGAGAGTGACGCTCAAAATACAGTTGTAAATTAATTAGGACTTCTACCTGGTCATGGCTGATGGAATGAAACCCCTGTGAATTAAATAAAGAATTTTGTTCAAAATTCTGTGTTGATTTCCAAGTTTGACAAGACACACCTGAAGAAGATTGGAGGTGACATTGATTGAAATGTTGTGAAAATAAAATGCAAGATTAGAACCTGAGTGCAAATAAACATAATATGCTGTTTTAAAAACATAAATAGAATGAAATAAAACTTGCATGGCCACAGGTTTGGAAAATTAAATTTAGTGCATCAAATATTTTAGTTGTATAAATAATTCACATATTAGATTAACAAATGTTGGACTTTTTTTTTTCTTTTTTTTTTTAGGCATATGAATTTTATCAAATGATTAGAATTTAATGAACAGTTTTCATATTTTACCAGTGTTATGTTTGATGATTCATTTGGAAGAAATCTCAGTTAACTCCTGAATCTTGACTGGTTTATATAATAGGACTCAATAGCAAATAGAGCTATATATTTAGCATAATTTTTTAAAATTTATATTGGCTACATATGTGCAGACATGTTTCAGCTATAGTCTAATCTAACTTGCCTTTGTTGCACCCAATTTACATGAAAAAAAATGATTTTGTGAGGCTTTTAGGAAAGCTGATGAGCAAGTGACTGTGTGACTACAATTATTTTTGGATTTAAAACCTAGGATTGTGTTAGCTTTTCGTACATGTGAACACGTGTGGGTGTATGCATATTAGTGATGGCACAATTCTAATATTTTTACAGATTCTCTTCTAAATTACCAATTTTAATTCTTTTGAAATCTTTAAATAGAAGCTATAAATAAAGCTATTTTTTTTAATCACACAACCCATGTAATGTGCATATATTTTCGTCAATGTAAAAATACTCTTGTAGGAGTTGATCTATAGATGTTAATTTTACGGGTAGTTTAAAATTAAGTTTATTATTAATGGTACTAATGATGAATAAGTTATAAACAAAAAAATCGTTTTTAGTATTGGAAAATAAGCACAAATTATTCTGATCTTGATACACCAAGAAGTTCTGATTTCTTTGATTCCTGATTAATTATCCCAACGTGTGTGTGTGCGAAAAATATGTATGTGAGCACTCACTAAGGATATTTTTGTGGCTTGACATGTGGGCATATATACAAATATTTTGAAGTAGGCCTGTACTTGTGCATCCTTGTTTTTTTTTTTGTTTTTTTGTCTCTCTTGTAAAAAAAAAAAATCACAAGTCTTAATTGAACTCAACAAGCATTTAATTTTATCACAAGATGGGTCCTAGTCTAGTCTCAAGACATTGCCAGCAGATAAGTTAACTCCCTATAAAAGTTCAAAGCAAATTTAAGGAAAAAGTTAATATGAAAAAGTAAAATTTAAAAAAACTAATAATGCTAGACTCTTAAAAATAATTCTAGTTATATGGTCACTTGTTGCTGTGTTTCTTAAATATCCGTCAAAATCATTTCATCCTAACAATCTGACCTGGTGAAACTTAACTGAAACATATCTGCACATATGAAGCTAAAATGTTTGCATATATACTAATATATTAGACTACACTATAATCCATTCACACTTGGGTTCCACATTTTTCTTTGGATTTCACAGATTACTATTTCATTAATTGATTGATTAACTGATTTTTGATTTGTTATTCTATTGAAACATGACATTAGAAAAGACATAGCAGTCAACACCTCTGCTACAGAAGTATCCCACAGGTGTCTAACATGTAGGAAATACTTCTGAGCTCAAATCGGTCTAACAAGCCATCTCCGAACATACAGAACCATTGCATGGTTAAGTGATGGACAAACATCATCATATTCCTCCCCCCCCATTCCATCTCACCTACTCTTTCTTTATACGTATATATTTTTCTATTTAACAATTGTAGTTAAGGTTTGCTTTTTTCTTTTTTCATTCATATATAGTTGAATTCTGAATTTGGTTTTGTAATTGTAGATTTTTTAGAAGTCGGCTTATGCAAGAGCTAAATCTGCGATAGGTTAAGTTTTTTTTTTCTTCCCAGGAATTTAAACTGCATTCTTTATTTTTACACAAAGCTTCTTTAGACTAATATATATATATATATATATATATATATATATATATATACGGGATGGCATTTGCTTCTTTGTGGACCTCATTGAACTTCATTAATTACTTGAATAATTCACACTTGCATTCTATTTGACAAATTACTATTTCATTCATTGATTAGTTGAATTTTTGATTTGTTATTCTATTGACAAAGCATTTTAGTTCAAAAAAAGTTTTATATATTTTCACTTTTATGCTAACCAGTGGTTCATTTTTAGTAATGTATATCCTCTGATGAAAAGTGTGTATCTTTGAAAATCCATGGGTTAAGGAACTTTTTTTTTATCATTTCTTGTTTGAATTTTTGATTTTAGCTATTTTAACTGAAAATAGTGGTTTGTACAGGTTTCTTGCATCAGTACTCAACACGTTGAAATATTACTGTTTAGAAGGATCTTTTAGGCCTCATGTAATCTACCACCTATCTTATGTGGAACATTTGTAAGAAATGGTAAAACGATTTCTGCTGATCGAAATCTAACTTCTTGTCGCTTTCGAAACACCTAGGTACGGACAAAATGAATGCTGATGCTCAAAATGTATGAACATTTTGACCCCTCCCTTTACTTAAAAATTCACCAAAAATTAAACCAATTTTAATGAACTTTTCAGTATTTATCAAATAATGATCGCGGAATATAATGAATTAATTATTTTTATTTAAATCTGAGTGGAAATGTATTATTTTGTTTAAACAAAAAATATCTTTACTAAACTTATAATTTTCAGTAGTAAATAAAAAACGCAAAAATTTATTTTTGCTTTTTTTATATAAATAAAGCATCGTAATTTTAACAATTAAAAAAAAAAAAATTTTTACAGGAACATTATGAAAAAAACCCTAAAGTCCGTATTAATGAATTCAATATAACTCGAAAAAAAATGAATTTCTCAAACTACCGATATTACCATTGAATTAAGCATTATTTATTTAATATTTTCACACAAAAAAAAATTATAATAGCAAAAATATTTCTACTTTTTTTTTAAATTACAGATTTTGCATAATTTTTATATGCAAGATTTTAATAATTTCCTTGCTCGCAAGAACGTGAGACTTTCGGCGTAACATAATTTTATATAATCTCGAACCAATAATTTAAAAAAAAATAATTTAAAAACAGGAACATAAAAAATAATTGAATTAAAAAATGATAAGAATTGATACAAACGTTCAAAATAGGAATGTATGAATGCACAACTTGGGGAAAAAAAAGAAATTTGACACCCATACCTCCTTTTACTATCATGACTTCATTTTGAAACAGCGTTTTGATTGGCTGAAATTTTGGGCTTCCGTATATCCGTGTTTACATACATTTATCGGTTGCATTTTGCCGAACAGCATAATTACTTGCTTTTTGAGGGCTAATTAAGCTGTATTTTGTATAAACAAGGGTTTTTTTTTTTTATTTAATTCAACATTTTAGGACTTTACTTTACTAATTATCTTTGAAAGAGACCCAGAAAACTAGTATTTATCTTTTAAAGGATTTCTACAATGAATTTATTTAACTTCAGAATTTAGCTGAATTAGTTAGCTCGCCGTGAAAACATTTTCATAACTTTTTTTTCAGTGTACAAATATTTTTTTCCTTTATGAAATTAACTTTAGTCTCTAATCTTTCACATGCAATCAAAAAGTAGTCGGAAACCTACAAAAAAATTATGATAAATCGACTTTCAAAACTAGGTCCACCTTTTGCCCGCCCATTTTTGCCCGTATCTAGAAACACCACTATAGATTAAAAAAAATGAGTTCTGTTAGAAATTTAGAGTTCTACAGGATACACCTGAAGAAGATTGGAGGTTAAA
This sequence comes from Euprymna scolopes, assembly GCF_053919585.1. Lineage (NCBI taxonomy): Eukaryota > Metazoa > Mollusca > Cephalopoda > Sepiida > Sepiolidae > Euprymna > Euprymna scolopes. Next base: position 73,012,489 of record NC_136483.1, read on the forward strand.
TCAACCAAAATGTTGTGAAGAAAACACTAAAGATGAAGAATCCAAATAATGACTCTGAATATCACATTCAGTTGCTCCAGCCGATGAACTGATTCAGATTGCATTGAATTACATGGTATCCTTATGTATTTATACAGTTCAAAACTTGGAAAAAAAAGAGGAATGTACCAAGAATATTTTCAGAAGTATCAACAGAAGTGAAATCATTGTGTGTCCTGTTTTTTGTTTTTTTAAGAACTACACTTTGATCCGTCATTGGCCAATCCTGAAGACAGATCTTACTTCTACGAACAAAATGTGATTTGTTTTCAACTGCAGTTTAAAAACTGCTAACTCAGTCTGAATATGACTCGACTGTTTATTTAGGAATTATAGATGACCTGTTAAACTTGCTGAGGACTCTTTCAGAATTGGTAGATATGAAAAAATACATTTCTGATGGTTTGCTTTGAATCAAAAGTCAAAAAGAACCAATTCTACTTCTTTCTTAGACAGGATACCAACTGCGCGATTTTCAATATTCCATAATTATTTTTAGGTTTACCTCCAGTCTCTTTATTTTGAGTTGCATATTGATATATCATGTGGCCCAATTTCCATTTCACACATGTCAAAAAAATCTATTTTTTTTTTCAACTTGATAATAAAAGAGATGACTCTAGCAAGATTTATAAAGTTATATTCTCTTTCCATGGAATAACTGCATAGGAATGAGTTTCAGATATAGTCTTGTAATTCTAATGGTCTGTCCTTTCTTTAGAGATAGTATGTTAACTTGAGTACTCATGGTAAAGATTAATAGGTATTGGTTTACTGGTATCGTTCTTTCTTGGAGAAAAGTTGTGTTGTCTCCATTGGATGTAATCTCTATACTTTGAGCAAGAAACAAATCGTTTCTGAAGTGACCAAATTGATCAACCCCTTATCTTTTTGCCTTCCAGTAACATTGTGCAGTTGAGCCTTTATTAAGAGAAGCGAGTTGAATGGGTATGTGGGTTCCAGATGAGTTCCAGTCACAATGAAGCATGAAGGATATCTCCAATCTAATCATCATTCAGAAGCAGATTAGAAACTCGTTCCTTTTTTGGGATGCGTCAATAGAAGAAGAGAATGCTTCCTACTCTCGAGCTGTTACTAGTGTGTCTGACTTTTGAGTTAAATACTGAACAGGTACATCCTATAGTATATAATTTAGTTGAGAATAACAGGAAATGGATTAGCAGAGGTCAACTCATTAGACATTGATTAAAAATTACTCAAGCTGTCAGAATGTATTGGACAACTAAAAGGGCCCATTTGATTGGATCAGGAATTTTGAAACTGCACAATCAAGAACTTTTCAAAACAGAAAATATTTTACTCACATTTGTTTGCAGCTTTAGCCAATTTCTGAAGAAGAATATTTTTTTCCTTAAAAATAAAATCAAAGAAAACAAAATTTAGCATATCAAATGATGAAATTTATCGATGTTATTTTTTTTCTTTTTAAATAAAAATAATCCATAGCTCATCTGCCTGAAATGTAAAGAAAACAAAAATTTCAGTCCCCTTTGATATAATACATTGATATATAATATAATACATAGTGTGTGTATACGTGGATGAACTTCACTATGGCAAAATGCTGCATTATCTATATTCAATGTAGAGGTGCCCTATAAACAAGCCAAAATTTTTACCTTCAATTTCAAAAAGAAAAAATATTTTTTTTTAATTAAAAAAAACAAAAAAGTAAATGAGAAAATTAAATGCTTTCAGTATTGCCAAAAAACTTGAAATTTGAAATCATAAGGTATCAAAACCTGAAAATATATAAGGGACGTTCCAAAAGTAATGCCTCCTATTTTTTATTCAGTCCAAATGGATCAGAAGAGATTGCAAATTGCTTTATGATGACTAACCTGAAATTTTCATCTCTCTGTTGCAGATATTGATAGATTCTAAGAAAGCAACCACTGTCATGGGCGTGTGTCAAAAGCAGAGCTGCGTCATTGAATTCTCCCATGCAGAAAAACTGAACCAATCAACATTCATCAGTGCCTGTTGAACATATATGAAGCTGATGCAGTTCATATCAGCTCAGTTAGGGGATGGGTTCATCGATTTCACAGTGATGACAGAGATGTGAGTGACAAAGCATATTCTGGACTTTTATGACCGAGGCATTGTTCATTGCTGGCAAAAGTGCATTGGGAATGGTGGTGACTATGTAGAAAAATAAATTCTTAAGCACAAAAGGTCGCTTGTTTTAATCGTTCCATTCCTGTCTTCATAGCTCTTCAACATTTTAGTTTTTGAGTTAAAAAGTAGGAGGCCTTGCTTTTGGAATGACCCTTGTATTTTGCTGTATTCACAAGAGGGCTTCCTTCATGGTTAATTCTAGTAGATTAAAAAGAAAAAAAAAATGAAATGTATTGTCTCAAAAAAAAAAAATTGTAAATGATTTTATTTATTTAATAAACAAAAAAATTATTTTGCATTATTTGATGTTCTAATTTTTTCAATGATGTGATCAATTTCTTCTATTGAAAATATATTTGTTCTGTACATGCTGGTTTTGTTTTCAACCAAAGAAAGATATCTAATTTCTGAAATGATACATCATGCCAAAACACAAGAGAAAACTTGTTGAAAGAGATTAAAAATGCAAGAATTTCATAGGGTTTTTTTTTTTTTTTTAAACAAAATGTTCTACTTTTTGACAACTTCTCAAACTTTTTGTTTGGCCAATTTTATACGATCTTTGCAAAAAAAAAAAGAATCTCAAATCTATTGGCAAAACTCTGTCCTATCATCGCATCCTTGCGCCTGTTTAACAAATATTTTGATGGAATGTGCGCTGGTGAACTTATAACACCTGTGCCCCCTCCCTTGACGTACATACTCCTGATTAACCTGATGAGGTCCCTACATTCCAGAAAGACTTCTATTCTAATAGTTTCTTTGCTCAGCTTTCAAGACTTTGGAATTCCCTCCCTATTTCTTGCTTCCCTGACAGTACTAACCTGCAAAAGTTTAATGTGATGTGAACAGTCATTTCACTACTCAACTCCCCACAGTCCCTTATTAGACATGATCTCAAATAGTAGACACTTACATTCCAAATAGCAATATGCCTGCTTCAGGGTGAAAAAGAGTAGGGGAAAAAACAAATCTGAAACAGAATCTGAATACCCCTAACCCACAAAACAAATTTTTATACACTTAACTGCTTCAGTTATTTATTTTTGTTGATGTGTCACCACTTATCAAGACTTGGCAGCTACTCAAGGATGAGGGTTAAAAAATTGTCAGTTGGATGACGAATGCCACCATAAGAGGATTAGTGGGCTGGACAGAAGATTATTTTAGAGGAATTTATTATTCAAGAGAATAGGCTCAACAAGTATTTGTTTACATTAGATTTGAAGACAACCATGTTAGTTCGGAAGTAGCCTTGTTGTTCCACAGATGGGATGTTCTGAGAAAGAAACTTTGTTCATGGAAGTTCCATTTAGTTTTTGGTACAAAGAGGAGGAAAGGAAAGTTTTTTATATGATGGTAACTAGAAGAGTTCTTACTGTGAATGTTTTTTTTTTTTTCTAGGAGAGACCAGAGAGAGGAGTTAGCAACATCTCTTCTGTGTGAAAGGAGTTGCAAGGAAGAGAATATATCATTCCCCACTAGATATTTGAATTTAGTTTTATACTCTGTCAAGGCAAGACAGAGCGTTTTGAGCAGTACCTCCCCATAGATGACAGTAGTACTTTGTCTTGGGACATAATTGTCTCTAATCTATAGAGGATTGTATCAGGTACCTTCTGGAGTGGTAGAATGATCCAACAATTTTTCCAGTGACCTTAGCTACAGATTTGATGCAAGTCTTCTATTTCAGGTCTGGAGTGAATGTTTTTTTCAATTCTGAAAAATTGTCTGAATAGATTTTAATCCTCATCAGCAAAAATTAGATACAGTTGGCAAATCGATTTGTTTAAATATATCGTTTTAAGCAAAAAACAATATTACATACTTAATTGTCATGTTAAAAATAGTAATATATCCAAAAATTAGAAAAATTCATCAAATAGAACAATTGCTATTATGTATTATATTATTATTATAGTAAACAAAAAAACATCTATCACTATAGAGAACAAAATATTGCAGCCATGACACATAATCTAAAATATTCCTTTCAGAGTTATGTCCCCTGTTTAGACTCCTACTGTCTACTTTATAACATCTAAGAAAAATGCGATTTTACCCAATTTTCTGTAAAAATGACTTAACTATAACTAACTTTCTCCTCAATGATTTTTCATAAATTTTAGATATATAACTATTTCTGGCATGACATGTAATATTGTTTTTGCTTAAAACGACATATTTAAAAGAACGATCTGTCGACTGTATCTTAACAAACACCAAAATTAATTATGAACATTTTTTTTTTATAAGAAATGACTAATATTTATGTCGGAAAGCAAAGGATCGTTTTGACATTTACTCTATATATTCTGATGTAAACAAGTCTAAATGCACAGAAAAATAATTTGTTCTTGTCCAAAATTTCTCCTATTTTAAAAACAAAAAAACGTTTATTATATACATATTTGTGACAAAACAAAAATATCAAATTCCAAAAATCACGTAAATTAATCGAGTAGTTTTATTTTTATAAAGAAAATCATTTTTTAAGCAAATAATGGAAATTTGTAGGCATTACAATACGAATCTTTTGAACTGAAATTATTGAGTTATCCCCCTTGTTTATTTTTTAGATTATTGGACAACGGACGCTCTTCTGTTCCTCATAAAATTTGATTTTCTTATTTAAAAATAAAACTAATTGAGCAATTGGCATAATTTTCAGAATATGATATTTTCATTTCATCAGAGGTACTTTCATCATACAGATTTTTCTTTATTTTTGTTTTTTAATATAGGGGAAATTCTGAACAAGAACTAAATTTTTTTTTTAATATTTCTATTTAACATTTACTGAAGTCAACGGAAACTGTAGATTTAATTTATTCAGAAGTTCAACTTAAAAAAAGAGCATTATTTTCAAAATATTTTGCCAGTAGATAAGATTCTTAAACTACTTTTATCATATTTATCCACAGATCAACTCAAAGCATCTGCTGAACTAGAGTGGTCAAACCCTCTAAGATTTAACCTATTTTTTTTTTAACTTTTGAAATCATTACTATATATATATATATATATATATATATATATATATATATATATATATATATATACTCAGAGAATTGGCTGTAATAATAAATACGAAATCTGCATGAACTAAAATATGTTTAAGTATATTTTACTACCAAGCAAGCATCCCATCAATTAATCAATACAAGATTGTAAGCATTGTATGAAGCATCTTCTAGCCAAACAAAAGAATCTGAATGATTACACTAAATGAAATTGAAATTTGGTTGCTGGAATTATAAAGATTCTTCCCATTATTCTGTTTATGGTTAGAATGATTGTCTCACATTTGTTTGTTTTCCTTTCTGATGTCATGTGTTGATCGCTTCCCCCAAAATACCAGAAGAAAATTTTATGTAATAACAGTCAAAACATGGCCAACTTACAAGACATTCCTGAGAGATGATGCCATCCACTGCAGCATTAATGACTTCAGCTTGAAAGCAGGCTTCCAACTCATCCTCAACAGTGCTACCAGTGCAGAGAACAATGTTGATGCTACCTAAAAAGAGAAAACAATTAATAAAATTATCACTTTTAATTATTTATTAATTATTGCATTCTATATAAATGCACACACATTCCCTCGGTATGGTTACCCTTACACTGGCCTATATGAGGAATGGTGAACCTATTCCATGTGATGTTTCCTATAGTTGCAACACTAAGCTAGGTACTCTACCATACTAGATAAATTCTTGTTGTGGAATCCGTTAAGAGCAAGAGATCACAAGAAAGATATACTATAACACAGTTGATTGGTCAATTTGGGATAGGAAAGTTAATGTTCTTCACTAACTTAAGATTTGAGAGGTAAAGGGGAATTTAATGAAATACATGAATATATCTCATATAAAGATGAAGTGTTCGCCCCAGGAATTGGGTCCCGTGATTTCTGCGAACTCTGATTGAAGTAAAATGAAACAAAAAACATGATACATATATCAGGTGTATAAATTAAGTAAAAATTTATATAATTTATTTAAAACTCATTTTGGAAAATTTCACTTGGAATTATTTATATGAATTTATCCAACTTGCAAAGAAAAGGAAACGCTCAATAATTTTTTTGGTGAGTGTAATAAAAGATAGTTTATAAGTTTAAAATGGAATTCAAAAAAAGTTTCAGAAGTAAAAATTTAGAAAAAATTGTTTTCTACGCATGCTTTGAAACATTATTGTCAATCTGTATAATAAACAATGTTTCGAAACATGCGTAAAAAACAATTTTTTATAAAGTTTTATTTCTGAAATCCAGTTCCAGAAGTAAAACTTCATAAAAATTGTTTTTGTCATTCGAAATTTTTTAATTCTTTCTCTCTCTCTTATATATATATATATACACTAGCATTTCGGGCTGGCGTTGCCCAGGTGTTTGGAGGTGTATGCTGAGCAAAAAAAACAAACAAACAAAAAATGGTCAATTTTTTTTGTTTGACCCCTATTATGACCCCTTAACATTTATTGTTTTGGGCTCAAATAAAGTTATTAAGTTAGATCCATGTCCAAGAAACCTATATCTAAAATTTCAAGTGTTTAGACCAAAAATTGTCGAAGGAGTTTGGTAGAGTTCTCAAAAGTCAAATCGTTGAACTTTGACCTCTTAATCACCAAATTTCTAGCCGAAATCTGGTCACATCGATTTTCCCAAATCTCAGTACCCTGTATATCAAATTTCGAGTCTGTAAACTTAAAATTTACAGAGTTATTGCATATGGAAATGTACACAGACACACACACACAGACAGACTCTTTAACTTTTATAGAAATAATAAATATACAGGGTGTCCGTAAAGTTACTATACAGTCTTATTGTTTTATTGTATTATATTTGTATTAATAGTTAAGATCTTCGACAATTTGTTATTGATGCATTTGCCAACCTTGATTGTGACTTGTGCACCAAAGTTTGTCAGAGTGTGGTGTCACGTTGTCGAGAATGTATTGGAGCTGAAGGCCTCCAATTTGAATATTTGTCATAGAAATTGTTTGCCTTGATTGTTACAGTCTTTTCGGATGTAACACGTGTATTTTCTGAGATTTTTATAAACATAAAGGTGTTATTTCTTTTTATTTCTTTTGTTACAAATAAATATTTTAATACAATATCTTACTGTACTGTTAATATATTACAGGGTGTCTGTATAGTAACTTGTAAGACTGTATAGTAACTTTACGGACACCCTGTGTATATATATATATATATATATATATATAAATAAAAAAAAAATGGAGATTTGGTGTGTGTCTGAAAACAAAATACAATAATAAATTTCAATGTTCAATTCAGAGCTAGGGGTGGGAGTTAGTGTAGTTTCTACTCTGTTGCCATGATACACTCCCAAGCATTACCTCCTACTTTGGGAGGGAGTAGTATCTGTTCTGGTGTCATGAGACCACCTTCCCATGCATTATCTCCTCTTTTGGATTAGGAGGTAATACAGTATATTTCACTTATCATATATACTAAAAAATATATGACCAGAGGGAACATAGTTTTGCTAGTATATATAAGGTTCATACAGGGTAAACAATTAAATTGGTTATTATTAATTTGGGAAGAGCACCGCTAGGCATTAAGTTGGGTAATGTGGGTTATATTTATTTTTTATTTTGGGGTATTGGATGTCATTCATGAGATTTCAATTTCTGATTTTGATGAAATTTTGACCATAAGTATTAAACATCGATTAATAAATATTCCCCCCAATTGTATTTGGTAGGTGGGTGGTGGGGATGAAATGGACACAAGCTTCCATTTGAAAATTGAAGATTTTCTGATTTGCATGAAATCTACTCCATAATTATGAGATACCTATAAAGCAAGATTTCATGAATTTTAAATTTTGAGACCATAATTTCAAAAAAAATTTTTCTAGAATTAAAATCATTTCATTTAATGGATTTTAATCAAAATTAGAATAAGGATTCTACATAAAAGGTTTAGTATCATTTATACATCCAAATATTTAGCTGGTAATTTTTTCACATTAGGTTGTAGTAGGTTTTTTTTTTTTTTTTCATTTCACCAGATTGTTTTAGTTTGCAGTTTTTATTTTTGCAGGGCGACAATATTGGGTCAAATAATAAATAAATAGAACCCCAAGAATATATCCTATATATTCTCTTTTTCAACATGTATTTCATCCAATTTACAGAAATAAAATAATTATACATGCAGTGATTTTTGTATTGCCAAAGTTTTAACCATTATAGACAGGAAGAGAGTCGAAAATAATTTTTTTTACTCTTTTTCACCACAAACAAGGCATATTGCCATTTTGACATAAGGAGCTATTATTTGGGATTGTGTTTAATGGAACTGTGATGAGTTGAGCAACAAGATGTCTGTTTACATTACATTTAAACTTCTGCAAGTCAGGAAATCAGGAAACAGGGAGGGAATTCCAAAGTCTAGCAGTTCAAGGGAAGAAAATAGTAGAGTAGAAGTATTTCCAACATCTAGAGACCTCAATAGTGATGGGATGGGATTTTGCTGCTTGTCAGGTTAGTGGGAAGTGTGTATGTCCGGTGGGGAGGAGGCAAAAGTGCAACAAACACATTTCATTAAAGTACTTGCAAAACAGGCACAGGGATGCGACATTGCAGTGATGAGACAGAAATTGGAGCTTAACCGACAATGTTGGACCTATTAGATATTGAGACATTATTTTGAAGAGTGAAAGACTAGTGGTAGATACACCAGCCGAGAAGTGACAATGATACTTCATGTTTGGGCAAATTGTGGCTTTGTAAATATATAGGTTGCTTTCTAGTATGAGTAATTTTCTAGTACAGTAGAGGGAGCCCACTTTATTTGCAGCAGCCTTGGCAATGTCCTCTAATTCATGTTGCCTGTGAATGTTAAGCTGAGGAGTTTGAAGAGTTTTCAGGTAGGGTGTTATTTGTTCGGATATAAATGTCATTTTGTGATGACAACAGAAATAATTGAAGTGAAATTCAAACTTGGAAGTACATAAACCGTGTGCTCTTTTGATACTTTTTAAAAATTGAACAGAATAAATTGATTTGTGTATTTAAGTATGACTTCATTATTGTGAAATAAGTTTGGTTAATTATTTTTCTAAATGATAAAATATATAAAATGAAAAGATATAAAAAAAACATGTTTCATACCTTTATTAAGGTCAGCAGATGTTAAAAACTTTGATGAAGCATAGACTTTTCTCAATGTGCTAAAATCTTCTTCACTAAAATAGAAACAAAAATAATTAAAATTTGCACATAAAAAGAGCAATTATATTTTTGATATAAATTAAGATTACAATATTTTTCCTGATTCCAATACAATTATTATTCTAAGTTTGCAATTCTGATTCTTTTGAAATTTCTAAAAAAATTTGTTATAGGAGTTGCTGTTTATTTAATTTTCAGATTACTGTAAAAACCAGTATTATGTTTGCATATATTTTTGCATAAATACACTTGAGGAGGTTGGGGGATTGCATACATTACATGTCTTTCTAATTAGTTTCTAATTTTTTTTCATAAAAATTTAATGAAAATATTGATTTCATAAACTCGTCTATAGTTTTCATTTCCACCAATTTTTTTTTTTCTTCCTATTTATCAACTGTGCCATTTTTACTGCAACATTTCTTTCGGTGCCATTTTTACCTAAATTCTTTATGATACATACATTTTACTTTTACTGCTAGTTTAAAAACCATGAACATTTATCATTTTCATCACTAGTACTAGCAAATCAAAAAGAAAAAGAAAATTAAAAGAATCGTTTTTGGAATCAAATTTTTCCAATTCCGATACATCAAAAAGTTGTGACTTTTACGATTCTTGATTCATTATCCCAACACTAATATAAATCTCTTTTTTTTTTCTGTCATACGTTGGTTTCAGTTTGTTTTTGTCTTTTTTTAATTTAATACTTTTTCTTTCTAAATCATTCCTTCTCTTGCATAATAATTATTACTGTACAACTTATTGAATTATTGTACAGATTTCCACAAAGAGATGACAGTTATTCTGTTCACTACTGAAATCAAGCGCCTTGGTCTATTATCCCATTTATAACATTTAAAGTCTTTAAAGTTTTGGTGCTATTTTCACAATGTTTTAGCAGATGTAATCTTTGACCTTCTTTGAGAGTATCTTGTCCAACATGGGAATCTATACAGAATTGCAAATGGAATCTTTTATTTAATCTGCAAGTATAGCATGCTCTCGTACCGTCACCCATGACATAATTCGCAGTTGTATTCTGAGTATACTAATTCAAATAATCCAATTTATAAATCTTCAACTCAAAAATTAAGAAATATAAAAATGTTCATGGTTTTATCTTTTCATGCAAAAATGTAATGAAATTTTATCAATTTAATCCTAACTATCGAATAGAAAATGTAATTACAAAAAATAAATACAAAAAGACAAGCAAAATCTTGTTTGCACGTGAATGTTTTGATCAATAAAAATGAAGCCAAGATTTGAAAGTAATCAAAGATTGGAAGAAAGCAAATGGAAAACTTAAATTGAAACGTATAATTAACAGTAACTGAAGAAATAATTGTAAAAATCATTTTATAAAATCATCATGAACATTGTATGTGTGTAAACATGCACAAAGATGCATGTTTTAGTTGTGCATATGAATGGCATTGCAGGTGATAGATGCTCGGCCAAAGGGAAACTGGAGGGGGGGGGGCATAGCGCACAGAAAATTGAAAATATCTCGGTTGATGTCTGATCAGCCTCAAGATGTTTTTTTGTTTGAAATAAAATAAGTACTTCATTAAACAGGGAATCACACTTTAACCAACCTACTTGAGAAAAGTAATGTCCCTAGATGGGCTCCAAATAAACCCTCTTGAATGAACACTGTCTAGCTGCTATCTCTAGAGGATATCTGGCTAGGGGTTTTTATCCTCAGCCTCTAAAATCAACAGAGATTAGACCATTCCTGTAATGATCTGGTTCTTGTTGACTGCAGTGTAATGCTGGTTCTGTGCAGTTCTAGGAGGTTCACTCTCCCAGGCTTTGCCTTCTCTCTTTGAAAAAGGGGTTAGTTTATAGCTAATCACCTGAGGCGCCCTTACTGGATAATGCTGACGGGACTGCCCAGGCACTTTTTGCGGATCAAAGTATGCTTTTTCAGGGCGCTGACTTCTGAATCCTATTTTCCGATCTTGGTGTTACAGTTCTTGCAATGAAAGAAAACAAAAAAAAACCTGGTGGATATTCCGTGTAGTCAACTTTGGAGTTGTCGAATTGTGACCACTGACAAAGGCCAACATCTAAGATTTTCGCTCAGAGGTGAAAAATTTTCTAGGAGATGGGAAAGGTGGGGGGGGGGGTAGTCAGAGCTGGCCCTCTGAGGTTAATTGGGATTGGACATTCAAGGAAGTAGTTAGTTTTTCTGAGGGTAGGCAAGTAGTTGGGCTGATATGCCTTTCGGGGTAAGGTGGGTCCATGAGGCTCTTAGCTTAAGGATTGTGTTGATGGAACTTCTTTTTCAGTTTGGTCAGGTAAAAATTTCAATTTGCTAGTCTGCTATTCAACCTAGGAAAACAAGTACAATTTTAACTTCCAATGAAAAATAAACCTTGTTAATTGTTTTTAAACTGAAATTATGGTTTTTTGTTTGGAAGAAAAGTTCCATTGTTTCATTGATTGAAATTAACAACAAATTTTGACCATCACAATGATTGGGATAAATGCACACATACATATTCATATGTAAATTTCATCTTACGTATATGGTTTGTGGGCTGACTTCAAACTGGTTATACTTACTCATAGCAAGCATTCTTTATGGAACTACCAAGATGAATGGACATTTTTCTGGATGTTTCTGAAAAGGAACCATAGTTAAACTGAAATTGTTTCCAATTTAAGCCGGTGCTATTTTCTAGATTAAATAGAAAAATTAAATGTGGCTAAAAGCAGAAAAGAAGCCAGAAATTTGTAGAAACAAATAACATGAATCAAAAAATAAAAAAAAGATACAAGTTTAGTTTTGATAAAAGCAAAACACATTAAAGAGGAATTAAAAAACAATTCCTGGTTTCAGTTTATCAACAAAAAAAAATTATTAGCATTATGATTTAATTCTTTATTTAAAATTAAAAAAAAAAAACAGAGCAGAAAATAGACGTTGGGTTTACTTTCAACAGTTTTGTAACTCTCATTGCCTCTTAAAATTCCATGAATGATGTTTCTGATAAAGAGGGAAAAATTTGATATGTGGGGATTTTAAATTCTCTCATAATATTCATCATCATTCATCTGTCAATCTATCAATCATTAATTCTTATCTTGCAAAAGTTTTTTTAGACTGTTAAGTGGTGAATCATAAGTAAAAAATTTAAAAAAAAAATAAAGGATTACCCCCTCCTCATATTCACCCCACAATTTATCATCCAACATAAAAATGTTTTAGCAGTAATAAAACTTAAGTTATTGATCTCGCATTTATACTGCCCATGCTAACATATAAAACGAATGTTAAACTGCTGTTGCTGCTGCTGCTGCTGCTGCTGCTGATGATGATGATGATGATGATGATGATGATCTACTATATAATAAAATGATCTGGGGTTTTTTGAATTGGACTTTTCTTTCCTTTTGTTTGTAATATTGTGACAGTAATTAAGAAAAGATTGTCAAAATTGATAAAACTTAAAAATAACATTTTCAAAATGAAAAATTTAAAAATGAAGGAATAAACAGCAAAAAAGTTTTTTAAAAAAATGTTAGACAAGTTTTTTTTAATGTAAGGAAAATCTAGTTCTGCCAAAAAGCGGCACTCTAAGACAAAAATCAAACATTGCTTTGGTCTAAAAGGACAACAGATGAAGTGTAGTATAAGAACAGATACTACACTTTGAAATAGTTATTTGAACAAAATATAAAAATATTACATAATGAACAAATTAGACACAAGTGTGGGGATAATAGGTGTTGTTGGTCATCCTTAAAATTGTTTATCTGACTCTTAACTATAAATATCTCAGTCATCACAATACCACATTTACTCCAGGGCCTGCCCTACTTAAGATAAACACAAATTTGAAAAAGTTGTATTAAAATATTCACAGTAATTGGTCAGTAAGGCCCTTCCAACCTTTTCTAAATAATAGACTGCCCACTGTTTTTCAGTTTTCCAAAAACATACAGGTCAATCTCTAAATGGGTGTGGGATCTAAGTGTGGGAGAAAATAAAAAAAGGGGAGGTCAGTTGAGGAGTGGGTGGGATCCTTTGAAGAAGAGTGCAAATTGGGGATAAAGGCCAGGGATCGAAAATAAATAAAAATGGGGATTGGGAATCTTGGAGGCCAAAGAAGAGGGAATTCATTCACTCTACTAGCTAAGAGTCTAGAAACTTGAAAAACTTACCCAAAGGACTGGTGTCCGACAGAACCAGGAAGCGCATGAGCCATGTTCAGGCAAGGAACATGTACTTGACCTCTATTTTCACACACAAACTTATACTAGACTTTGATCCAAGTCAAAAAGTCAAGAAAATAGTCCATTAAATTAGCTAGGGCAAAAAAGAAATAAAACTTTTTTTTTTCTAATTTATTCCTTACACATAAACTATGTAAAAAAGATCAAAATAATAACTGAACCTGAATTGGATCTGTCATTGCCAGCCAGTGTCTGGTTGGTGCAGATCGGAACAAATAGCTTATAACTGTTGTTTTCATTGTATTTGTAGATTGATAACTGGATGTTGACTTGCAAGACCATAAGAACATAGTTTTATTTACAACACCTGGCAGTTTCAAATGGTCACTCATCTAAATATAGACCTGGATTAGTACTGCTTAACTTTGTTGATGTTGGAGGAATGTGTGTATCAACGTAATTATAGCTATATTCAAAATAATAATTGAAGAAAAAAACTTACTGAAAATGACAGGTTCTTGATGGTTGGTATCTTGAACAGATAAAACATCTGATGTTTTTAGGAATTCTTGCACAAGAATACAAAGGCGGGCTTGGTTGAGGACTTCCATGATAACAGATGTGACGGCCAAATAATTAGTTGTTATATGAAGAAATGTAAAGGCAGCGAATAAGGTAAAGATGAGCCTGCAAAGAGAAAACAAAAGAAACTCCATAAAGTCAGAACAAGTTGCACAACGTTTGTTGTTACTTTTTTGATTAGAAAACAAGAATATAAGTCAGTTGGCATGGACAACACTATAGCAGAATTAAAAAATGTGTCAAACGTCTTTCTGTATTTTCTCTGTAATATTCTACAGCTTTTCTAATGGTTCCAAATAACCTTCCGTAGTAGTTACTTTTCCTATGTACCTGACGTTGCGTTTAGAAAAAGTCACAAAAGGAAATTGATAGCTTCGACACAACTTTTCTTGGTAAAGGAAAAGGTATTTATTTTGTCATTTCATATAACCCAAATAACTACTCACTGTCAATACAATGTACCAGTTTTAAAAAGTTTTATTTCTAGGAGTAGGAAAGAGAGCAAACTCGAGCGTTCGCCAAATGTCATTGACCAACTGCCAGTAGTGGTTTCTTTTCTTTCTCTTTCTTCTCATCTTTGCTTTCCCTTGTTCCTTTTAACTTCCTATATATGCATGTGAGTCCCAAATGCTAATGTGATTATGTTACATCTTCCCTATATCCTTCTCTTCCTTTCTCTGGGAGCTGGAAAAAATTGTTGATAAATTATTATATAGCAATACTACTACTACTAATATTACTACTTTGCAATGCCTGTTTAGTCTCAAGAGACAATGGATACCTCCTGTAAGGGTAGCTACACATGTAATTATGAGGCAAGAGTTGCATAATCTCCAACCACACCTCTCCTGAATCGATACTGATTTGGGTCCAGTGGCAAGGAGAGGCCCAAGACTGGAAACAATGCCGAGATAAGCGGATAGCACATACACCACCTGGAATTCTCAAATAGTCACCCATTTTAGTACTGACCAGGCTCAAACTTGCTTAACTTCGGTGATCTGACAGGAACCAGTGTGTCAATATGATTATGACATATATAATACTACTACTAATAATAATGGAATATTTTGGAGTATATCAAAAGTGAATAAAATTCTTTTCTTTCCTTTTTATTATTATCAGTTATTTTTAAGATTAAGCTTACACTTCTTTTCTCATAAAAATGAAATTTTCATATATATTCCTTTTTACTCTAATTCACACAAAGCAAGGTATATTGCCACTTGAACGTAAGGAGCTATTATTTGGGACCATGTCTGCAGGGAACCATGTAAAAAATTGAGCAGTGAGCTGTCTGTTCATATTATATTTAAACTTCTGCATGCTAGTACAGCTAGGGAAGCAGGAAACAGAGAGGGAATTCGAAAGTCTAGCAGCAAGAGAAGAAACTATTAGAGTATAAGGCTTTCCAGCATCTAGGGACCTCAACATTGAAGGGGTGAGATTTTGTTGCTTGTCAGGTTAGTCAAGAGTATGTACATCGAGGAGGCACCAGTTTTAGGAGTTCATCAGAGCACATTCCATCAAGTTACTTGTAAAACAGGCACACAGATGCAATATTTTGCCGATGGGACACGGGTTGGAGCTCGGTTGATAATTCAGACCAATTAGATTGGAATATTTTTTGGACCCTGTCTAAGAGGGAGAGACTAGTGGTAGGTGTACTAGCCCATTGTTCTTTCCTTTCTTTTTTATCATTAGCAGTTATTGATTAAACCTTTCCTTTTTTTGTTAAAAGTAAAATCTTTCACTGCTGGTAGTAGTAATAATAATAAATATTTATTGATTTTAAACTAATAGTAAAACTAAAATCGATAAATCATCCCCTCACAAGTGTATGTTTGAGAAAATATGTTCATACTTAACATGTGTTTTAACATTAATCAAGAATAAATAACAACTCTATTATAAAGAATCAGAATCGAGAATTTAGTACATAATCAGGAAAAATATTGGAATCATCCCATCACTAATAAGCTTGCATCATCACAGCAAATGCTGCAATTTGCAAACTGACTAATTTAAGATGCAGAAATCCATTGTCTCCTGAGACAGATGTCAACAACTTGACCTTGTGAAACTACCTGAATGTATAAGAGGATGTGTCCGCAAGTAGGTGATTATCACCCTACACACTTTATTACAAGATGGGAGGTGCCACTTTGGAGGACCTAGGTTTAGTTTCATATTACTTTGAGGCCAATGCAGCGATTGGTAATCAATGATTGAGGTTGATTCTTTACTGATGCTATTTATATAAGAAAGTTCTTGAATAACTTACGGTTGATTGCCAGTGATGAATGAAGTTATTGCCAAACTAAACAATAAGGCAGTCACATTGACAAGCGTTTCCTGTAATGAGAAAACACACACACACACAAAAAAAAAAGAGATTATAAAATGTAATGGACACACAAGAAATTGTTATTTTTTTTATTATTATTTTAGTATTTTTTACTTCAGTTTTTATTCCAAACAAGATGCACTGGCACTGAAACACAAGAGGCTACTGTAAATTAGGAGCCAGATTTATAGAGACATTCTAAGTGGGGAGTTCAAGTGAGATGCTTGTTCATATTACATTTACATCTCTGCATGTTAGTCGGTTGTTTTTGTTTTACAGCATATCAACCCTTTTCAGGTTATTTAATGCCAAATCCACTGATTTTGAAGAAAGATTTTTTAATAGAAAATTTGTTTTTTTCCAATCGGTTTTTATTTAACCCATAGTTGGGATCCTAACAGGTACTACCACTCCAGGTCAGAGTGGACCTGGGAGCAATGGCAATTAAAGGCTGGCTCCACAGTCCCCAAAGCCCACAGGCTGGGGCCTCACCATCGGATATAGTTTAAGGTCATATCCAAGACCTCTGCATGTTGGAAAAGTCAGGTAAATAGGGAGCAAGGAGGAAATTCCACAGCAAACTATTCAAGGAAAAAAACGGATCTACAGTGAAGGGTGGAATTTTGCTGCTTGTTGAGTTTGTTGGGTGTATTTACATCTTTGTAGGGGCATAGGTGCAGCAAATTCATTGGAACATATTCCAATAAGTTCCAAGTTCTTCCAAGTAAGCAACATAGAAAATCTTTTCAGCATTGTACAAATAAAAGATATATTAAATTTCCTAAAAACAATTGGACTGTACTGGAAAATCTAAAAATAGAGCAATAACCACCTCTATTCTATAAGACAAAAGGATTTCACAACCCACAAACGAATCTACAATTTTTTCATCTTGTATTTGTCTCAGAATAAATACCTCCAGAGATCCTTAACTCTGGCATGAAACCAAACTGCTTTTCATATATGCTGATTTAAAAAAAAATGTTTGGCCTTAAAATGACCCTGGTTGATGAGGCTGTTAAACACCAAACAAACAAACAAAAAAAAAAAATAAATAAATAAATAAATAAACAAACCATTTAAATACTTGTAAAACAAACACAGGGATGCAACATTACATGGATGGGACAGGGGCTGGAGCTGGGTAGACAGTGTAAGCTTACAGACTCTTCTTTTGGATGCACACACTAAAGACTCAACCTACAACCTCCAGAAGAGTGTAACTTACAACTGAATATAACCAAGTACTTTATCCACTGTGCCACAGGTATTTGCAAGAAAGATTCCCAAGTTTGACAGAAACATTCCAGAGTTTTACAAGATACACCTGGAGAAGGTCGAAAGTCACATCAACTGAAACGTTGTGAAAATAAATTCAAGATGAGAAGAATAGTTGGAAGAATCCAAATAATACAAATTAGAATGAGTCTTCTTTATTTATCTTTCTCTCAAATCCATCCTTATCACTTCCTTCCATGGTTTCCTGCAAACTGACCCTACTACCTCAACTGTTCAACATCTAACTAAATAACTCTCATACATTCTTTCAACACGACCATACCAACAAAGTCCCTTTTATTCTGTCCATACCCCCTAGTCCGTACAGATTTAATTTTCTTTTGAAGACATCAGATCTAAGACATCTGTCGAATCATCTGCATATTATTTCTCTTCATGCAACGCGTGTCTTCAACTCTGGTCAGGTTTCACTTTCATACATCATCACACTGCATGCCTGAACTTACTGCATCCACTTCTAAGTCTTACAATCACACCAGCACTTGCTCCACCCTGTGCTCCAACGATGATAAACGCACAATTTAATCTTTATATTCATGATTCATGATTAAAGTTGTAATGAATATTTTGCAAATTTTGACAAAATATTTTTATCTCTTACCTGACTGCTATCTTTCACTGCAATGTCAGCCATATTGTTCTTTCTTGCTTGATGTTGTGAAAGAGCAGCTCGTGTTGAAGCACCGGCTACGCCAACAATGGACTAAAATGATGGATAAAAAGAAAACCAGGTTTTTCGTTTGTCATCTGGTCCTTACTTCTGTTTTTGATAAGTATACATTGTTTTTGGTATAACAAATAGGTTGATGGGTTGTTTTTGTTTTATGGCATATCAACTGTTTTCATTTATTTAATGCCAAATTCTTTTTTTTTTTTTTTTCAAATTAAGTTATGCAATTTAGGTATTTTACTTCATTTGTTGAATTAAGTTATTTCTTTTTTTTTTCAAATTAAGTTATGCAAGTCAGGTATTTTAATTCATTTATTGAATTAAGTTATTATTTTTTTTTTTTTCAAATTAAGTTATGCAAGTTAGGTATTTTAATTCATTTGTTGAATTAAGTTATTATTTTTTTTTTTCAAATTAAGTTATGCAAGTCAGGTATTTTAATTCATTTGTTGAATTAAGTTATTTTTTTTTTTTTTGTTAGAAAATGTAGGACTTTTTTAAAAGACAGAGTTAAGTTAGATTGGATTAAAGTTATATTTTCTTTTTAAAAAATGTTACTATTGTGTTAGGATTTATTTTTTCAAATAGTTCTTTTATGTTGTTGACATTGTAAAAATTTGGAGGGATATGTGTGAGACTGTCACAATCTAGAAGAAAGTGCTTTACTGTAAAGTGTTCTTGGCACGCCATACATTCCGGAGTATCTTCATTTGTCAAAAAGAAGGAGTGGGTTATGTGTGTGTGTCTAAGAAATAGTATAACATTTTTTTTTAAAATATTGTTATAAATTTGAATATTAAAATTTGAAATTTAAGAAAACCAATAACGACATGTGCTTTTTTTTCTTTAAAATATATGATATTAAATATATGAGGTAAGCTTTCGACTCTGTCTCAAGTCTTTTTCAAGCGACTTCTTTTTGTTAATAATTTTTAATAATCTCTGGGTATTAGTTCATTGAAATAATAAAATGAACAGTTTTTAAGTCTCTTCAACTACAAGCACACAGTTCCGGACAATGTTATAAGAAATAGGATGGCACTTTTTTAAAAATATCATCATGAAATGAATATTAAAATGTGAAATTTAAGAAAGCCAAATACGATATGTGCTTTTTTTTTTTTGAAAGAAATAGTTATTTACCTTAAAAAGATTACAAAAAGAAATCACTTAAAAAGTCTTCAGACAGAGTCAAAAGCTTGCTTCATATTTTAAAAGGTAAATAAATGTTTCTTTTAAAGAGAAAAAAAAAGCACATATCATTATCGGCTTTCTTAAATTTCAAATTTTAATATTGTTTTTTTTTTCTTTTAATACTCTGTCCAATGGCAAAAGATGCTCCTAACATCATAAGTGATAGTATTGTCTTAGCTACCAAAACTATTACCATTTTAATTACCAACTGACAAGAGTATTGCATGTGCTATTACAGATAAATAAAAAAGAAAAGTTTTTAAATAAAATAAAAAGCGTAGAAATTTCCACTAATACAAAAATATACCTTTGTCTATATATAAAAGTAAAAAGGTAATCTAGAAAATTTACAAAATTGCATTTAACATGTTTAAATTTTCAAGCTACATCATGTGAACATGCTACTTATGACCTCTCCATATTAGGAATTTGGCCTAAGGATGTTCGAATGATTTCCAGCTGGAGTTGAAATATGTCTGCAAATGTGTAGCCAAAATGTTTGTGCAAATAAAAATTTATTTTTAATAAATATATAGCTCTATTTGGTATTGAGCACTATTATATAAATTATAATTAATAAAAAAAAAAGAATATGGCAAGAAAATAGTGTGAATAAATTCCATTTTAGGCAATCATGCTAACATCTGAGAAATCGAAAGCAAACAAAATAACAAATAACTTTTACCAAATGCATCAATATTTAATTTTCTACCAACCAGTATAGGTTTAAAGCTCTGAAACTATTTAATTTTTTATTTCAATATAAGATTTTGACAATACCTATCAGAATCAAATATGGCCAATCAATCTGCTGTTGTTAGTGTTTCATTCCTTAAAACAGTCTTAAAAAAATAACTTACATCATCACTAACCCCAAGTCGGACTGGAAAATCCACACACCCTCACAAACTTAGGGTTGGTGGTAAGTTAAATCCTTTTATATTTTACTATCTGCAAATAAAATCGACCCATGTCTTTGTCTGGTGCTACCAGATCTGTCTGTCTGTCTGTCTACCTGAAGATACTGGCTTCCTGACCTAAAATGCACCAAACATTGATGTCATTGTTTTTTTATTTTTTGCAAAAATCAGTCATGTTCTGCAAAGTCAAAAACAATAAGTTTGTTCTACAAAACAACCAAACCAAACACCATGAGTAAATACTTGAGGATATAAACAACTTGAAGAATAAATAGCTAGAAAAAGGGTTGATATATCACAAAACAAAACAATCAAATCATTTTTGATTGATTCAGATTCGGCTAAATCAAAATAACCATAACATATCCAGAGATAATAAATTTTGCAATTAGCTTTTACACTTTAAAATTGTACATGTTGGTAGAAAATTAAATTTTAATGGGTTTAGTAAAAATTATCTGTTGTAAATTTTGCTTGTTTTCTATTTCTTAGATGTTAACTATACTGCACAATTGCTTCTTTTTATCACAAAACTAACGTTGACTCCATCTTAAATTTCTTTAACCCTAATTCACAATCTCACCTTACATAAACCAGCAAAGCAAACAATGATGGTGAAAAGTCCTGGAATTATGGGAGCCACAATCTCAAGGAAAATTGCAAAGTCATTCATAATGTCTGCCATCAATCTACAAATATTGGCAACAGAAAAGAGGAAAGCAATCAGGTGAGATGACCAAACAAAATGAATTTGTGTTAATTGTTTTTTAAATAGATTAATTTTGAAAAAATGAAATAAAACATCATAAAATAAAACAAAATATTGTGTTATATTGTTGGTCTCCCAGAAAATGCTGGATACCTAATCACTAATCATGGGCAATTGTGAATGTTTGTCAATAGAAAAATATTTGGATGGCAAAAAGAATGTTACTGAAATGAATTAGGTATTTTTTGTTGTTTTGTCCACATGGAACCTGACAGCCACTAACATTTGATAATTGTGAATATCCCAATGACTGATCCTCATTTTTTTTTTTTTTTTTTTTTTTTGCTTAAACATAACGCATTCTTCTATGGAACCTTTTAACTTTCCCATTACTTTGAGGGTAGTTACATGATGTATACTGAAGACCTCTAATGCTTTTCTTTTTTTTTTTTTACATAGGAGTCACCACTTATCAAGACCTGGAGGTCACTCGAGGATAAAGGTTAATGAGTGTACAATAGTCAATGGGATGATATCGTAGTGATTGTTAGTAGTGGAAATTTGGTAAATTGGATTACTTAAGGGATGGGAGGGCTGACATTCCCAGTGAAGGCGCCTCAGGCGATTAGCAATAAACTAACCCCCTCCTCAAAGAGAGAAGGCAAAGCTTGGGAGGGTCGACCTCTTAGAACTGCACAGAACTCAACATCAACCACAAAATCAACAGTGATTAGGTCATTATAGGAATGGTCTAATCTTTGTTGATTTTGGGAGCCCCGGGATGTGTATATGTAACGTGTTGTGATCGATAAGTGTTCATAACATACAACAAACAGTTCAATAAACCAGACAATAAGGCAAAAGGACAGTTCTTATTAAACAAGGAACAGATAACATCTTTCTAGAGGGGGTAACATCAGGCCAAAAAGGAAACATACTTTCATCGATTTGTTGGTCTTCATTGACAGGTTTGTAAAAGCTGCAATGAAGATTTATCCCAAGGAACGACAATCGACACTCGGTTTATATTTTCATGCAACTTTTATTTTCTGATGTTCCCCATCTTTAGAGTTGCATACCTTGCTATATTATTGCTATTTCCTGTGCCCAATAGCTTCCCAGCATACACAGACCATTATTACTGGCCCCTATCTAACCTGGTCTCTGGCTTCCCTCTCTGTTCGTTATTTGACGCCACTACTAAATCATTTTTGTTTTGATCTATTATCCTAACTTTTTGTTCACGTTAAAAATTTCAAAGTGATTATATCAATTTTTAACATAAATATTTTATCTCTCTAAAATACCTAATTCATTTTAGTAACATTATTTTTGCCATCCAAACATTTTTCTATCTACAAACATTCATAATCGTTCATGATTAGGTAACCAGCGTTTTCTAGAAGACCAACAATATAACATTACTAAAATTAAATAAAATATTGTAAAATAGGATATTATAAAATTGTAAAATGAAATAAAATCCCGTAAAATGAAATGAAATATTGTAAAATTAAATAAAATATCGTAAAATTAAATAAAATATCATAAAATAGAAAATTATAAAATTGTAAAATGAAATAAAATATTGTAAAATTAAAGAAAATATCATAAAATTAAATAAAATATTCAAAGAATATTTACCGACAACGCTTTGCATTACAATCGAGATTAGTCCTAAAAAGAAAAAAGAAAAGAAAAAAATCAACACTAATAAAAATCAGTTTAAATAGAGAAATCAATAAAAATAGTAAAAAATAAGCAATAGTATAAATCATTTTTTGGTACTTATGCAGAATAGGGACAGCGTTATCGTCAACATATATAATTTCTCTCAAAATTTTAGTATTTAATTTATGTGCTAACTAGCAAAATTTATAGACTACATATGAATATCATTTTGCTAACTACGTTTTCTCTGAGGGTATGAGCCATTCATTGAAACTCGATGGAATAAGGAAAAATCTTTAATTTCTTTGTACTCCTTGTCAAAAAAATAAACTGCTGTAAACTTTAATTTACAGAATTCAAATCCAATTATTCTTATATAAGTGACCTTGTTTGTTTCTACCAAACTACTCTGTCAATTTTGGGTCTAAATACTTGAAACCTGATATATACGGGATTAAGACCTGTGGAACAAATTTGATTTGGTTTTCAGCTGGTAAAAATATCTGCTAAAAGGTCAAAATTGAAAAATATTTGGAACTTGGTAGACATAAGTCGGCTAAACGTATATCTTCTATACATGTGCAAATATACATTTAACTATGTTAATTTTTAAAGTTTTGATATGCATATAGACTTAGCTCAGATGTTAATGAATAATGCTAGAGATCTATGTTTTGGTTTCGATTCAAGTCATTTTTCTTTTTAAATCACTATGTATTGAGTACAGTATTAATAGAGAATTAGCTCTATAATAATAAATACAAAATGTACATGAATTAAAATATCATATTTAAGCATATCTTATGACTGGGCAATGTCAGGCAGTGTGCTAATTTATAGTATTGTAAAATAAATAAAAAATAAGTAAATAAAATCAAACAAAAACTTAAATGCTAACATATTGTTTATAAGCATGTATGTGTGTTAGCTGTAAAATAGAGATTATGTGTTATTTACCCTTGAAGCCAAGCAAACATTATTCGTCCCAGCATACCAGTGCCATCTGCAAATAAACATTTCTTTTTTTTAATCATCACATTGAGAAGGAGAAAGATAATTTGTTAGAAATCAACCTATATGAAAATGATACATTTTGTTTGACAACCTATCAATCTTTTTGAATTATTTAACAGTGAATCCAAAATTTAATCATTTTTGTAAAAATGATTATGGTTCAAGTTTTTAATATCTTTTATATGCTTGCATCAATTAGTTGCAAAACAATTATAAATAAAGGTATAGGTGATTTGGTTACACATTGACCAATCAGCTTGCAGGACGCATTGATTTTATCTATTCCCTATAGAACTTCTTTAACCTCTTTAGACTAAAGCTTCTGAGCCACTGAGATCCAATATGTGACTTATTGTATATTAGTCATAAATAAAGACTTATTTTCTCTTGAGGAGAAATGTCTCTGCTAGGTGATTTGGTCACACACTGACCTATCAGCTTACATGATGCATTGATTTCATATGTCCTCTTGAAGAACTACTTCAGCCAATTTGGGAATCATGGTTGGTCAGCAGAGAGAACTTTGAAAGCAACGAGGAAAGATGTTCCTTCTCTCCTGTCTCTGTCCACTCGACACTCAAGCATTGACTCTCTTCACTTGAAGATAACTGTTAACAGACATTCAACAACCCAAAGAACTTTCTACTTTTTCTTTCCTTGCTCTGACATTGTCCAACTTTCTTCCTCCAATACCAAATGGTGTAACTTTATTGAATAAACTTTTTCATTTTTGTTATAAAAAAAAAAGGTTTTATTTTTCCTTTCATGCAATGGTTTTCATTACATACTACGAATAGATAGCAGTGCATTTCTTTTCTATAGTTGCTCATTATAAAAATGTGTATAAAACAAGATGCAATTTCATTCCGTGAATAGGACAGATGATATATAATATATAGAGGGACTCCTGACTAGGAAGCAGAGTGGAGTTGGGAGTAATATCAACTAAAGGCTGTCTGTACACT
Source organism: Euprymna scolopes (assembly GCF_053919585.1). NCBI lineage: Eukaryota > Metazoa > Mollusca > Cephalopoda > Sepiida > Sepiolidae > Euprymna > Euprymna scolopes. The sequence continues at coordinate 73,037,444 of NC_136483.1, forward strand.
ACCCAAAGCTCCCAAATTCGTTTGATTGTTTATGGTATATATCAGTAAATGATGAGTTTGAAATGGTAAACTTTTTTTTTTTATTTAAATTTGAATAAAATTACTGTACAGTAGAATCCTGGGATATGGTGGCCCTAAGATACATTTTTTATAAGTTATGATATGGAATACAATGTTTTTCTGGCCCCTAGTTACAGTACTTGCCCCGCCTTACGGTGTTATTTATAATGTTATTTTATCATATACATGTGTTTTATATACTATACTGTATTTTGTTACTAATTTTTAATGCTGTATCCTGGGGTTCTACTGCATAGGTGATAATATATGCATATTTTTTTTTAAGATTCTGATAATGATATATATATTTTTTAAGATTATATTAATAATATATACATATATATTTTTTTTAAGATTATGATATTAAGAATGTTTTGGAATTTTGTATAATATAGTGATTGGGTAGAAAAAGGTCGTTTTAATATTCTTTTCATCTTAAGTGGTTAAAAAAAAAAAAAAATAAAAAAGAAAAGGTTCCATGAGCAATACAACATTTCCGGTTTCGTAAGGCTCCATTTTGTTAAACTATTGATTATTCTAGCATATTCACACATCTTAAATAGATTACACACAGTGAATTAAACAGATTTTAAGTCGAAATGGTTCCTAATCTATAAATATAAAAGTGAAAATGTTTGTGTGTGTGTGTGTGTGTGTTTTCATGCATGTCCAAGAAAGGCTTCTTTCCGAGAACCGATCGGTCGCCTCACAACTTCTTAAAACTTTTATATCACGCCTAAATGATAATATCTATGAGTTAACAACCGAGGTCGCCTGTCTACTTAATTTGCCCAACTTTGAAAAGATAAATATTCAACAATTTTTGATCGCCGCATGTGCAATCAGCTTTGATCAATGTGGAGTTTCTCCTTATATCAGACAATTGCTATCAATTTGGCCAATCCCCTTGTTATGGGGAACTGGTTTCCCCCCCCCCCAACATCTTGGGGAAACAAAAAAATAAAAAATAAAAAAAGCTTTCCCACAGTAAATAAAATACTACCCCCGCAGTCAAAGTTGACCTCATTAAATCATTAAAACGGGCACCTGCCAATTCTAAATACTTAAATAAATTCAAACGTGTTTCCGTTAGTATTTCATTATGTGTTTAACGTCGCACATTTTTTTCACACTTTAATTTCCAACTTTGCCTCAAGGGTTCGGGTTCGATCCTTCATACTTACCTACCAAAACTTTTTATTTTAACCCCCCCCCCCCGCCCTGACACAAACACCCGGGTGACCACACACACCTCCAAACACCCGGGCAATGCCAGGTACCCCCCACTAGTTAAATATTAAAAAAAAACCATAGAACCATTTTTATCAACTATACACAATTGCATTATGTTTACCCCTTCAAATTCATCGTTTACCGGTATATCAACTCATTGGGTGGGGTGTGGAAATATTTAATACTGAATTCAGTCATTTAGTGTAAGTTTTCTGGGAAGGTACCTTGTCTGAGAATTTCTAGAAAATTTATATCTCTACTTATATATAAAAGACATTTTGTGTCTGTGTGTGCGAGTTCATTCCCCATGGACTCCAGAACGGTTGGGTTTATTCATTATTTTTTTTGGAAATTTCACACAAATGTACTTTATGTGTCTAGGAGTGTTCTTAGGGCTTTTTTATCAGAATGCCTCTGATAAGTATCAAAACTTGATAATAGAAAAGATCCGATTAAAGAAGGAACAATCTGATTTTGACCAAACTTAACACCTTCATACAGCTTAGCATCACAAGTAAATTTGAAGAAGTTTTATCACCACACAAGCAGAAGGGTCTGGTGTATAAAATCAACAGTAGGTTCTTTAATAAAACAGGGGTGCATTCAAAATGAATGTTTCTGTTTAGAGCATAATTGAACCATGATACTTGACTTTTTCATTTCAAACTTTAATTAAAGCCATTATATACAAATAATTTTATAAAATCAATTGTAGGTTCTCTATCGTGCAATGTAAATTACAATGTATTGTGCACCATGTCACTGCAAGGAGATATGTGAAGTTTCCTCCCAGTGCACCGTGGTGGGTGCCTAATTAGAGCTGGCAAACAATCAATTTGGTTGAAAAATGGTCGATTTCACAAATTTTGATGACAATAAAAGTATTGGAAATGTGGAACATTCTTTGATCCTCATTCAATCCTGGGCAACGTCAGGTCTTCCTGCTAGTGAAGAAATATTTTTTTTAATTCAGATAAATAAAATTGACAATTGTGTATAAAAACAAATGAACCTATAGAAATATAAAATAAATGACATAAAATTTTAATTTCATAAAAATCATTTATTGTTAATCCATTTTATTCTTTAAAAAAAGTTTTGTTACTTTTTTTTTTACTTTTGTTACTTTTGTATGATTTTGAATGAAATTAAACAGAATGAGATAAAATTAAAGAAATACAAGATGTGGATTAAAAAAAAAAAAGAATTTATGAAGAAAAAATAGAAAACATCAAAAACCCATTAGTAGACATATTTTGTTTCTTTTTAATAACAGAAAAAAGAGATAGCAATCGGGATATCTTGCAGCACTTATATAATTAAGAAAAATTTTACTTTGGTATTTACATGCAATCACTCACATAGTGATTGGTATGTGATTTGGTTAGATAACACAGGCATGTTCAGACTCATATAGTAATATATTGAGCAAACACTCACCTAGCTACAACCATTGTCAACAATTTCCTCCCACTGTGCTTAAATCTAAACACAAATACCATGAACAAAGTTTCTTTTCTAGAACTGCCCACCTGTGGAACTCTGTATCACTGGCCTGCTTTCCAGCTGATTACAGCATGGTGGGTTTCAAGTCCAATGTAAACAAGTTCTTGTTAAGCTGTCCCCTTAAATAATCAATTTCTACCCAATTTTCAACATTACTGATCACTTTGTTATTGTTTCACTGACCACCTGACATTCAGTAATCCTTATCCTCGAGTGGCCTTCAGTCCTTGATAAGTTGGTAAATCAGTTGTAAAAAAAACAAAATTAGAATACTTTATGCATGTATACCTTTCTACTGTGACAGAACTATGTGGAAGGTAACTTGTTTGAGAAGAGTTCAGCATATCATGGTTTCTGCTTCTCAAGTATATTCAATTGTCTGGGCTTAAAAGTCATGTTGAGTTTCTATCTTCCAAACTGATTGACCCTTAGCCACTGCTTTCCATCATATATTTGCGAATCTGTGTTGATTCTATTAGTGATGGGCTGTGAGACCACATGCTCCTTTTCACTTGACAACAATCGCCAACTCCACATTGTCTCGCATTGGTGGCTGCCCAGGGGACATGCAGTGGCTCACAAATATATAAAAAAAGAAAAATAAAACAACCCAAAACATAGAAAACACAAACTCCAGCACATTTCATAGATATCAGTTGGGCTCTGGATGCGTGTGTGACACCATCGCAGAAAACGACCCTCTAACTGCTAATATGTACATCTTAATTGTCTGTCGAGGTGTCTTTGTTGTCTGTTAATGTCAGCTCATCTTGGGCTCTTAAAGCTCTCTCAATCTGGTCCAAGCTGCAACCTGTCTTCAACAAACTGATAATTGTCCTCAACTGTTGCAAACACAAAACTGTCTGTAAATCATCTCTAACTGCGCCAAAATTTACTCCAACTCCTAAAACTGTCTGTAAACTAACTCTAAATATATTGACCTCTATGTCCAGTCTTTTATCATAGTAACTGCCACACTTTGATTAACAATCCTATTTCAGCTACCTTTGAGTGTATTTGTGAACCATTTCCTCCATTGTCTTTCTATTAATTTTACTTTTTATACTTTTGTTCTGCTGATCAACTTATTTCCTCTTTTTTTTTTTATTACTTTTTTCTTGGAGGAGGAGTCCATAGTATCACAGGTTTGAGAAAGATATAAACTATTGGTTATAGGTTATATGACAAGGTTTGGCATGACCAGCTAATTGATCTGATCAAGCCTCTCCAACCTCTCATCTAGTCCAACTAAGGACTAAAGCGGAATATTGCAATTTATGGTTTTTTAATTCCATGGTTATTAGCTGCTCAGCTAACAGGATCCTCTTCCTTTGGCATTATGCATTGCCGATCATGGCCAACAAGTAGCCTCATTGAGATAGGGAGGGATTGCAGAGATACAGTTGATGTATTTTACAAACCTGGCTAAGAGGGCAATAAATATGAGGTGGGTAAAGGGTTAAGATAGAATATGGAAAGATAATAGTTTGGTGAAAACCACAAACTTGTTGCTTGAACTTGAGAATTTCAATAATGTGTTAACAGTGTAGACAAACATAGCAATAAATGCCCACGGTTGGCATGTGCCTGCTGTAAGGAAGCAATGGCATATGAACTTAGGACCCTTCCAGTGCAAGAATGCAATTATGCAAATTTAGGCGCTGTAGGATGTCCGAGGTGGCAGCATAAAAAGACAGTTTTTTCTTTTTTTGCTCAACAGGAATCTTTTTTATTATTGGATGCTACCTTGTTAGCATGTGATTTTATTGTTAGTAAGAGAGAACATAAAAAAGGGGGACTGCTGCTGCTTAGGTGAAAAAGTGAATGTTTATTGTGGGGGAAAAAAGAAGAACACAAAATAATTGACTTGAGTGTGCATTTCAATATGACTCCTATCTGGATATTTGAATCATGGAGAAAGTGGGAGAGAGAAAGAAAAACTGAAATTCTTGTCAAGTTGATGGTAAATGTGAGAAGTATGTGAAGGAAAGTCGGATACATCAAACAACGTCCAACATGATGCCATTTTCTCTGGTGATTCTTTTTGTTAAGATTAGTGTAATCTGAAAAATATTCTATTTGTTGTCTGATTGAAATTAGTGATAATAGCTATTTCAATGACTCTCTTGCTGTATAAGTTGTGCATACTTTTGATTTATCGCAACACAGGAAAAGTCAAATTCCTGATTAAAATCAGTCATATGTGTAGCAAGAGCATTTTTATCATTATTATCTATTGTGTTTGTGTTGCATATCTTTTGATACTTCAAATGATTTTCTACATTTCTCTTCTCCTTTCATGGATGTGATACTATCCAAGTTCTCAAGTTCAATCAACCAACTTAGTGTTTTCACCAAATTACTATCTCTTTACATCTAATCCCTTATTATATCTTTTCCTTCCTTTTCATAATTTGTCTCCTGTAGAAAATGTATAAAAAATATCGTCTGTTTCACTCAAACAAACAACAAGAAAGAAAATACCAGTCTACTGATAGTGTTTTTTTTTTTAATTTTTTGTGGTTTGACCAGAAATATATGTAAAAAGATGTTTATTTGGCACCTTTTAGCAACCATGTGAGAGTGGCACCAAGTAGGGATGCTTGCTCATTACCAACACCAATTCCTCTTAAAACAGATTGGGCAGCTAAAGTCCCTGTGATGCTGCTAGCAAACGCCTAGAATAAAAAAGAGAGAAAGAAAAGCTTAATCAAAAATCATTTTCTACAGTCGCCTCGGATAAACGCAAAAAAAAAAAATGATAATCAATATTAATTTCTTGATTGCTAAATTAAGCTAAACTCAATGCTAGTACCAAAATTTTAATTGGATTCTGATATTTAATTTGACTCAAGGTTTAAAAACGGTTGACTCACCTGGATACTGTCCCAAATTTGATACGAAAGATAGTCCTCACTGACACTTTCTGGATATCCTTGAGGTAAAAATACATTCTGCAATAAAATAAAAATTGAAAAAATTAAAAATCAATAAATATCATTTCTCTCCATGTAACACATGTCCTCAACTTTCACTGGTCATGTTTCACTTTCATACATCATCACACTTTGTACATGTCTGGTAGACTTTTTCCTTTGGTCAACAGTGATAACACTCTGCTGATTAGTAATTGCAGAAGTCATCTATATATATAAAAGCCAAACGTCTGTGTGTATGTATGTTTGTTTGTAACGCTAAAACTTTTGAAAAACGGAACCAAACTTGACAAATTTGGTATCATATCGAAGCCCCATCACCCGGATGACAAATATCGAAATTTCACGTCAAACGGACCACTAGAAGTTGGTCAACTGATCAGTTATCTTCGAGGGGGGCCCCCAAAAAAACCTGTCATTATCTATATATATAAAAGACAAATGTTTGTTTGTAACGCTAAAACTTGAGATGAAAGATTCCGCTCCCCTAAGAATAAACCATATGTTCAATATCTGCTTTTGTTTTTTCATTGTTTATATGGTCCCGAGCAATGCCGGGTAGCCCTGCTAGTCAATTATATAAATCTCACCTGTCTGTTTAAATGTATATATGTATGTATGTTTGCCTAAAACTTTTGACAGAGGTGACAGATTTTCACGAGATTGGTATAATTTTGAAGTTCGATCCTTCGGACGACAAATATCGAAAAATTGGCTAAAAACATTAATTCCTTCACCCTCAACTGGACAGTTTTCTACAAGGAGGATCGTTTTTTTTTTGTGTCGTCATTTTTGCAAGCCATTATATCGGTTAGAACGACTTTACTAATTTCAACGTTCCGAACATCTGGTCGCGTCATGGAGTAGAGGTAAGATGTCAAGTTTTCTTTCACTTTCTTTTCTGCCTTCGCGTCATGGGTTTGAGTGTGTCTGCCTACTACCACTTTTTTTTGCTCAACACATGCCTCCAAACACCCAGACTAGTTAATAATAAATGCAATAATGTATTAACAGTATTTACTCATAATACTTTCATTTATTTTTGAGTACAAAGAAGGCAGAAGCTAAATTTGCTGCTGATAAAGATGGTATTTATTTGAAAAATACGAGGGGCGTGCAATAAGTAATGGCTCTGACCCACTTCGAGTTGTCTGATCTAGCTGAAATTTTGCATGTGCAATGATTTATATCTCTACGGGTTATCTGGCAAATTACAGTTCTGAACTAATCGTGGTTTCTGTTTTACAGGTGTTTGAACTGAGTCAGATGTGAAATGGAGCCTGTTGAATGTTGAGCAGTGATCTGGGTTTTGTATTTGAAAGGACGCACACCACAGGAGACTTTTGATGAAATGAAAGAAACTTATGGTGATAATGCCCCATCATATGACCTTGTAAAACACTGGCATCGTGAATTCAAACATGGCCGGAAGTCTGTGGAAACAGCACCCAGACCTGGTTGCGCCCCGCTTCTACCAGTAATGAGGCATCTGTCTGTCAAGTTGAGGCTGCCATTTTGGAAGATTGGCGCATTACTATTCGCCAAATAGCCCAAGATGTCAAGATTAGTACAGGGTATGTGGAAACTATCATTCATGACGATTTGCATATGCATAAGGTGTCTGCTGGATGGATTCCCAGGTTGCTCACACCATTCCAGAAGAGAGAACACAGTGAGTGCTCAAGGATGAATTTGGAGATGTGCCAAGAAGATGAGTCAAAGTTTTTCAAAAGACTGATTACACAGGATGAAACCTGGGTCCATCACTATGATCCAGAGACCAAAGCCCAGTCAATGCAGTGGAAGCACTTGGACTCACCACCTCCAAAGAAGGCAAGGGTGCAGTCCTCCCACTGCCAAGGTCATACTCACAGTCTTCTGGGACCAGGACAGAGTAGTGATGACAGATTTCCTGGCAAAGGATACCACAATTACAGGAGCCTATTATGCTTCACTTTTGAGGAAATTAGGGAAGCTATCAAAATCAAGAGGCGGGGCAAAATCAGCAAAGGTACCCTCCTCCTGCAGGACAATGCTCCGGTCCACAACTCGCATGTCGCCAGATCAGAAGCGCGGGTGTGTAGTTATGAAATCCTTTACCATCCTCCCTACTCTCCTGACCTTGCACCCTCTGACTTTCACCTCTTCCCAGCCATGAAGTTGTTTTTGAAAAGAAAGCGTTTCCCAGATGATGCAGCCTTGATTTCTGAAGTCACGTCGTGGTTGGAGGACCAACCTGGGGTGTTCTACAAAAACGGTCTCCAGAGTTGCATCAAACAATGGGAGAAATGCATAACTTTGGGTGGTTCCTATGTAGAGAAAGACTAATAACTGTGCCAAGTTTCGTTGCTCTACTGCTATGGGAAGTGGGTCAGGGGCATTACTTATTGCACACCCTTCGTATTCCTAGTGTTGCATTCTGAGAATTTTATAGAAACAGGACTCCTTTTGGTTAACTCTTACAATTGAACTTTTCATTTAAGAAATAGATAATTTCCATTCTTAACACGATATCAAATTACCTCAAAGATATCTCCCTCCCAACGCAATCCTCTACTTGCATAATAGCTAAATACATCCTAAAATGGAGTACTGTTGCCATATCTGGGGAGGAGCTACTCAGATCATCCTTTTTCTGCTTTGACAGGGTTCAAAACCCACTTTGAAATCTAGTGGATGATGCCCTTTTCTCCATCCTACTTCATCTTTCTCGGCTCTGTCATTACTTTTATGACAAGTTGTTCATCTGAGATTCAATTTATAGTCACATCCTGCAAAATGTTCAAAACAAACACTTGTCTAGCTGTCAACAATTTTCCACACTATCTGTGCCTAAATCTAAATGCAAATTCCATGAGTAATGTTTCTTTTCTAGAACTGCTAGCTTGTAAAACTCTCTATGGGTCTGCCTTCCAACTGACTACAACAAAGTCATCTTGAAGTCCAATGTAAACAAATTCTTGTTTAGTTGTTCCCTTAAATAACCAAATTTTACCAAATTTCCACCACTACTGATTGTTGTCTCACTGACCACTTTACACACATTAACTCTTATCCTTGAGTGCCCTTCAAGCCTTGATAAGTGGTGACTCTCTTGTAAAATAAAAAAAAAATAGTACCAATTCTTTGTTAGCAAGGTATCAAATTACCCCAAAATATCAACCCTTCTGTTTGTGAAAGAAAGAAGATTAACAATCTTTGCGCATTCAAGATATTGGTTGCTGTTTTGAAATTTGGAAAGAAAAATTTCAACACTTTCATGTGAAAAGAACTTGACCCGGTGTAAATGAAGCAGTGTCTCCAACTTCAAAGTATACTTTATGCATGGCTGATTCCTAAAATGGAATCATTTAGACCTTCCCCACTGACACCAAAACTCATCACCAGAAAACGCATACCCATGGTATGCCAGGTGTCACATGACCAGCATGTAATAAGAAATCAGCAAGCCCCCCACCTAATGTTGCCAATATATTTAGATGTTGGAAAATGAACTGACAATGTTTTTTTTTGTGTGTGTAGCCGACCAGATTTTCTTGCTAAGAATTATCTTTTCAAAACCAAAAACATGTTCCACCAATTCCTCAGACAAAATGCATATCTTTCAACGAAAGACGGAATCCAGCATTTAAAAAATATTTGTGCCGAGATTATCATTCCCTAACAGACACATCTACAAAAATCATATTATGCCTCCTCGATCAAAGGAGCATCGATTTCCGAATTAACCACTAACAGATTTTCCTTAAAGTAATCTTAGAGGCTGTTACAATTCCAGCAACATTTTCATTGACTTCAAGACATTTTTATTTCCCATTAAACATACTATGTTCATGAACTTACTCTGCTCCCCCAAACAACTTTTTCTACAAAATGAGAAACATTGTCTCCATCAGAAATATCATCATTATGATATTTCTGCATCTTTATCATTTCCAAAATGCTATACTTATCCCAAACCAATTTTTTATTTTAACCCTCCCCCCCCGACACAAATATACGGGTGTTTTAATTTACCCAAAGCCGCACACACTTACAAACACCCAGGCAACGCCGGGTACCCCCCGCTAATGTTTAAGAAAAGGAACTGGATAATTAGAATGAAATATTGATTTAGTAGGAATATATCAATGTTTAGATCTCAGTATTTGTGTCAGGAAGTATTTTAAATGCCTGAAATTATTATATTAATAAGCTGTGCACTGATTAAGTTCAAGGTTTTTTCGTAGCAGCTGTAAAGAAATGTCCAGATTTTGTTGAAATACAGGCATCGACCGTAAAAATTGCTTATTCTTAATATAACAAGCATCAGCTAATTTAATTTGAAATAAGCTTAGACAGCTGTTACTAGCTCCCTATTCTATTCGCTATCAAACATGTTTGCCATAAAAATTTACCATCTACAGATTAAAAAAAAGAAAAAAAAAAACTTTTCTTATCATATACTAGCAGGCCGCCTGGCGTTGCCCGGTTGTAAAATATGCATAAATATTTATATTTTAATTCATACAGATTTCTTATTTATTTTTATAGTAACAATTCTCTATGATTTCCAAAGTTATAAAAAAAATATTTATTTCTCTAGCATTCTTACTTTGTGAGCTGCTGATAAATGTATACAAAAGGTTAAAAATTAAGCGACTTTGAGGTATAAATGTTTAATTTTGAGCATGCGCAAGAGAAGCAGCAGGTGTAATGTTTTATTTGACTTATCCTGACATGGTCAACTATTTTGTTTTTAATTTTGATCCCTTAGCAGCAATTTTTGCTGATTAAAAACCAAATTGAAAGTATGCTACAGGTCCAAATAACCTATATATACAAATTTCAACTCTGTAGACCAAATATTCAGAGAGAAGTTTAGTAGAAACTTTTCGCACACACACTGACAAGGTAACATAAAAAATATTTCCATGTCTAAGAACACTTTCATCTTAAATTCTATGCAATTATGCAGAATGTATAAATTGTGCATAAATAGAATTCAGCCTAATAGTGAAATAGAACTGACCAACTTATAAGAAACCATAAAAAATAAATAAGTAATTAACACTCGTTTTTCAAAGCAATATGCAAATTAGTTAACCTTCATGTAGTTGCTCACATATTCATGACTGAGTATATTAAAAAGTTTGTTTTAATAATTTGTAAATAGAAAAAATAGGCTTTTAATATCAATGTCAGAATAAGAAAAAAAAACTCAACTTTATAGGCATATAGATAATATATGTACTTGTTTCAGATTTCACCTGGAGCAATTGGCTGACGGAGAATTTATTAGGTGAATGTTGACCAAGCATGACGGGCCACCACAACAGCAGATACAAGTGTTAGCCAATCATAGTTCAGCAGCGAACCCAGTAGAGGCAAGCGACCAGGATCAGCTCAGTATCCTGTTTCACTATTTTCAGCTGGCCTCCGTGTTGTTTTTTTCCAACCCTGAGAGGGAGCTGGTTTAACAGCTCTGCGATGAAACCATTTGACGACGAAGCGCGTGCCCGAATCAGCAAAAACATCTTGAGAGGAAAGATTGTTGCAGAAAGAATATGTTGCAATGAGAACAAATATTTAAGATGAATTGTTGCCAATAAATCCGAAGAATGAGACATAAACAGTAGTGATCAAATGTAATTTCAGAAATGTTTTCTATTTTAGATAGAAAAAATGAAATCATAAGTCGTGCGTAACACACAAAACCAGTTATATTTTAAAATGTTTAATGCAAATTTATGCTTAGCAAATTCTTGAATCAAATTGTTTGATTCTGAGCTTGAGATAGGTCCTGGTCTAGCCACACTGGAGAGCTGCGATACAGCAAAACAGTGTCTGTGGATGATTATTAAAAAAAATCCTCATTCTCGAGTAGAGTAATGCTAAGCTCTTTGTAAATAAAAACAAATAGAGCACTGTGGGAGTGGTGGTCAATGTTTTTATGAAGCATTGTTGGATATCATTGCCGACAGTGTCAATCCCTATCTATTGGATAGAGCTACTGACTATTGACTTGATGGTGGTTGGTTCAATCCCACACTTGGGATAGGTGCTGGTCTAGATATGCAAAAACAGTTTGTGTGTGGATATATATATATATATATATAGGTTCCAGATGCCATATCATGCCCTATGTTCATGCATGTGAGTTCATAGTCTTCATCTCCATTGTTTTAGACACTGACAAGAACGACATTCTTCGAGTGTAACGGATGCAGCCTGTAAGTCTGGTTCCAGCGAGCCTAATCTCAAGACAAGTCACCATCCATCTTCACAGTCATCAGCTGCATCATAGAAGGAAGGTGAACGACATATCATCTAATATATATATATATATATATATATATATATATATATATATATAATTTTGATTTATGCAATCATGCCCATTTCTTTTTGGTCCCCCAACAAAAGAAGGGGGAACCTGTAACTTCATCCTTGTCTGTTTGTCTATCCACACTTTACTCAATAACTTTGTCTTGGAATTTTTTTAAATTCTGCACAAACATTAAACATGATATGAGTAAAAAAGTAACAGAATGGATTTTCCACGAAAACTCTGGTTGACCCCCTAGGAGTGCCTTTCGGGTTAAAATGGTTAAAATTGAAACTTTTGTATTTATTAAAAAAAAAACTGATCCCTTGGATTTTTATAAAACTTTCTGAAAAGTTGTAACTAACTGATTTTATTTTTCCATACTTCGCGATAACTCTTGAGTGTGCCCCAGGGGCTCTTTTAGGACTAATAAAAACACACCATTTTTGGGACTATTTTACCATATTTGTCCAAAATTTTCTGTGTATGTATTTAGCAATTTTGCATGGTGCTGAACTCAAATTTAAATATTTTAAAGTCTTGGGGACTTCTGGGGCTAAATGGGAGGTGCAAATGATAGACTTAGTCATTTCTTTTTTTTGCATGGTGCAGAACTCAAATTTACATATGTTAAGGCCTAAAACTGCACTGTTTGTTGATTTTTACCAGGATTTGATGCCCCCTGGAAACTTTTGGGGCTAAATGTGGGGTGGGTGGGGGCAAATGCTAAACTTAGTCATTTTTTTATGCTTCGTTCACTGTGCAATCACAGGGGACCATGATTGCTTCATTTGGTTTCTTCCCTTTTTTAAGTTAAAAGGTTCCTATTTTTCTGATGAGTCAGTGCAGAAAATGTTCAAAATTGACACAATAATTATGATTGTTTCTGTGTTACGAAACAGAGGCTGTCAAAAAAGTGGACGTTTTCCTGGTTTGTTATCTATTTATATATGCTCTATAGTTAAAGTTAACATATATGGTTAACATTCATAAATAAAAGGATTGGTATGAATAAAAGGTGAAATATAAAAAAAAGTATTTTTTCCTATAAACTTAAAGTGTTTTACGGTACAAAACTTATAAAGCACTTTAAATAAGAGAACAAATGTCACGCAAGAGCGAAGACTTAAGTCTTCGCTCTTGCGTGACATTTCTCTTTATAGAAATTCAATGATTGACTCCTGATGAGATTGTTGATGAAAAGGGCCCTAGAGTCTTCCTGACCTTATTTAAAGCGCTTTATAAGTTTTGTACCATAAAACACTTATATATATATATATATATAAGTTTATAGGAAAAAATACTTTTTTTTATATTTCATCTTTTATTATATATATATATATATATATATATATATATATATATATATATATGAAATTAAATGAAGAGCAAATGGGATTACGAGCAAAAAAAATAAAAATTAAAATTACGAGTGAATTATACGTTGTAGAATATATACAATTGTATAAAATATGTGTACAAAAACACTTGGTTTATCATGTTAAGTCTGCATTTCCCTCAGTTATGAAGGATGGTTTGCCCTACATCACAAATAGTAATGTGATTTATCAATTCAATTGTCAGTGTGCTGCTGTCTATGTAGGTCGAATCCGTTTAAATTTGCAGACAAGAATAAACCACCATGTTCCAGCAAGCATCAGACTAGGTAAGCCTCATCACCTCTTGTTCACCTTGGAATCTGCTATTGGTCAGCACCTCGCTGAAAATCGAGCATGTGCCAATGCATATAAAATGGACTAGTTTAGGATTTTACACCGGGCTGGCTCTTCGAATCACCTGAAGATTCTGGAGTCAGTCTCTATCCTCTCACGCAGACCCTTTCTCTGTCGACAGAAGTAATTTGTGAAATCTTTGGACTTATTTGGGGATATATTTTAAATTTTAACTTCCCCACACATCCCATTTTGTACATATATTTTATACAATTGTATATATTCTACAACGTATAATTCACTTGTAATTTTTATTTTTGCTCGTAATCCCATTTGCCCTTCATTTAATTTTTATATATATATATATATAATTTTTTTTTCTCATCCATTCGTTATAATTTTATAAGTAATCCCCACTTAAGTCTTCGCTCTTGCATGACATTTGTTCTCTTTATAGAAATTTAACGATTGACTCCTGATGAGTTTGTTGATGAAAGGGGCCCCTAGAGTCTTCCCAACCTTATTTAAAGTGCTATATATATATATAATGGGAAAAAAATACTTTTTTTTTTATACAGGGTGACCAAAAAAAAAAAAACAAAGCTAAATGTAGTCCATCTAGAACATATGCTGTAGAACGAAGAAAAAAAGGCCAAAGACCCTAGTGTTTTGATGTGATGTTTTGAATATAATGAACTAGTTATGACCAAAGCTTCAATTCATTCGGACAAAACACTAAGAAACAGGGCCTAATTAGACTTTGGGCCCGTTTTTTTTGGGTCACCCTGTATTTCACCCTTTATTTATATATCTTCATGAATATAATTACACTTAATAGTTAACTAAAGATGATCATCTCATAAGAAAACTGAAAAACTAATAGGGAATTAAAATGAATTATTAAAATTAAAAGAATATGCAAAGTAGCTAGATCTTTTGCAGATGAATGCAATTCCACGATCCATATATTAGAAAGTTGTATTTTCTTTTTAAATAAATAGAAAAAAGGATTTTTATATGAATATCAATACACAAACAAAATACAACAAATTTATTGGAGTATATATATATATATATATATATATATATATATATATATAGAGAGAGAGAGAGAGAGAGATTTATATATTGTTCCGTCCTGGCATTGAGTGTATGTGCATGCGCTATTATTTTACAAAATATTATTAAATTTCTCAAACGTCAATGCAAAATTATTCTAAGTTATAAATAATAAAAGGCTACTGTCTAATTTTGCAGTCTTGTTAAAAAAAAGAATTTATTAGCTTTGTTAAAAGAAGTATGGAGTAAAATTTTAATGATCTCCATAGTTAATTTTAGTCACTAAAATCAAGCAAGAAAACAAAGAAAAGACTTGCAATTTGGTAGATCCAATAGAATCAACTTTAACAAAAGAATCTAAATGTG
Source organism: Euprymna scolopes (assembly GCF_053919585.1). NCBI lineage: Eukaryota > Metazoa > Mollusca > Cephalopoda > Sepiida > Sepiolidae > Euprymna > Euprymna scolopes. The sequence goes on from NC_136483.1 coordinate 73,052,584, forward strand.
CAATAATTTTTGCTGACTCAGATAATTTTATTTAAAATAAATCTCAACCACAAATGCCATGGAGAAATTTCGGACATTTTCAATGTAAATTTTAGAATAAAAGCGAGAAAGCACAAATTAACAAAGACATTATATTTATATATCAACAATTTTACAGAAATGTAAAATATACTTTGAAGTTGGTTGGTTGTTTTTGTTTTACGGCATATCAACCCTTTTCAGGTTATTTAATGTCGAATTCAAAGATTTTGGAGAAAAATTTTTTAATAGAATATATTTGTTGTTTTCAAGTCAGTTACTACTTAACCCATAGTTGGGACCCTAACAGGTACTATCACTCCGGGTCGGAGTGGACCTGAGAGCAATTTCAATTAAAGTGTGGCTCCACATTCCCCAAAGCCCACAAGCTAGGGCCTCACCACTGGATATAGTTTAAGGTCATATCCAGGACCTATACTTTGAAAAATAAAGTTTGTTGAGTAGTTTTAAAGATTTTGATTAAGAAATAGATAAAAGCATCAGAAAGTTCCAGTGTGTGTGTGTGTGTGTGTGTGTGTGTGTGTGTGTGTGTGTTTTTTTTTGTTTTTTTTTACCTTCTCGGTAGCTGTATTCACTGGACAGAGAGAGCAGGTTTAAATGAATTTCAATGCCATACTTTCCAGTCTTCTAAGATGGGTGTTGATGTTGAGAGTTAAGGCTGGCATATTGTGTCACAGGTGGCCTCAGAAGAATTACAAATTACTGTTCAGCAGGTCACTGTTTTATAGACTTATTGAATTTTATATAGGATTGTTAGTTTGAAACAATTTTTATTGGTTGGAAAATATTTTCAGTTTATACATTCCAGTGATAACTGACTTGCTTTTGAAATGATGAATATGTTTTTAATTATTTTATTGGCTATTGTAAAAAATGCCTGTAATTTTTATTATCTTTGGTACAGTTACTTGTTGACTATTTGCATTGACAATTGCCACAAAATAATCAGCAAATGTTTTTTTCATTTTCTGTTTGTGTGATAGCTTTTTACGAACCAATATGGGCAGCGAGGTGTGTATGTATGTATGTATGTATGTATGTGTATGTGTGTGTAAGGGAAGGCAGCTAAAAACAAAAAACGTAATCAACAATTAAAAAAGCAAAAACAATATGTAACATCTTCTGTTAAAAAAACGAAATTAACAATTAAAAAAACAAAAACAATATGTAACATCTTCTGTTAAAAAAACGAAATTAACAATTAAAAAAACAAAAACAATATGTAACATCTTCTGTTAAAAAAACGAAATTAACAATTAAAAAAACAAAAACAATATGTAACATCTTCTGTTAAAAAGACGAAATTAACAATTAAAAAAGCAAAAACAATATGTAACATCTTCTGTTAAAAAAACGAAATTAACAATTAAAAAAACAAAAACAATATGTAACATCTTCTGTTAAAAAGACGAAATTAACAATTAAAAAAGCAAAAACAATATGTAACATCTTCTGTTAAAAAAACGAAATTAACAATTAAAAAAACAAAAACAATATGTAACATCTTCTGTTAAAAAAACGAAATTAACAATTAAAAAAACAAAAACAATATGTAACATCTTCTGTTAAAAAGACGAAATTAACAATTAAAAAAGCAAAAACAATATGTAACATCTTCTGTTAAAAAAACGAAATTAACAATTAAAAAAACAAAAACAATATGTAACATCTTCTGTTAAAAAAACGAAATTAACAATTAAAAAAACAAAAACAATATGTAACATCTTCTGTTAAAAAGACGAAATTAACAATTAAAAAAGCAAAAACAATATGTAACATCTTCTGTTAAAAAAACGAAATTAACAATTAAAAAAACAAAAACAATATGTAACATCTTCTGTTAAAAAAACGAAATTAACAATTAAAAAAACAAAAACAATATGTAACATCTTCTGTTAAAAAGACGAAATTAACAATTAAAAAAGCAAAAACAATATGTAACATCTTCTGTTAAAAAAACGAAATTAACAATTAAAAAAACAAAAACAATATGTAACATCTTCTGTTAAAAAAACGAAATTAACAATTAAAAAAACAAAAACAATATGTAACATCTTCTGTTAAAAAGACGAAATTAACAATTAAAAAAGCAAAAACAATATGTAACATCTTCTGTTAAAAAAACGAAATTAACAATTAAAAAAACAAAAACAATATGTAACATCTTCTGTTAAAAAGACGAAATTAACAATTAAAAAAGCAAAAACAATATGTAACATCTTCTGTTAAAAAAACGAAATTAACAATTAAAAAAACAAAAACAATATGTAACATCTTCTGTTAAAAAGACGAAATTAACAATTAAAAAAGCAAAAACAATATGTAACATCTTCTGTTAAAAAAACGAAATTAACAATTAAAAAAACAAAAACAATATGTAACATCTTATGTTAAAAGACGAATACTTCTATGGTAAAAAAAAACATTGACCTGAATATTTCTGATTATGATTAATGAAACACCAGAACAGACTAGAAATGTCATTGCTGAATAGTCAATTAGTATCGATATTAAATGGGTTTAATAATTTTCACTGTTTATGTAGATTAGTGGTCTTTTAAACCAAGCATTTCAGCTGAAAACATAACATACTTACGTGTCATGTTGAAATTAGTATAAATTAAAAAAATTATGAAAAATGATCCAGTAGAAATAGTCTTAACAAAAAAAAAAAATCATCCACAATTACACTTTTGAGATTTTATGTTTAAAAATGGTGGATCCTTAATTTAAGTCAAGGGAGATAAGTTTGTCATACAGCATTGGTTGCACAACTCTTCCACATTAAAAAAATATATAAAAGTCGATAAATTCTTTTTTTTATTTGCAATTATTTTTCTACTGCATCATTTTTCATAATTGTTTGAATTTATACCAATTTTGACATGACATGTAAGTATGTAATAATGTTTTCACCTGTAATGAGTTGGTTGAACGTGTCACCAATCTACACAAGCTTCCATTTTTTTTTTATCAGTAAATGAATCAACTTTAGGTGCAAACTAAGTAAGTAGGTCCAGCAGACGAGCCTTGTTCTGAAAAATCTAAAAAGTTGTGACATGTGACCCCGGTGCTCCTACCATTATTGACCCTTTGAATGATGGATATAGAAAGCATGAGCCAATTTTGGAGACGTTATGAGAAGGTGAAAGCGTTTTTTAAGAGAAAGGAATATTTTACAAGTGGAAGGTCTCGTATGTCTCATTTGTCAAAGACAAATGACAGAAGTAAAACAAAAGAAAGACAATTTTTGTTGGAGATTCCCTATACAAACATTTTTCATTATGTTTATAGTAATAAATGTTTGAAATTTCTTTGAACTTTTTCTTTCTTTATCTTTTTGATTTTTTTTTTTTTTTGCTTTTAGTTTAACTTGCGTTTATATTGTATATTTCACCATTTCATTTTTTTAGTAATAAATGTTCGTGTTGTTCAGTTTGGCGAGGAGCAAAGTGTTCTTATGCTACACTTCACCTTTTCTGTCCTCAGTCAGTGGAAGAGAAATTCTTCTAAACTAAGGAAATTTTTATTTTTGCTCCCATCCAGAGTTCCCCGTTTTGGGGAGCTGGATTTCTCCACATTAAAAACCGACCCTGTGTCTAACTCTGCCCTCATGGGAAGGCAAGTAAATAGGAAGAAATATGGCAGCTTAAAAACGTTTTTCGACCCCAATAAAAGCATTACAATACATTTAAACCCTGAAGAATTTCCTCCAATGCACCCTTGTTGTTCTAAGTTAACAACTAGGCACTACTCATGTTTCAAACTTTTAAAAAAAGCGCTTTAAAATAGTAAAAACACTAAAGCCTTTTTCAGTTTGCTGTCTTTTTTGAGGAGCGCTAGCTGGAGGCGCCCCTATTATCCCAAAGAACCAGGTATGTAAACACTTTGCAATATTTTTTTCAATAATTATTTACAAAAATTTTTCTTCATTTTTAATTAAATTTTTAATTAAAATTAAGAAATTATTTTCTAAAATATATAGTTCATATATGCTTACATTTTGTTTGGAAGTAAAATAAACAAATTAATTTTAAAAATATCGTTTATATCCATCTCCATTCAAAAGGGTTACTTTTCGGGAGCCTCACCGAAGTTCGTCTGCTGAACCTACTTCCTTAAGTTGCACTCAACTTAATTTTATTTTGTTCAGGAGGTTTCTTTAACTTTATTTCTTTTGGTAAATCGGTAGAATAACACCCTTAGATACCTTGCCTCATGATATTCTTAAACTTTGAGGAAAGAAGGGAAAAAAGAAAATTATTTTAGAATTTAGAAATGAGAGGGGATAAATTTTATATGTATATATTTAAGTAAAATGATGGCCCATTTCTGGGCTTTTCTAACTTTTAAGGAAAGTTTGCTAAAACATTTAATGCTTCTTTGTTGAGCGAAATCCAAAAATCAAAATATTGAATTTCAAGTAAAACCATGGCATTGGCTTAATTGTCTGTCACAGTAATGAACATATCCAAAAATTACGAAAAATGATAAGATAGAAAATTCATTATTGATAAAAATACTTTTTAAAGACAGCGAAAATTGAGTTTTGCTAAAAAACAAAACTGGAGAAGTTGAAGGGGGGGGGGGGATATTCTTTTGAAATCTTATCAAATAAAACTCAATTTTTGCTAATTGTCTTCGAAAACCGTTTTCATTAATAATTAATGTTCTACCTCATCGTTTTTCATAATTTTTGGATATTTTCATTACTGTGACATAACAATTAAGTGGATATTGATTTTACTTGAAATTTAATATTTCGATTTTTCCTCTAATAATGAAGGAGCGCTTTTAACCACTAACCCTAAGTCCAAGTGGCAAAGTTGTAAAAACCACAGCTAAAAACGTAGCCCCCCCCCCCCAAAAAAAAAAAATCCACTAAATTTGTTACTTGTACATTTTAGTTATTGGAGACATTTTTTTTCATTTTTGGAGAATATAAACATTCGTTAAAATTTATGGTACTTTTACAGTTTATCGCCAAAAATGGAGACACTATTTTTTTTGGGGGGGAGGCACCGGTCGTTAAAATCGGAGGGAGAAAATCAGTATTTTAAACTATGACCAAAAGGGGAAATAAATAACAAAAAAATTACTGGATAATGTGAACAGGTAGGGTCTGAGGACTCAGCCTCGTTCCGAGTTCGGGGTAAAGGTGTGTTACGTCATACTCTGTGACCGGTGTCGAGGCAAAAAATTGACCCTTTCAACATTATATGAAAAGTAACTAACCTCGTGGAACTGTTTAATTTTTTGGTAAATATAGGGATACGCTACAACAGAACACTGACCACTCTAATTTGTTTTTTTGGGGGGAGGGGGGGGGGTAATCGAGGCTGCAACAAATCTAATAATCAAACCCGGCGCAAATTTACCGTTTGTATGGTATTAACCCCTGAACCTACAAACTACTTTCCGCTATTTTATAGCTTCCGTTTACGCTACGCGCGAGCATGCAGTAGCATAAACGACGGTTGTTGAATGTGCCTTCACGTAGCAAACTACCTTTTCACATGGCGTACAAATCTTTTGTGGAACATTCAAAATTATACGAAAAAGAAGAAAAGCACTCGAAGTGGAGGTCGCAAAGACATTTTTTTTTTTTTTCAGAACAGAATTTAAAAAAAATCTTTTTTTTTTTCATTGGAGGACAATTTAAAATTCGAAGAAAAAATTGTCTAAAACAAAATTTAAAAAAATACATTACAGTACTTTTGGGGGGGGATTTTTTTTTTGTCTTACGTAGTTTTTAATGCGGTTTACAAAAACATAAGCACCAAACATTTTTATGTTTTCCGTTCCTTTCGGGGATTCAATTATAGAACTTGTGTGGCTTAACAGGTGCTTCTGCAGTTTAATTAACCGTTTTTCTCTAAGTAACGCACCAACATTTACCGATTAGAACACCATTTACCATTTTTTTGAGATTTTACTGTTTACATTGGGGGAGGATGCGGGGGGGGGGGGCGCCCCCCGCCGCCTTGGTGGTTGGTAAGGTTTCATGTAATTATTAAAGGAAACTAGCTTTGTCTTGGCAGCATTGAACGTTACCAATCATTTATGACCCCATTCCACTACAGACTGAAGATCTTCCTCTAGGGTTTCGGCCATTACCTTAGATATGTGCTCATTAGTTTTCCCCACGTGCCTGCTATAGAGCATGGTGTCATCAGCAAATATACCCATCTCAGAGACAATTTTATCAGGTAAGTAATTTTTGAATATCAGAAATAATAAAGTCCAAGGATCGATCCTGGAGGTATACCTGCATATATATAAAATTTTTTGGATATACACACATCGAGGACAACCTGAATTCTCTCATTTAAGAAGGATCTAATTATGCTAAGCATTCGTCCAGTAATACTATAAGATTTTATTTTCATGAGAAGACTATCGTGCCATACCTTGTCAAAAGCCTTAGATATATCTAGTGCTACTGCCTTCCCCTCCCCTACCTTATCCAGTGCTTGGTATAAACGTTCAGAGATTACAGTTAGAATATCTACAGTAGAACAGGCTTGCCTAAATCCATATTGATGGTCAGACAGAAGTTTAGCAACTGTAAGGTGGTGAACTAGAGCTTGATTAATTAAGGACTCAAATATTTTGGTGAAAAGAGGAAGGAGGCTAATTGGGTGATAATTTAATGGGTCAGTTCTTTCACCAGAGTTTTTGTAAACTGGTACCACAGAAGCAGTTTTCCAGCAGCCAGGAAAGCAAGATTCGTTAAAAAGTTTAGAGAGAACAGGAGTGACCTCAGCAGAGCGTTTTTTTAATAGCACAGCTGGGATGAGTTCAGGGCCACATGCTTTTGCGGTGTCTAGGTTTTTTATAATATCATGTACTTGAGAGGGCGTGACTTTAGATCATCTAGCATGGTTTCTGTCTGCAGAGGAAAATCAGGGAGGGAATGGCTTGCAGAGTTCAAGGTAGAGTTTGAGGCAAACTGACGGGCAAGCATGTTAGCTTTCTCAGTTGCTGTGCAAACAACCTTATGATTGTTCGATAGTGGGGGTATTGTTGATTGCCCATTTATATTTATTTCCTACTTCGACCATAATTTAAAATACTGATTTCTCCCTCCGATTCTAATGACAGGTGCTCGGAAAAAAATGGCGTCTCCATTTTCGGCGATAAACTGTTAAAGTACCAAATTTATAGTTTGGAAACTTTCAGATCTTCTTGAATTGTCTCTCCTTGTCCAAATCGAATTCTTCAGACATGGGAAAGAAAACTGTCAGTTTTGACTCGGTTCGTTCCGTTTCAATCGATCTTGATTTTTGGGCGCAAGGTCAAGGCTGTTAATTGCGCTACGAAATTGCGGGTGACAGCCATCTTGAATTTTATTCATTCAATGTTTACACATTTGAATCGTGCATTTCACGAGTTTAGATGGGTAAACTAAATGAACGTTATTATTTTGAAAATCATTCTTAACATGAGGATGGGAGGGTGTTTTGTAACTATTAATTTACGACCTAACTCAGCATAGTATAAACACCCCCAACCTCCCTATGTTAAGAACAGCTTCCGAGGTTGGGGGTATTCCGAAAGCCGTTATTAACATGGGGAGGTTGGCTGTTTATATTACGCTGGGTTGTAAAAAAAAAAAAAAAAAAATACCGAACTTTTTTTTTTTTTTTTTTTTTTTTTTTAATATAAATGAATTTTTAAAAATCCTGTAAGCAAATAAAAACTTACACGAAAGAAATGGCTAATAGGTGCACTAAATCCGCTAGAAGACGAGATATTTTCACGTTTTAGGCGATTCGATTTTTTCGTGCAAACATATCTAATTTGCCATGAAGAGCCATAATTTTCACGGCAAATTTCCATTTTAAACACACGGCAAAAAGAATGTGTTTATTTCGTAGCTGTAAGTCTGTTTTTACGTGGCTACCTCTCGGTGGCGGTGGTTTTTATCGATCGAAGGAAGCAGTCCGCGTCACACGTTACAAAAAGGAAAGCAAATTCTTTTCAAAAACAAAATAATTTAAGGGTGGCAATAAGGCGCAGATAACTCTTACTTCATATATAGAAAATACTTTATTTTTAAGAGTTATCTTCCTTTACTTGACACCCTTTTTAATAAGAACTTGATGTTGATTGGCTGATTTTAAAATCATCACCAAATTTAAATTTCAAACATCCCCCACGTAAGTTTATATTCTCCATTATTTGTTTCTTGTAAGTTTTTAATTTTATAGAATTTGTAGTCGCTTGCTAAAGTTTTTAACGTAACATAATAGTTATAAAATAAATATGGTTGGTTTAAAAAATTGATTTCTTTTAATATTGGTAAGTTTAACGAGACGATATTTACTTCGTTTTTTTTTTTTTGTTTTAATAGTATTACCAGGCATTTTTTTTTATCTGAACTCTTTTAAAGAATCTGGAAGTTTTTGAACCCTCCTCCATCACGAAACGCTAATATTGCATACAACGAATGTACTTTATGTTATAGGAAATTCATTGCCTAATATTGTGCATGAAATAGACAATATGTAGTTTGTGTACGTTTTCAGCGTCCCAAATTCGATTTTGCTAGGACTTCTCATTTAAGATTTAGTATAGATTCGCTTTTCCTTTTTCTGAAAAAAAAGAAAAGAAAAACAGTCTTAGTACTTTTTGCATTAATTTTTGTTCAAGTTTAAAATGTAGATCTATCGTCCTTTGTACGTGTGAATTTTGAATTTTTACCGCATCAAGCCATCGCAAGAATAAACGCAGTTGAATCCCTATTTAGCAGTACTTTTTTCATGACCGCTAGTGTCCACCACCAATCACAATCGACGTAAAAACAAGTATTGTGTTTTTGTAGCTTTGTTCAAGTTTCACATGTCTGTGTTTACTTCCATTTTTGCTTCACGATAAATGCCACCCTCTAAAAATACGTGATTTTTTAAAAACTTTTTTCCCGATGATTATCATAGATTACAGGGTAAATGTGTAGTTTAGCAGCGTAAGTTATTTGATAGACAAAATATTATAAAAACTATTCATTTTTTTTATATATATATAAAACATAGGGTTTGTATTACTGTACACATAGATTCGAAAAAGTTGTCAAAAAACAAATATAGAACAAATAAATGTTATCAAAGGCAAGATAAGTTACTTTTCTACCTAACTGGATATAATTCACGTGTTTTTATTCAGTGTAACATGTTTATTCAGCTCGAAAAACATGCAATGTTTACCGATGTATTGGAAAATTCAAAATGGCAGCCGACTGTCTCTCGGAGAGGGTACGTTTGGGAAAAGGTATTATAAATAATAAACTAGACAAAATACTGTTAGAAAACAACCGAATACATGTCAACTTATGTCACGGTAACATATATTGAGCGAATTTCTAACAGTATTTTGTCTAGTTTATTATTTATAATACCTTTTCCCAAATGTACCCTCTCCGAGAGACAGTCGGCTGCCATTTTGAATTTTCCAATACATTACATCGGTAAACATTGCATGTTTTTCGAGCTGAATAAACATGTTACACTGAATAAAAACACAAAAAATATATCCAGTTAGGTAGAAAAGTAACTTATCTTGCCTTTGATAACATTTATTTGTTCTATATTTGTTTTTTGACAACTTTTTCGAATCTATGTGTACAGTAATACAAACCCAAAACATATTATTAGACCCAAAGGCTGAAATAAAACCAGAAAAAAAAATTTCATTTTTATTATTTTTTTCATCATTTTTTTATTAGACTAAATGTTGTCGAAAATTTAATTCCAACCAGAGTTGGGCTGGATCGTCCGAAATGGGGCCGGTATAAAGGTTGCGAAATGATCGTTATTTCGTAACCCCACCACGGGAATTAGTTAACTTAACAGCTCGATAAAGAAATACGATGCATTGACTCTGTGTTGAATGGTTGGACAAACTCCGAAAGGAACCAACTACACTCGCATCTCACAGAGGTCCCCGTCCACAGCATACCTCAAGACTTGGAATGGATTGGTGCATGTATGTCGGCAACCAACTAGTAACAGAAGTAACAGAGAAAGTGCTCACCGAGGTACCGTTAGCAACCTACTGTGTCACGTAACCAGAATAGATGCAATATAAAAAAACTATTGGGCAGACAGGGAACACTGTACTGTGCACAACATGGACGACGTCTGCATCCCTCAGAACTTTTTTTTTTTAAATTTTTTTACATAGGCGTCACCACTTATCAAGGCCGATAGACCACTCAAGGATAAGGGTTAAAGAGTAGAGTAGTCAAAAGGACAATATAGTAATCGATAGTAATGGAAGTTCAGTAAATTTGTTAACTTAAGTGTAACGGCTCATCAGAAACTTGTTCTCGTTGGACTTGAAGACAACCATATTATAGACAGCTGGAAATCAGGAAAACGGAAGACAATTCCACAGGCGTGCCGCGTGCACTCGTGCAGTTCTAAGAAAGAAGCTTTGATCATGGAATCTATGTTTAGGTTTAGGCACAGATAAAGAGTGGGGAAAATTATTGATAATGTTTTCAGCTAGTCTAGTGTTTCTTGTGAAAGTTTGGCGAGAGGGGACCATAGATTGAAGCTCAGTCGAACATTTTCCATGAAAATAACGATAAAGCAGAGACAAACTCGCAACATCTCTTCTGTGAGATAGAGGTTGCAGCGAAGAGAAAAGGACATCTCCCACCAGGCCACGAAGTCTATTTTGAACTCTATCAAGGCAGGACAAGTCTTTTCTAGCAGCTCCTGCCTATATGTGGCAACAGTATTCCATCCTTGGACATATCTGGCTCTTATATAGATAGAGAATTGCATCAGCAGTGAGATATCTACTGGATCGATAGAAGGATCCGACCATTTTTCCAGCGGCCTTGGCAACAGATTTGATGTACGTATTCCATTTAAGATCAGGAGTAAAGGTCAAGCCTAGAAGCCTGTCAAAACTTAAGGCCTCCCCAAGATGAGAGCCATTCATTTTAATTGATGCCAGATGGGGATCTATCCATGAAGTGGCGTGCACCCACTAATGACCCACCTCCCCTGGCCCAAGGCATGTTCAACATATGTCCAAGGGTCAGTGCCTCCCAGTAACAGCGTAAAATGGCAGAGTCAGTTAAAGACGCCTTAGGGTAGAACCGACTTTCTCGAACCTCCACCCCCTCCTTGGTCCTTCCTTTATTTTTTCCATAATGTACATTTGAGACCGCCATATTGTTTTTAAAATTTGGCCTTTCTAAGGTTTGACAGATTGGCCTTTTTTATGCTCTTTCATTACAAAAAATATGCCGGCTAAAATCATGATTCCATGAAAGAGCAAAAAAAGTTTGAACAAAATATATTTAAATTGATCTAGCTTGCCTCTTTTTACCAAATAAAGCATGGAAAGCAATAATTAACCAAATCGTATTTCATATTTAATATACAAATTTTTATAATATTATTAATCATTAAACTGTGTAAATCTTAAAACCTAACAACATAACAAAGATTAATTAATAATTGCAGTTTGGAAAAGATAAACAAAGGTTTTAAAAAATCATTAAGTCGCTTTTGCTGCGCCATACTTCATAAGTCTGACGTCACGAGATTATGTGCTCTGTTCTTCACAATCGTTTGGCAGTGCCTATTGTTTTCTGAGTGGTTTTCGGGTGTGCTGAAAACGAATATCGCATTTAAAATTACTGCAAATAAGTAGTTTTCCGGATATTAAGCAATGTAATTATTTATGTCATAAGTAGTGGTCTTTGTTGTCGCACAAGTGTGTGGCAAAAATATGCGTGCGCCTGCACATGCAACAATGGACACCAGTTATAACATAAATAATTACATCAAAAGGCCGTAAATGACAAGGTCCTCTCTAATTCTCTCTCTTCTGATCTTGAGCGCGTGGTACAGTGGGGGAAGAGGTGGCTGGTTACTTTTAATGCATCCAAAACCAAGCTTCTATCTTTACATCATCAATGCTCTGATCCCCATCTGGCATTAATTGAAATGGATGGCTCTCATCTTGGGGAGGTTCCATGTTTTGACAAGCTTTTGGGTTTGACCTTTACTCCTGATTTGAAATGGAACATGTACATCAGGTCTGTTGCCAAGGATGCTGGGAAAATGGTGGAATCCTTCTACCGCTCCAGAAGATATTTCACTACTGATGCAATTCTCTATCTATATAAAAGCCAAGTACGTCCAAGGATGAAATACTGTTGCCACATCTGGGCAGGAGCTGCTAAAAACAGCTTATCCTGCCTTGACAGAGTACAAAATAGACTTCGTAGCTTAGTGGGGGATGCCCTTTTTTCTTTCCTGCAGCCTCTCTCCCACAGGAGAGACATTGCGAGCCTGTCTCTGTTTTATCGTTATTTCCGTGGCAAGTGCTCGTCTGAGCTCCAATCTATCGTCTCCCCTCGCCAATCTTTCATGAGAAACACCCGTTTGGCTGAAACTACTGTCAATAATTTTCCCCACTCTTTATCTGTGCCTAAATCCAAACGTAGATTCCATGAGCAGAGCTTCTTTCTCAGAAGTGCACGACTGTGGAACTCTCTTCCGTTTGCTCTGTTTCCCACTAGACTACAACTTGGATGTCTTCAAGTTCAACATAAACAAATTCCTGACAAACCGCCCTCTTAAGTAAGACACTCTATCAAATCTCCAATACTAATGATTACTACAATACTATCTCATTAATCACTGTACATGCAATAACCCTTATCCTTGAGTGGCCTCCAGGCCTTGATAAGTGGTGACCTCTATGTAAAAAAAAAAAATACATTGCTTAATATCTGGAAAACTACTTATTTGTGGGAAATTTAAATGCAATATTTTATGTTACAAGTGCAAGCGCATGCAATGCAATGTAATATAAATCTAAAATGTCTAGTGTGTGTATGTTTGTATGTCTCACTAATACTTTTGACACAAGCGACCAACACTGATCAAATTGGTATTGTTTGAAAACTTGGTCTCTCAGATGACAAATATCCAAAAATTTGCCAAAAACATTCATTCTTTCACCATCAACTAGGCTGTATTTCATAAGGAGGGGTCACTTTTTTTCATCAACATTTTTGCAAAGTCATCATATGCCTTGCAATGACTAAGCTTAATTTGAACGGTGATGACGTCGTTTGTCACGGTGGACACGGTGACAAAGCTGTTCGCTTTTTTTCACTTCTTTTTCCTCTTAGCGTTCCAGGTTTGAGCCTGCTTATTACTTTTTTTTTTTTGCGATTGCACGGGTATTCACTGCTATTCTCGTTTATTTTAGAGGGTTGGTTAATTAAAAAAAAAAAAATTTTTTTATGGCGCTGTTGCTCAATACCCTTACTATTAAATCTCTCCACACCCAGGCAACACCTGGTACCCCCACTATTTTTTTTTTTTTTTTTTTTAAATAAACTCTTCATTATTTAAAAAATTCATTATGTCGTTTCTGTTTTGAATAAATATGGCCGCCAAGTTAATGAAGACATTAAAAAAATGAAAATATTGAAAAATATATTGTATGTACTCGTTATGGAACAAAGTTTTCATTAAAAAAAAATCACGGTACTTGTGCACTTTTGCCACTATGCTGAAATAATAATGTTATTATTTTGTAAGTCATTCTTAACATGGGGAGGGGAGGGTGTTTTGTAACTGTTCTATGTTTCCACCTAACAATTCAATAAAAAAAAAAAAAAAAAGAATTTAACCTGAAAAAAACTATTTAAAAATAGTGCGGTGGCAAAAGTGCACAAGCACCAAAATCATTTAATTTGATTAAGTAGTTTTTGATTTTTTTTATGGAGGCAAATCAAATTTCAATGGGATCGATCATGTCACGACCATCTTTCCTATTTCGCACACGAGGAGAGGGTGTCATTCAGCGAAAACGTGATTAACAAAGGACAAAATGAAAAAGGGATTAAAAAAGGACAAAGAAATTCTGTAAAATAAGTGAACAAAACTTAAATATTTATCTAGGTATTTTTTCTGCTCATGTTTCATAATAAACTCGTCAAATTTTGACAAACTTTAAGCAGTGATTGGAGTTATCTTCCTTGGCATCCTCTCCTCATCCACAAAATAGGCAAGATGGCCACAATCGATCTCATTAACATTTGATTTTCCTTTGTAAAAAAAAAAAACTACTTGATCAAATTAAGCGATATCTTTTATGAAAACTTTATTCCATAATGAGTATGTACAATATAATTTTTTTCAATGTTTTCATTTTTAATGTCTTGATAAAACTAAACAAGTATTCTATTTTTAACTGGTAAACATTGATCAGAAACATGAAGCGGAGTGGTCAGCACAAAATGGAAGTAAACGCAGACATGCAGAACTTAAACACATCCTTTTCGGTTCTCATGAACCTTTTGTGTTCCTGTTTATACCATCGTTTTCATGTTGATGGTGTAAGACAAGAAAATAAAAGCATCAAAAACGAGAACTGGAACTGACAAATGAAATGAAATAAAATAGTAAATAAAATGAAAGAAATTAAGTTATTCTCAATTTTTAATACAAATATTTCTTATTGCTTCAGTTTTTAATAAATTCACAATGATTTAAATTTAGTGTCGTGTAATTATTTTAAAAAAATTTGTTTTATTTTCTTTCAGTTGCAGTTGAATTTTTTTTTATTTTGAATAATTTCATGCGTAATTATTAAAAAAATCAACAAAAAAACATTTATGAATTCATGTGTAATTACTTAAAAAATGCTATGCTTTATTTCTTTAACTTGACTAATTTCACAATTTTGAATGAAAAGTAATTTTTATATCATAAACTGCCTCAGCAATTTCTGGAACGGACTCTATATACACCCCTCGCTCATTCAATTTTTGCACACGTGGGTGTATATGGGGTCAGCTCCAGAAATTGCTGAAGCAGTTTACGATATGAAAATCTCTTCTCTACATCTACTTTCTCTATCTATTTCTTCTTCTTTCTTTATATATATATATATATATATATATATATATATATATATATATAACTTTTGCTACCAGTTGTTATGTTTGTGTTATAAGGTATTTTATCTCAATATCCGATATCAACCGTCACAATAACAAAAACAGCATATGGTCGCAAGAAAGAGTAATGTCGCTAAATAGGGTTTGTGGGTGATATGAGAAAAATAAGGTATTCAAAATGTTTTTTAAATCAGCAGCTGACGTATTAAGTTGTCGGAAACTATGTTTATTGTACCCATCCTTCCACTACGATATCCAGTTCATTGTAACGAATCGATTGAATGTCGACGTGAATCACAAGTTTGCACTATTTTTACTTGTGCGTCACCGTTGTTGGTATCATTGGCTGCTCCTGGTGTTTGGGTGTCTTCGCTCTTGCTGATGCAAATTGTGCTTTGTTTACGTTCTTATTATAAGCTCGATGGAGATCTTGTATTTTATAATATAACATTATATACATACATACACATATATATGATAAAATAGGAACAAATATTCATCTACGAAAAATAAAACATTATAGCTTGGCAAACACAGACGCCATACATAAATTCATTATGATCAGACTACTAGCCAATACATTATGTAGGTTTTACACATATTTGCAGCTGCATTCATCCGTTTTAATAAAATCTTATATTCCTAGGAGCATCACAATCCAAACTATATTTTAGTTACCAGAGTTTGCACGATTTTTTTCACCCTAGTTATTTTCTCATCTAATTCTCGCATTCATAACCAGGAATGAAGTTCTTTACATTACTCACGTTTTACTACATCACCATCCATATTTGCTTCCTCAATAGATACATTTGACATTAGCTTTTCCGTTTTCAATTCATAAAATAGTAAACGCTCCCAGTGAAAAGTCTGGTGTATTCCATTGGCTGTCTGCTTGCATTTCTTGGAATAAGTGAATATTGTTTTTTAGTATTTTTTGAATGGTTAAACACAAAACAAGATGGCGTCAATCAAATAGCAATGCAACATAGCTTATCAGAATGTTTACCTCTAACAATACTCACAGAATTTCTTCTGGAATGTTTACCAGACACACTATTGGTCATCTTCTTCCTTTTTGTCTTTTTTGTCTTCTTCTATGCAAAATTATTGATTCTTTTTCAACTTTGTATTCTTCTTCTTCATCTTTTTCATATTCTTCATCGTCTTTTTCATCATTCAGTCATTCATCATTATTTTAATATCCGGCAGACCTGTGGTTTCTTTTTCTTTTCCTACCATTTCTTTCTTTCATTTGATGACTGTGACAAAGACTTTAGGCAGCCAGTGCCCACAAGTAACCACCTCAATACAGCAATAGTTAACAATGTCTGCTCATGCCATCATCTGACAGTAACCGCCTAAAAAGATCACTATCCCTGCAGTTACCGCCAAAGGACAACAGTGATCAATACTGACTGCCATGCACCAACAGTGACAGTTGTAAAGGTAATTACCTGCCCTAAAACAACACTAATCACTAACAGTGACAGTTGTAAAGGCAATTACCTGCCCTAAAACAACACTAATCACCAATAATGACAGTCAGTGGATTCTGCTAGCTGCCACTGCCAGACAATGGAAGACAGTAGAAGCCAGATGCTTTCATTTTGGCCACTGCTATCAGTGCCCACAATTTTCTTGATCAAGAATAGCTATCACTAGCAACCGACGCCATCTATCTGTGTTGATATTTGTTTAGCTGTTTATCATCCGTAGTCAGTAATTTATGTGACTCGCATACAATAATGCACTAGATAATCAAAGGTTATGTCGTTTTGGGAGGGGGACAACCACAGCTGTTTTGGCTTTGGGTCATATTTCAACATAGGTCCTGCTAGTTTTATGTTTTTTTTTTGTTAAGGTCACCTACTGCATCCCTGTGTTTATAAAGCCATTTGGTGGAAGTGATGTTCGACAAATTTTTAGCTGTATAGAATGTACCTTTATTTTTTTTATTTTTTTAGAAGTTTTATTCAAACAGTCTTTGTTTGAACTTAATAGACTGTTTTTTTAATATTTATGAAGTTTTTTTCGTAATTTTCATCAATAATAAAGTATAAAAATACAACTTTTATAATAAAAGTTAGGTAAACGTTGATATTGAAATTTTAAAATTAAAGTTAGTTTTATTTAAAAAAGGTGGTTTTATTTTTTTTCAATTACATTACAAACTTTATTTTAACTTTTTAACAAACTTTTACATCAATAAAATAATAGATTTTATTACTGTTTTATAATTTTTTAAAAAATTTATTTAACGAAAAGTTTTTTTTTGACATTTCTCATGTATTTAATCAAACATCAAAATTTATCCAATACATGATATTCCCCAAATAATTGTCTTTGTTTATTTAAACTTTTTAACAATCTTTTGCATACAAAAGATAGACTTTATTGATCTTTTCTAACATAAAATTTATATAAAAATTATTATAAAAGATCAATAAAATCTATTATTTTATTGATGCAAAAGATTGTAAAAAAGTTCAAATAAAGTTTGTAATGTAATTGAAAAAAAAACACCTTTTTTTTTTTTTTAAATAAAACTAACTTCAATTTTAAAATTTCGATATCAACATTTACCTAACTTTTATTATAAAAGTTGTATTTTTATACTTTATTATTGATGAAAATTACGAAAAAACAGTTCATAAATAAAACAACAGTTCATTAAGTTCAAATAAAGACTGTTTGAATAAAAATTCTAAAAAAAAAAAAAAAGTACATTCTATACAGTTTTGGTCATCCGTAGCTAAAAATTTGTCAGACTCCGCCAGATGGCTTTGTAAACACATGGATGCGAAAGGTGACCATAACAGTTTTTTTTGTTTTGTTTTATTTTCTTTAGGAGGAGCGGTATATAGAGTGAATCCTGGAAATTTACGATATTAAAAATCACTTTATTTTATATATATATTTTCATTAGAAATTGTGAAATTAGTTAAAATTAAAAAAATAAAGCACAAGTGGAAATAAAACAAAATAGTAATTTTTTTTAAGTAATTACACAAGAATTCATAGATGATTTTTTTTCTTTCTTTTTGTAATAATTACACGTGAAATTATTACAAAATTGAAAAAATAAATGCGCAACTGGAAGAAAATAAAACAAAAATTGTTTTTAATTATCATTACACAACACTTTAAATTTAAATCATTTTTAATTTATTAAAATTGGAGCAATAAGAAATATTTGTATTCAAAATTGAGAATAACTGAATTTCTTTTATTTTATTTACTATTTTATTTTGCTTCATTTGTCAGTTCTGATTTGTGTTTTTGATGTGTTAATTTTTATAGTCTTACACCATCAATATGAAAACGAGGCTATAAACAGGGAGACAAAAGGTCTGTGAAAACTGCTTTTTTTATATTGAAGGCAGTGACTTTCCATATCTAATAAAGCAAAAAAAAAAAAGGGGTGAAAAAATAAATACACAACAAATAAATATTACCAAAGGCAACCTGAATTACTCTTCTATCTACCTGAATAAGTATTTTTTTGTTTTTTAACTTATTTTAAAGTGTTTGCTTTTCTTTTACTTAAAAAAATAAAAGTAGTATAGAATTTGTTGAGTTAGAACGAAAAACAAAACGTTGGTTGTATTGAATCCTCAATAATTGCTCAAAAATCGAAAATAAACAAAATACTGATAGAAATATATAAAATAAATGTCACAAATTGTGCAAAAATGTAATATTCTACTAGTATTTTGTTTAATTTTCGATTTTTGAGCGATTATCAAGGTTTGACTGTGTTAATATATGGGTTTACTATTTGTTGCAATTTTTTGCCGCTTTTTACATTGTTAAATATAGAAGTAACATGGAGCATTAGGCACCGGCAACAAGATGTTCTTCACAAATTTCCCTACAGTATTACTATTGCATTTATGGAGTACTATTGTACTTATGGAGCAGTAAACATCAAACTTGTCTGATCATTGACAAATCAGACGCTTTGTTTCTCCAGATTAACATTTACTAAAACAACTGAATGTAGTCATTTTGTGCCAAGCTAAGAAGCTGTTCTCTTTCCAGATCTGCCGCCATTTTGAAACTGATTTCAAAACTTTTTACTTCAGAAAAACAACTGCACAAAACATTCTCTGTTAAATCAATCAGCCTTTAACTGTTCCTATGCATCTAAAGCACTTAAATATATGAGAGTTAAGTATCATTTTTTTAAACACTTGTTTTAATTCAGGTTTTCATTTTTCAGAGCTTTAAAGTATGTCAAGTTGGTTTTCATCCACAGCTCATCAAATGATTTCCACACACATTTTAAAATCTGCTGCAAAATTCAGCTTACCATGTTTTTGTATGCATTTAGTGTATTGCTTTGTACTGATACTCATTTAAGCATAATACATGTAATAGTGCGTAATTTATTCGTTCCAAAAATATTTTGATGTTTGAAAAAACATGCTGCTTAATACCCTCTCTCTATTTTTTTGAAGGAAAAGAGTTGAAAATCCCTTACAGTGATATAAACGAAAAAAATGATTATTAAGTTTAACTTATTTTTTATTATTGATGAAGTTATATAAAACCAAAACTTTGTAACAAGTCAGCATTTACTGATAATAATACTTGAGCACACGGGTGTTTAGTGCCCCATTAAAAAAGCGTTTGAGTGTTTAAGGGTAGAAGTTAGAGAATATGAGCTTTCCATGAAAAAGCAGATGCATGTCAATCAAAACGATCAAACCAAGTATTTTAAAATCATCAAAAAGTTATTGTTCAGGATAACATATAAGGAAATCATGTCAAAATTAAACATTCATAGTTCAAAGTCACTTAATTTTTAACCTTTTGAATCACCTGTCTGTAGCTCAGACGATAATGATACTGGAGAGATAAATAACGACTAAGGCTGGAGCGCTAAATGTTTTGGATTCAAACGCATGTCATTTTTTTTTTTTATAACTTTTGAAATCATTACTATGTATCGGATAATAATCAATAGAGAATTGGCTCTATAATAAGAAATCTGCATGAATTAAAATATATTTATGCAAACTTTATGACCAGGCAATACCGGGGTCTATTAGTCTTATGTATTATATTAAATTTTAAAAAGAAATTACTTGGTGTCCTATTTATAAAATAGTGGGATCTAATGTATTAAGATAGATTAATGCCATAGACAACAACTTGGATTAAGGAATGATTCATGACAAAATTAAATGTTCTTTGTTACTTTTCAAAGAATTTAATATATTTTTCTTCTTTTTTTTTATATAGAATTAAAATGGATGCCTCACCGAGAAGGAAGAGGAAAAGCGTAAAAGGTCGCCGTCGATCATTGCGTAATCTTCAGCCTGCTGACCTGGTCGAAAGTCATAATGATCTCCCTGCAAAAAATCAGCAACTGTATGGATCCATATGGCTTGATCAGGCAGAAACTCCACCAATATCTGTTACAAAGCCTCGTAGGCGTAGTAGTGTTTCTAATGCTCAACTCTCTCATCACTTAAACAAAGAGAATGTTTTTAAACCCTTAGAAAAAGGAACTTTTACCCCAAAATCTACTCTGCCCAAAAGTGTAGAGATTGCACCGGAAAGGACACCAGTGTTGTGCCCAGTCAAAAGTTCAGATTATTTCATAAAAAATGCCTGGAATAATGAAAATGATCCTGAAGAAATTAGAGTGGCACATTTTTGGCAGAGAGATCAAGATGCATCGCTGTCTACTGAATCGTTTAAGAAGACTGTAGATATTTTGGCAACTGATGAAAAGCATACCAAGCATCAAAATGAAATAATTAACCATTCTATTAAAGATGAGTTGCAACTCTCTGTTGATTTTTCAAAAAAGGAACAAAATGAAACGAATCTATCAAAAAGATCTTTGTCTCCTGACCAACTGACGGCAGAACCTTTCATTGAACTTGTCACTTCATTTATGGAACCAGTGGCTTCACTTTCTAAGGATTATTTTTCTGAATCTTTGCACAGTTGTTCAGGATCAACCAATAACCTTGATGATAATTTCCCCTCTTTAGCTTCCCCATCAGAAACATCGATCCATCATAGTTGTTTTCCCATTTTCTCTGGAAAGCAAATTTCCAGTATTCCTCAGAAAGATCCTTCACGATTTTCTCCAGACTTATGTCAAGATTTCCAACAATTGGATATTTCCAAAAACATATGCACAGAGAATGACTTGCAAGGAAATATTTTAAATGAAGGATTTCGTGCCATTAACCAAAATTCACATGAATCCTTACCAGCATCTGATTCTAGTCTTCTAGATAATGACTTTTCTTTAAATAAGGCTTTTTCACAAACATTGAATTCTTCTTATTCTAATGATATGTCTAGCCTGAATGAAAGCACTTTATCAGAGAGTTTGGACCTTTGGGAAACTGACCTTTCTTCTGCTGGTTCTGAGCTTTCTGACTCCTGGTGCTTCAGCAGACATTTCAATTCTGCTAATGACTTTGATTCAACTCCTTGTAAAGTTGACAATTCAAAAATGACTCCTAAAATAGACAAAGATTATTTTGTAGAATCTGAAAAAAATCTAATCTTTTCCCCTGAAGATAAAATTAAAAAAATATATCCTGAAACAGTTGCTAGCAGTTCTGTTTGTACACCAACGAAAGAGGAGGAAAACATGCCAGCAATTGAACATTTAAGCCTGGACGATCATTTTCCTTCTGATTTAAATAGAGAACCTCAAACCCTTATGCATGAAAAATCCAGAATTGAAGGAACTGAATTTTGTGTAACCCCAAATGATGAATCCATAAAGATACTCCCCTCAGAAAACTTTCAGAAAAATCTAACTCGGAAGATACCTGACTCAAAGATCCCAAAACTGAAACTGTCTGGAAAGGGTGTTTTTCTGTCGACGCTGACAAAAAAAACGATTAGCGATTCTAATAAGTCTTCATCTAATTGTTCAAGTTTGAATTCCGTCGACAATAACAGTTTTAAGCGTGTAACAAAATTAAGTTCGACTAAGACCATAAAGCAAACAGCCACCGTGAATATAAAGAAATCTGATAAATATTCAAATGACGCTAATAAATTAAAATCAACTCGCCTAAATAAAAATCTAAATGGTGAAAAGAGTTTAACTTTAGGCGAACAAGATTCGTATGAACAGTCAGAGAACAAATCCAGAAATGCTATCCAAGTAGAAAAGACAAAATCTAAGTTTCAACAAAAAGCTGTATCACCTGACGTGTTAATATTTGATTCTTTAAAGAGATCACCACAGATCAATATAACACAAACCATGAAGTCAAAAACTGAAACTGCTAAGAATGCAAACCAATTAAGTAATAGATCCTCATCTGTAAAGAAGCAATGTCCATTAAAGAAAACCAGCAAATCATTGCCCACAGTGAAAATGCCCCATGAAGATAGAAATCTCAATCAGTCACCTCAACATACAACCTACCAACAAGAGGATAATCAGCCAGTAATTGTTTCTACTACTGATGAAGTTCCAATCAAAGCATATTTTATTAAAACTCTTTCCGAAGAGAAATGGTTGAAAGGGAGCAATGCTTCTGCTGCGCTCGACCAGACTTCAGGTGTCACTACCACAGTTGCGGAAACTAGCAAATTATTGCCCACAGTGAAAACTCCTTGTGAAGATAGAAATCTCAATCAATCACCTCGGCATATGACATACCAGCAAGAGGATAGTCAACCAGCAATCATTTCTACTGATGTAGTCCCAGGCAAAGCATATTTCGTTGAAACTCTTTCTGAAGAGAAATGGTTAAAAGGGAGCAATGCTTCTGCCGAGCAGATTTCAGGTGTTGCTACCACAGCTGCGGAAACCAACAGGTGCTCACAGAATAGTTACTCCACAAGCAACGTTACACTCAAAAGACGAAATACTAAAGTCAAGAAAAAATCTATAAATACAACTTGTGATGCAGAAGCTCAACCTGATTTTGGTTCTGAGAAAAATATAATTGTGAGTCAGACATCCAGCCAGTGCACAAAGCTGAAGCTGAAGTCTCTGCCCATATTAGAGACAGCTGATGTCGCAGTTGTTGACCTCAAGTCTTCAGTAAGTTCTGATGGTGATGATATCTTTAATAGGCCAGTAGCCAAAACAGTAAAAAGGAGATGTCAATCGATTGGTTCAGTTTATTTTTCTATTGATCAATCATTATTTAATGATGATGAGGAGGCCATGTTTCCGTCTACAAATGTTGCAGTTAGCCATGAAGACAATAAAGAAAGCACAATTAAAGATAGAGAGGCTGACTCTGTTGGTCTGAGAGAAAAGTCTCTTGAAATGCTTATTGATAGTGCCACAGAATCTCCGCATTTAACTTTAGTCAATGATGTAACTCCGAAGAAACCTAAGAAACCAGCCAGAACTAAAAGAAAATCTACAGGATCCATTCCTGCAAAAAAATCTCAGAACAAAGAGGCAACA
The DNA here is from genome assembly GCF_053919585.1 of Euprymna scolopes. Taxonomy (NCBI): domain Eukaryota; kingdom Metazoa; phylum Mollusca; class Cephalopoda; order Sepiida; family Sepiolidae; genus Euprymna; species Euprymna scolopes. Next base: position 73,075,980 of record NC_136483.1, read on the forward strand.
GGTGTAATAAAATCAGATTCAACTTCATTGGAACCCGTGATGCTTTTAGAGGAAAGTTTTCATGTCGCACATTCTCAAAAGCAGACTGCTCTTCGTAGATCAACCCGACGGAGCTCTATTGAACTTTCTTTATCTTCAAATGTTAAACATTCTGCTGTTGCCCCGAAAGGTAAAAAACAAATCTCCACATGTGCAGAATCGACAGAGAAAAAGTTTAGCTTTTCCAAAGGAGATGATGATGATGATGATGATGATGATGACAATGAAAATGAACGCTTGAAAGAAATCTATGCAAAGAAACCATATGTTCCTGTCTCTCCAACACGACTTGAAACTATTTATAGTCCAAACAAAAAACGAAATGATAAGAATGTGTTCAGTAAACGGAAAATAAGCCGTATGCTTACTTTTAAACCATCAGAAACACAGCTTAAAAATCGACAGAAGAAAGCCATGCGAAATTGGCCGTTTCTCTTTATGGTTCCGAACGCAGATGAGAAATTAAATAAATTGTTGAATATCACAGAAGTAAAAACAAAAAGAAAATGAAAACAAATTGTTTTGAACATTAAAAAAAAATCAGTAAAACCATTAAACAAAAAAAAAGACAATTTTTCTTTTCTAAATAAATTTTTTTTACAAACATTTTCTCCAAAAGTTGTTAATAATTATTAGCTTATATGTGTTCTTTGTACGATACTTTGTACCTGGGTATGTTAATGCCCATCTTTTATCTAGCTTCTATTACTTTATAGTTAGTGCAAAGAAAAATATTTGAAATTTTATGAAAAAAAGGTATTACTTAGTATTTACATGAGAGTAACTACAATGAATATATTTATGATTGTTATTGATAAAAAAAACATTAAAACCTATGATTTTTAAGCAAAAATAATTGGCTTTTAAGTAATGTTGAATACCTTTTATGCCTACTTTTTTTGCTGATTATCAAAAACAGAGGTCACTTAGTGTAAATAAAATATATTTTGTCATATTAATTTTTTTTAATACTTAAAACATCAATTTAATAAAATTCTTTAGACTTATATTAGGTTTGAACTTGGGTATTGGTATTAGTATTACAAAAGCTACATCGTTAGTAATGTGTATTCTGCCTATTCTTTTCTTTTTTTGTCGACTAATCACGTCTCAACTTTCTAATTGTGTATAGTTTTACATATATTGATGAATAGAATTTGATGATACTTAAAAGAATAAAGAGCAGTTGTTTGTGTATGTTTGTATGTCCAACTAAAAGTTTAAAAAATTACAAAACAGAGACCCACAAAGTTCTTATATTCTTGATCAGTGCTGTCCTGGATGAATAATATCTTAAAATATAGAATTAAATATCCATTCCCTGAGGGTCTACTGGGTCAGGTTTTGTCACCAGGGAAGGAAGAGGGCAGTTTTTCAGTGTTATTATGTACTAATCTGGAAAAAAAATGTTGATTCATTCCTTGAGAAATCTCTTATATAAAGGAGAGTTGTATGTGTGTATGTTCAACTAGAGAGGAATGAGCTGGGTAGAGGAGAAAGAAGGATATGGGGAGAGAAAGATAGAAATTAAAATAGAAGTATGTTACACTTTTACCCTGGAGAAACACTTTTTTTTGTCTTTTTTTAACCAGAAAAAGTGGATTTCTATTTAAATCACTTATTACCTCTCATGGATGGAAGTTTTTTTGTTTTTGTATTTTTTAAAGGGTTTATTTCTGCCAAATCGCTAGAGCTTTACCTCCTTTTTTTTCCTGTCACTATTTAATTGGATTTTATTTCTCTTTCTTTTCCTCTCTCTTGCGTCATCTTTCTTTCTCTTTTCCTTCTTATGACAGTTCTCTCTGAAAACTGAAAATGGTCACTTTTCAGTGAAGTATTAGACTTCAAATGTTTCATGAAGGAGGTAGGTGAGTTGGATGATTTTCACGTCATCAAAATATTATTATTTCTCTCACATGCACAATCAGTGTACTTCTCTTAATTTGTTTACCAAGATTTTAATTTTACTAATTAAACTTGACTAATCTGACAAGCAGCAAAATCCCACTGCTTTACTGTTGAGGTTCCTAGGTTCTGGAAAGCCTTCTACTCTAATAGTTTCTTGCTTCCCAAATTGTACTAACTTGCAGAAGCTTAAATGTAATGTGAACAGACATCTCGCCGCTCAACTCCACACGGATCCCCTGTTAGACATGATCCGAAATAGTAACCCCCTTACAACTTAAGTGACAATATGCCTTGTTTGGAGTCTAAAAGAGTTAATAATGTTGAAAAATAAAAAATTATTTCAAATGTGTTTTTACTATTTATCCCTAGCACATCATCCACATTGTTTTTAGCTTTTAGTGCTGACATTTGGAAATAAGACATACACCATTCACTATGGCCATGCAATTCTTACAGCTACATACCTAGAAAATGGGGCTGTTAAACCCGACCTATTGATTTTTATAGGCGACCTGCCTGGTGTCCAAGATAGGTAGATTTGCTGATGACACCATGCTCTATTCTCAACATGTGGGCAAGACAACCTCCAGTTTTTAGTGTAATAAGACAAAAATGAATGGTAACATTTAATGCAAATAAGACAAAGCCTCTTTCCTTTAACCTTTTTTGTACCAATGTTCCTTAAATGGAACATAGTTTTCAACATACTATAGAAATTGTAATTTTGCTTTAAATATAACTATAAGAATAATTTATAAAAGTTTTCATAAATCTGGAGTAAAATGAAGCTACTTTAATAGAAATAACTTATAAAAATTGAATTTAAAGCAAAATTACAATTTCTATAGTATGTTGAAAACTATGTTCCATTTAAGGAACATTGGTAAAAAAGGTTAACAATTACAAGAAACCTTTTTAACCACTGATTGCCGTGACGAACAGCACCCTTTCTGAGAGTCCATCATTTAATCTTCTCAGTTTTAACATTCACAGGTAACATGAATACAAACAAATACATAGAAGACCTTGTTAAGGTTACTGTAAGGCAGATGGGCTCCCTCTTCTGTGCTAGAAAACTTCAAGAAAGAGTCTCTAATCTAATAAGTCTCACACTATCTACCAGGCCCCAACCTTTGCCCATCGCCGCAGGTTTGCATCCCTGTGTTTGTTACAAATACTTCAATGGAATGTGCTTTAACAAACTTGCTGGATAGGTGCCCTCTCAGCATAAATATTTCCAACCAGTTCGACAATCAGCAAAATCCCACCTCTTCGCTGTAGAGGTCCACAGAAGGCTGCCTACTTTAATAGCTTCTTTCCTCATACTACTAGTCTTTGGAATTTTTTTTCTGTTTCCCTGAGTGTACTAACATGCAGAAATTTAAATGTAACAAGTAGCCCCGTTGCAGCCAGATGGCTGCATATTGTGAAAGAAAAGCGAGTAAATACAGTGTATTTACACAACCAATATTTACGAAACTAAAGTTAGCAATTACTTATTTTTTCGTTGGTTCTCCTGTAGGAGATGTCTCCTTGAATTACTTTAACAAAAAAAATATTGTATTTTCAACCAATATTAACAAAAAATAAAAATGAGATACATGGGTAAAAGTATTTTTTTTTTAATGACCGTTGGTCTAAACTGACTACCCTGGTCAAATCAGAGAAAGTCCACTTTTTTTGTTTTTAATCAGACAGAGAAAATGAAAGTGATTAGTTTTAAAAAGAAAAAAAAAATTTTTTTTTCAACCAATATTAATGAAAAAAAAGTATGAGATACATGGGTAAAAGTATTATTTTATTTAATGATCGATGGTCTAAACTGTCCATCTTGGGCAAATCAGAGAAAGTCCACTTTTTTTTTTGTAATCAGACAGAGAAAATGGAAGTATTTATTTTTTAAAAGTAAACAAAAAAAATCTTATTTTTTCAACCAATATTAACGAGAAAAAATATGAGATACATGGGTAAAAGTATTATTTTATTTAATGACCGGTGGTCTAAACTGACCACCCTGGTCAAATCAGAAACAATCCCTTTTTTTTTTTTTTTTTTTTTTTTAATCAGACGGAGAAAATGGAAGTAATTTTTTTTAAAAGGTAAACAGAAAAAATCTTGTATTTTTCAACCAATATTAATCGAAACCTTTTTACTTACTTTTTTTGTTTCTTTTTTTTTTTTTTTTTGGTTGCAAATCAGAGAAAGTCCTTTTTTTGTTTTGTTAATCAGACAGAGAAAATGGAAGTAATTTAAAAAAAAAAAACTTGTATTTTTCAACCAATATTAATCATTGACTGCTGCTGCTGCTACTCCCACCGATTTAATGCCTCTCACCACCACTTTGCCTAACGGCTGCTGATACTACTCCCACTAATTTAACTCCTATCACCACTACTATTTTTGTCTCTGCTGCTACTCCCACCGATTTAACTCCTATCACTACTACTACTTTGCATTTATTTTGCATTTCCATACACCAAACATGGATATAAATACCACTAAAACATCCGCTGGGTCATAAGCTTCATTTTGGTACCTAAATTGCCTGCGTGGGTTGCCTGTAGGCTGATTTAAACCGCATCACACACACACACACACACACACCCACAGACAGACAGTACAGAAATTTATAATAGGATGTGAATAAACATCTTGCTGTATAACTCTCCACTTAGGAGTTCTCTGTAGATATGGCTCTTAATTTACAATAAACCCTCCTAGTGACAATGTGCCATGTTTGGGGTGAATTAAATTATGTATAAAAGGGAAAGATAGTTTGCTTGAAGCATTGCTGGTAAGTAAATATGGAAGAGTATAAGAAGGCTATAGCAATGCAGGAAACCAGGTGTTGAAGTTATGTGACATATGAACAAAATTAGCCCACAGTACCTGCAACTCAAACACACCTTTTATTAAATATATTGACAAAATCCTCATTATCACTAGGGCTAGGACAAAAGCATATTCTTTTCATTGTTTTAACTCTTGAGTGTGTATCCGTTGATATACAGTTTTATATAGAGTGATGTGATTTTCAGTTGATTAACTGTGTCGGATATATACTCGAGAGTCAAAACAATGACAAGAATATGCTGTTCTCATAGCCCTAATTATCTCCCACTTCCACAGAGAGACCATAGGACCTCATCTATGGTTTACCATAGAACCCCCTGACACTTCATTTCTTGATTTTTAACCTCGGGATCAGTGTAAATGGCTCCATGCATACTGAATTCTATAGGAAACTTGCTTGTAAAAACCTTTTTATCAACTTCAGGTCTGGCCTGCCACTTAAAGTCAAGTCCAGTTATGCACATGCAGAAATTACTCCCACACAGAACAAGTGCTTCACCACTACTGATAAAAATCAAATACATCAACTTTCAGCAGATCCTTTCTATCAATGGTTACCCTACTTTAACCATATCCAGCCTCAACAATAAAAAAAAGACAGACACTACACCCTCTCTAACACCTGCTTCTCAAATTAATTTTCTTCAATGACAGAATACCCACCACAATCCGCAAGGTCATTCATAGTGAAAAACTAGACTTCCTTACAACAATACTTCTCAAAAAAAAAAACACACTACCAACACACCTAAAACCTGCTCCATGACCAATTGTCCAATTTCTAACCCTGGGTTATGCCTATACACTAATGTTGTCTATAACCAACAATGTGCTAAGTGTATTAACTCTTACATACGTAGTGCCACTAGACATTTACATCTATGCATGAATGAACATTTGAACACGCGTATCTCCTACAAACACATCACCTCATGCAATAATACCCATCAGAATATCCAGATCAGCATCTTTTGCTTAACCTTGGTAACCTAAAGATTTTGGAAGCACTTCTCATCAAAACACAAATTTTCCATCAACAACAGATTTGAACTTAACTTCCCCTTCATTATATAACTACTTTCCCTCATGACCTTCCTAAATTGTTATTGTTTTTGTTATATATATATATATATATATATATATATATATATATTATACATTTTTACAAATGTATAATAAATTATTTTTATTGATTTTTAAATCAAGAGAAAATATATTTGCCCTATCTTTTATTTTTTGTGTTCAAAATGCCATTCCATTATGTAAACAATGCAGGAGGAGAAGGGAGAAAGAGGGATCCTATGAATGAAGGGCGAGAGAGAAAAGCAAGCTTATAGATGAGAGAATCTATAAACCGGAGAAAGAAAATAGACCGTATAGAGAGAGAGGGTACTGACAAGAGTCGTCAACAGTCAGTCAGAGCTTTGCGCTGAGAAGTGGAAGTAGGAAGTGGCGAAGACAGCGAAAGATGACAACGTTGTGAAACCGACTATAAGAGAAGACAGTAGTGACGGCAAAAGCTACAATAGTTAATGTGGGATGACCAACTCTCGTGCATGTGTGCCTAATGAAAACATGAGTGAGGAGGAGTGGAGATGATAGGCAAAGCGATAGGAATCACTATGTACATGCGTGTGTAATTGATGATGACATTGAATGGTGGCAAATACACGCATTGAGCTATTAAGTAAAATGAATAAACCCAACGACGATATAGCTGGGCGAAAAATCGAAAGAATGGTGAAATACCAACGACAGACCAGTGACTTCATATGAGCTTCAGAAACGAGGACATGCGCACATAAATGTAAACAACAAGGAAAGGCGATTGAAAACCGTTGTGTTGTCTTCGAGATGAATTTCCCTTTCCCATATCAATGCATTGCTACGGAACTTGGGAAATTTCTTTTTTTTTATATCTTGTTACATCACTCATCTCTACCATTCCCCCACTCCCCATTTACACCGCTGTTTGATCGTTCACAAGGAACAGTACAAAGAAACACCGGTGGGTTAAAAAAACTGGAATGTTATTACAACGTTCCTTTACATTCTATATTTTCTGCTGGGTGAAACGAACCATTAGACTTAACCCATTCAAAGGTTTATTTATGCCATTTTTGTTCTTTCACCTTTTTTCGTTTTGTCGTGGACTAAAAAAAAAAAACAATGGCATTTTAACGTTCATTTTCTAATCTGTGAAACGGACCATTGCTTTATTTATGCCATTTTTTTTTTTTTCCGCTTTTCGCTGTGTTTTCTTTTTCTTTCACTTTAGTTTGTTTGGAAGTTGACACAAAAAACAGGATTGGCATTATCACCTTCATTTTCTACTGTTTATTTATGCCATTTTTCGTTTTGTTCTTTTTTCGTTTCACTTTCTTTCGTTTGGAAGTTGACTACAAAAACCAGAATGGCATTGTAACATTCATTTTCTACTGTTTATTTATGCCCTTTTTTCCCCTCTGTTTTCGTTTTACAAAACGTGTACATTTTTTCCCTGATTTTCGCTTTTTATTTTTCCGATTTATTTATTTATTTTTTTATTTATTTTTTTTTTAATTACATTTTCACCCCAAACAAGGCACATTGCCACTTTGGTGTAGGGAGCTACTATCAGGGGAAACATCTACTGGGGTACTATGTAGGGATTAGGGCAGCGAGATGTTGGTTCACGTTGCACTTGAACTTATGCATGTCAGTACAGTTGGGGAAGCAGTGACCTGGAATGGAATTCCAAAGTCTAGCAGTTCTGGGGAAGAAACTACTGGAGTAGAAAGATCTTTTACATCTAGGGATCTCTACAGTGTGGGGGTGGGACTTTGCAGCTTGTCGGGTCTGTCGAGGGTGTTCACGTCGTGGGGGCACAAGTGCTTGCAGTTCTTCAGAGCATTCACCATTATAATACTTGTAGAACAGGCAGAGGGATGCAACGTTTCGACGATGGGACAGAGGCTGAAGTTTAGATGCCAGTTTAGGGCCTATCAGATTTGTGACTCTCTTTTGAACCCTGTCAAGGAGCGAGAGACTAGTAGCCGATGCACCGGCCCAAATATGACAGCAATACTCCATACATGGGCGAATAGTGGCCTTATAGAGGTACAGGATACTTTCGGGTGTTAGAAGTTTTCTTGCACGGTAGAGAGAGCCCACCTTCCTTGCAGCGGCCCTGGCAATGCCCTCGATGTAATTGTTCCAACTCATGTTTCCTGTGAACGTTAGGCCAAGGAGCTTGAGAGACGTACTCTCAGATAAAGAGTCGTTGGCCATTGCTATAGGTGGTAGAGAAGGTTTCTTGTAATTATTGAATGAAACTTGAATGAAATTATTTATCTATTTATTTATTTATTTATTTACTAAATAACTTACACGTTTGTTCCAAACAACTAGGCAACGCCAGGTAACCCTGCTAGTATATAAAATAATGTATACATACACAAGTAGCAACTTATGTATGATTGCCACCATCACAATTTTTATTAGATTACATCAGGGGCAATCCAATATAGGAAGAAAAGAAAAAAATGAAAGTAAATAACTAAAATTCAAATTCAAAAGATTAACATATCAATAAACTATACAAAACAAATAAATTTAATATAATTAAAAAAAAAAAAAAAAAAAAAGTCAAAACAAAATAATGTATAAACTAAAACCAATAATAACATATGGTAGTATTAAAGATGATTAATGCTAAAAATACTAACGCTTTTAGTAATATATAAAATACATCCGATAAAATAAATGAATATAATAAAATAAAGATAAAAACAAGAATTAAAAGAGAAAGAATAATATATAAACAATACCCAAATAAAAAATATAACAAATCATTTTATATAAATAAATTATATAAATAAATGCAATTTATTTAAATTATATGGCAACGTTCCTGTGACAATTCCTGTGCTGATTAAACGTTCTGCATGGTGACCAGTAAGATTAAAAAAATAAAAATGAATAGAAAATGGAGCTGTTAAACTAAACCTGGTGATTTTCATAAACAACCTGCCTGTGTTTAAGATGGGTATATTTACTGATGACACCATGCTCTATCTTCAACAGGGAGGCAAACTGGCTTCCAGTTTATAGTGAAATAAGGACACAAATGGATGGTAACATTGAATGCTAATAAGACAAAACTCATAGGAGCCAAATCTCTGTTCTTCTAATTTGAACTTGATGGAATGAGCATATATGACTTTCTCACATTTTTTATCATTCTTTTGCAGTGATTTTTTCAAAGCATCTATTGCGTTTAAACCAATTGAAGTAGTGTCCTGATAAGCAATGGCGGCAGCATATTCAGGGATTTAGTAAGGTTGGCTGTTTACTTTGGTTGGAATTTCTTAGAGGGTGTATAGTTTTCTATGCTGATAGTTAACCAATCGGTTCGGTTAGATGCTATTTGCATATTAGGATGACTAAATTTCAACAAAGGGATTAGCAGAAGGATGAAGTATGGAGGATAACTAAGAAGATGGGAAAGACGAATGGATTTTGTTAGACTGAAGTGTAATTTTGCGCCTGCAACAAATGAGCATGATAAGGATTTGTAGAAATACTTATGAGAGATTGTTGAATACTGAGTTTACATGGATCCGAGAAAATCTAGAAGCTGCAGAAGCAGTGTCTGGTCCAGCTATAGAAATTGAGAAAGAAATGGTATGGGAAGCTATGAGTAAAATGAGCAAGGATAAGACCGCAAGATCTTCAGGTTTTGTTGCAGAAATATTGAAGGCCATAAGTGTAAAATCACACACTTGACAAATTAGATCATAAAAGAAGAGGCTGTTTCCAAAGATTTGGATCTGTGTACACTTGTGAACTGTTATAAAAGCAAAGGATAGAAGTAATTACAGAGGCTTAGAGTTGATGAATCAGGTTCTGAAAAAAATAATTGAGCAGCAAATAAGAAGTCAAATAAGCATATCTGGCTTTCAGGCTGAGATCCGAGTGTAGTATCTGTTCTGATGCTACACTGAAGCTAATTTGTCTTTAGTCAATGTCAAGGAAACCTTTTTATACTAAGGCAGATTTTATCTTTGTCTACTCTCAGAGTGCCTCTTTTTGGGGAGCTGATTTTCACCCACATTAAAAAAAGACCTTGTGTCACATATTGCTCTCATGGAGAAGCAATTAAATACCAGTAAGCATAGATGAAATGCAGTTTGGTTTTATCCTAGGATAAACTACCAGTGATGCTATATTCATCCTTATACAAATACAAGAGAAGTACCTCAGTAAGACGAACTTGTACTTTGTTAATTCGAAGAAAGCTTTTGACAGAATACCAAAAGATATTTTCTGGTGGGCTTTGCATAGATTGGGATTAAATGAATGGTTTGTGAACATTATTCACATCATGTATAGAAATGCTCAAAGTTGTGTTAGAATTAACAGTACATTTAGTGACAGGTTTAGTGTTAATGTGGCAGTACGTGATGGATCAGTACTGAGTTTGTTGCTTTTCATTTATATCTTAGAAGTATTGTCCAGAGTGTTCCGTGCTGGGTATTCTAAAGCAGGATTATCGGATTGGCCTTTTTAAGGCCAAATTTAATGAATTTGCCATTTTTTAGAACAGTTTGGCTGCCAAAAATTGTATTTTTTTTTTTAATTTGTCTTCAATTTTAGTTTTTCTGATTATTTTAACAAAAATATTTTTGATAGTAATTATTATTGATGTTTTTTAAGCAGTTTGTTCTTCAAATATTGTGTAAGCCTTGTTTTTTTTTTTATTTTTGCCTTTTCTTTACTATTTTAAAAATCTATTTGAAAGCAATTATTAGTGAAAACCTTACAAATAAATATTCTTGAAGTAGTTCCAAAATTTTATTGCCTTTTTTAAGTTTTTTTTTTTTTTTTTTTTTTTTTTCAACGATTTCACATAAATTTTTATTTTGTAGTAACTATTAAAGAAAAAATTATTACTTTAAAGCTGTTGAATAACAAATCTTCATTGGACAAAATCTCCAGTTTCTTTCAGCTAATCAGAGAAAGCCACACAGACGTAGCTGGTAGCGCCACATATAGCTTCTCTATATCTCATTCCCTATCTCAAATGGTTACATTTCCGACACGTTTCCCAGACCAGCACGATCAACATGCCTCACTTCTAGATCTCTTTCTGACAACAGTTCCCAATGACTGTACAACAAATGCCCATAGCCCACTCGGGAATGCTGATCACGCTGTGATAATGGTAGAAATCAGCCTAAATTCTCGCCCTAAAACTGAAGACCCACTACTCAAAACAACGAGGTATTACAAAAAGGCTGATTGGGAAGCCATCAGGGAGCTCATCAGAGATGCCCCATGGCAAAATATCTTTACTCTTCCAGCGGAACAGTGTGCAAATGAGACAATTGAATGGTTCAAAACTGCTATTGAAGCACATGTTCCCGCACGGAAATACTATAGCAAGCCCCACTCCCCCCAATGGTTTACTTCTGCTTGTGCAGCTGCCATTTGTCAAAGGCAGCATGCGTTCCGCAGATTCAACCGACATAAGTCCAGCTCAAATAAACAGAAGTTTATAGAAGCTAGAAATAATTGTAAGAGAGTGATAGACACAGCTAAGTCAGATTACTCTGAAACCACCAGAAAGCGCATCGAAGCACAGAAATTAGGAACCCGGGATTTTTGGAAAATCTACAACAGCGTAGTTAATAATGGACAGTCAATTATTCCCCCACTAACAAACAATCATGAGGTTGCTTGCACGGCAACTGACAAGGCTAATCTGCTTGCCAGTCGGTTTGCCTCAAACTCCACACTGAACTCGGTACACCACTCACTCCCTGATTTTCCTCTGCGAACAGACGCCACATTTGACGACTTGAAAATCACCCCTTCTCAGGTACATGCTATTATAAAAAACCTAGACACCTCTAAAGCATGTGGACCAGATCTCATCCCGGCTGTGCTATTAAAAAAATGCTCTGCCGAGGTTGCTCCAGTTCTGTCCAAACTTTACAATAAATGCCTTAACAAATCTTGTTTTCCCGACTGCTGGAAAACCGCCTCTGTGGTACTAGTCTTCAAGAATTCTGGTGAAAGAACTGACCCACTAAATTATCGCCCCATTAGCCTCCTCCCGCTTTTCACCAAAATATTTGAGTCCTTAGTTAATAAAGCCCTAGTCCAGCACCTAACAGCTGCTAAACTCTTGACTGACAAACAATATGGATTCAGGCAAGCCCGTTCAACAGCAGATATCTTAACTGTAGTTTCTGAACGTATATACTGTTCATTGGATAAAACAGGGGAGGGTAGAGTGGTGGCCCTTGATATATCTAAGGCTTTTGACAGGGTATGGCACGATGGTCTTCTAAGGAAAATTAGATCATATGGAATCACTGGAAGAATTCATAACGTAATTAAATCCTTCTTAAGTAATAGAAAAATCAAAGTTGTCCTCGACGGACGTACATCCAAACAATATGACATAAGTGCGGGAGTGCCTCAGGGGTCTATCCTTGGACCTCTATTGTTCCTGATATTCATAAACGACCTCCCTGATAATATTGTTTCGGAGATGGGTATATTTGCCGATGACACCACTCTCTATAACAGATATGAGGGGAAAACAAATGAACACATATCCAAGAAAATGGCAGAAACACTAGAGGATGACCTCCAATCCGTAGTGGAATGGGGACAAAAATGGTTGGTCTCATTCAATGCTGCTAAGACTAAGCTTGTTTCCTTCAATAACTACAAGAAACCTTCTCTACCACCAATAGCAATGGCCAAGAACACATTGCCTGAAAGTACTTCTTTTAAACTCCTCGGCCTAACGTTTACAGGGAATATGAACTGGAATAGATACATTGAGAGCATTGCCAAGGCTGCTGCAAGGAAGGTTGGCTCCCTCTACCGTGCTAGAAAACTACTTACGCCTGCCAGTATCCTATACCTCTATAAGGCAACCATTCGCCCATGTATGGAGTACTGTTGTCACATCTGGGCTGGTGCATCTGCTGCTTGTCTCTCGCTCCTGGACAGGGTTCAAAAAAGAGTCGCAAACCTGATAGGTCCTGAACTGTCATCTGGGCTTCAACCTCTGTCCCATCGACGAGATGTTGCATCCCTCTGCCTGTTCTACAAATACTTTAATGGTGAATGCTCTGACGAACTGCAAACACTTGTACCTCCCCGACGTAACTACCCCCGACAAACCCGACAAGCTACTAAGTCTCATCCCTTTACAGTGGAGATCCCTAGGTGCAAGAAAGCCTTTTACTCCAATAGTTTCTTCCCCAGAACTGCGGGTCTTTGGAACTCCCTTCCGGGATTCTGCTTTCCCAACTGCAATGATATGCAGAAGTTCAAGTGTAATGTTAACAAACATCTTTCTACTCTTCTCCCTTCATAATGACCCCGCTAATTAATTCCCTAATAGTAGCCCCCTGCTTCAAAGTGGCACTGTGCCTTGTTTGGGGTGAAAATTGAATAATAAAAAAAAAAAAAAAAAAAAAAAAAAAAAAAAAGCCAGCATGTAATTAATTATCATTATTAAAAGCTAAACATAACATCTTTCTACATCTTTCCTGTTCTCCTCTCAAAGAGAACACACATGCTTGCCTTACAATGTACACTTTAGATCCTGAAAGATTTTCAGGAATATTAAAATCGGTAACCAAACTCTCTTTGTTCCATTATTTTTCATCTCTAGTTAACGCATATAGGTATGTCCTTGAAAACTAATGCTAACTCCTGATGAAAAAGGTCTCAACAGACGAATAAGAGACGCTTATGGACTTCTTGATAGAGTGTCCAGCAAAGAATATACACGTCATTCAACAAATATGCAAGTGCACTTCATAAACGCATACATTTAAAACTTCTGTCTTTAAAATGTTTTTAATGCTTACCTATATTTTAAAGTTAAAAGCTGAAATGGTTGATACCTGTATGCAAACCTGCAACATTATCTCCATTGCCCAATAACATTGTAGAAGATAGAACTTTATCAAATGAAAGGAAGAATGTCAAATTCTATGCTTAAAAAATAAATAATTTTTATTGACAACTTTGTCGAGACAATGCAAAATAAAGTGTTCTTAAAGAATGAGAGTTCAAAGAATCTGAGAATGTTCTATTGAAAGAAAGTTTTCTTTGTAAAGACTGAAGATGTTGGCTTCCTGAAACGAAATGCACCTAACATTGATGCTTTTTTTGTTTTTCTACTTCCTTTTACAAAACTTAATTATGTTCTGCAAAACCAAAAACAACAACCCACCATTTCCCTCCCTTTTTTTTCTTCTCATTCCCTCTTTCTCTATCTCCCCCACTTCCTGATTGGTTTCCTAATTTAAAATGTACCAAACATTAATACTGTAACCATTTTCCCTCTCCCATTGAAAAACTTATTCATGTTCTGCAAAGCAGGGAACAAAAACAATAAAATCCACTATAAAACAACCAAACCAAACACTGCAAACTAGCGATTAAAGATACAAAGAGCTTGAAGAATAAAAACCTTCTACAAAATAACTGGATGCAACATGAATACTATTTCCAAAATAACTTGATTCAGCATTAAATAACCTGTAAAGAGAAATTGAGTACTCATGTTTACTTTGACCGTATGTTGTTTTAAAGAAACAGGTTAAAGCGAAAGAAAAAGGTTGTTTGTGTGAAAAGTTGGTATTGTGTTTGCTTACAATCGATAAAAACGATGATTCAAAGCATTGTTTGCAATTGTTTCAATACAACAAAAATGAGATTTTGTGTCAATATATGACAAGTATAAAACATGAATACACCAGTCAGCAGGTGAAAGCTGGCACAAACATCAGCAAGCAATGTATTGGCCTCCATATTTTAGGATTTGCAAGATATTTTGCTTATTGATTAGCTTACAAAAAGATGAATCAACGATTGCGAATATTATATAACATTACTGGTACGTTTGAAAGAAATAATTGCCAAAAATTGCCACAAATGAAAAAGTGCTTTTTACCAAGTGAAGAAGTGATATTTGAAACAGAGGTGCATTTTGAGATCAAAGACAGATTGTTCTACAGAAAAAAAAAAAGTCAATTGGAAAAACATTTGAATCCTTGATAAATTGATATATCAAGTAAATTTTTTTCTAAAATCTGTTGTTCTGTAGCAGACACAAATGGACCCCTTTTCTTCTCGCGCATTCGCTTCCTCTGAGTGAGTGATGAGGCGCTAGACTGTCCAATCTGAGGACTTGCGCACGAATACAAATTGACCCCTAGGGACCAGACAGCTTCCGGTCCCAGAAGAAAACTCTCTCTTACGCTACCAGCCTTCGTCGGGGCTAGACGCCTGTTCTCTTCGCTGCTCCTACTAAAGGTATTGACGACAGCCGCAGGTTGTAACTACCTCGTAAGGCAGTGGAGACCCGACTCTACTTTCTTCCTTCAGTACGCTTTGCAAATAAACCTTTCCCTTGTTAAGTTGAAGAAGTTGTTTGTCATTGTTCATAGAATTGTGTTATTTTATTTTATTAGGGAAATTCCCTAAAATGGTGACTCCGTCGTGATAACACATTTCCGAACAGACACTTCTTTCGCTTTTTAACAGGGTAAGGCGCGCATTTTAAAAACCAGCACATGGTTTCCAACCACACACATAAACAGACAACGGATTCGGGAGAGCACATTTAAAACTTAAAAAAAAAAAAAAAAAAAAAAAACAACAACAAAAAAAGACGTTATTTCCCTCTCTTCCTTATCGTTTTTTTTCCCGTTATATATATATATATATATATATATTATAAACTAAGGAGCATACAAAAAAAAAAACAAAAAAAAAAACAAACAAAACAAAGAAAAAACACCCTTTTCTTTCACAACGGCGGGCTACACATAATAAAAAAGAACGCCAACCTACAAAAAGAGGTGACACTTTCTTGGTGTACGAAAATTCTTATACCAAACTTGAACTTCTAATGCTATCTTTTTTCTACCTTGAACATTTCTGCCGTGTTAACGCGCACCGCGCATAAGAAAAAACTCAACAAAAAAAAAAAAAAAAAAAAAAAAAGAACTTTCACGAAGTTTTTCTGCATTAGCACTCTTCGGCCAAAATGTAAGTACTTAAAGAGTTCATTTATCTTCAGGTTCACACACATTTATAAAAAAAAAAAAAAAAAAAAAAAAACCCATATTGTCCACATTTTTTTTTGCTTCACGGCTCTTCCTGATATAATTTTGTTTTAGCTTTATTTCATGGTAATTTTGTTTCTTTCTTCTCCTCCCCCATTAGCCTGTTAAATTTTTTTTTTGTATTGTCTCTGTTTAAAGATTTTCTCCATATTTCTCCTTTCTTCTCCACGTGCTCCATATTCGGCGTCCTTTCAGATTTCGGATACATTATATATATATATTTTTTTTTAAATATTTGGTATCTACTTTCGGTAGTGACGATGACAACGTTGCCTGCCTTCGCTGGGGACGTCCGGGTTTGGTTTGCTCAACTCGAGTCTTATTTTGCGGCGAACAACGTGTCAGAGCAAACGAAGCTGCACATTTTATTCAGTGCCTTCCCCGCGTCATTGACTCCTGCGGTCAAGGACTTAATAACGGACACCCCGTTAAACTCCACTTACGATAGCATAAAACGGGAGGTGCTACTACGGACGTCCGTGTCGGCGGAAAAGCGTTTTCAAACGCTGGTCCATGACGAGCACTTAGGTGACCGCAGGCCGACGGAACTACTCCGTAGAATGAGGGAACTGGCAGAGGACGTCCCTCCTGACAGTGCCTTAATCAAGCAGCTCTTTTTCTCAAGGCTGCCGGCGCAGGTAAAGGCCATACTTGCGCCAATGTTTGAAAAACACACCGTCGATGTAGTAGCAGCATCGGCGGACAAGGTCATGGACTTTGTGAGGGGGCCTACCACCGCGGCGATTCCACAACAGCCTGCTGAGGTACCCGCAGGCACCGCAAATGTAAGACAGGATGCTACATCGGTGGCTATACTAACGGCCATCGAACGCCTCACTAGAGAGGTGAGCAAGCTCAATATGGGCAGGTCGCACTCACCCAGACGCCGCTACAAAAGCCGCTCATCTTCCCCGCACCACCGTCGCCGTGCAAACATGCCGGGACTATGTTTTTATCATAGTCGCTATGGCACTGAAGCACGGAACTGTAAAATGCCCTGCACTTTTAACAACCAGGGAAACTAAATTGTGGAAAGACGAGCACGGCAAACTTTCCACAAAATGCAAATAACCGTGCCTATTTCGTCACTGACGTAAAATCTCAAGCACGTTGCTTGGTAGACACTGGCGCTGCTTGTAGTATATGGCCACTTAGGCTACTTAAAGAAAGGCCACCAGTGTCATTGATAACACTGCAAGCGGTGAACCATTCACCTATCCCCACGTACGGTCAAATTTCACGTTCTCTGGACTTGAATTTACGGAGAGACTTTACGTGGGTTTTCACTGTAGCAGATCTACCGTACCCCATACTAGGCGCGGATTTCTTGCATAATTTTAATTTAATGGTCGACATGCGCAGACGCCGGCTGATAGACGCTAGCACGGAACTTTCCGTCCCTGGCTCGTTATCTAATGCCCCATCTATCAGCCCGGTATTTTTCATTGCCGCTGCAAATGACCCATACCATGAGGTGCTACACTCCTACCCGGAGTTAACCAATTTAAATTTTGTGGTGAGCAAACCCACGCACACCACAAAACATCATATTGAGACCACAGGTGCTCCTGTGTTCTCACGCCCTCGTCACCTTCCTGTGGATAAACTTAAAGCAGCGAAGGCAGAATTTAATCATATGCTACAGTTGGGAATTATACGCCCCTCGTCCAGTCCTTGGGCTTCCCCTCTGCATATGGTTCCAAAACGAGACGGAGATTGGCGTCCAACTGGGGACTATAGACGACTCAATGCCATGACGGTACCTGATCGTTACCCAATCCCGCATATTCAGGACTTTGCTTCCTCTCTGCATGGCTGTAAGACTTTCTCTAAGCTAGATCTGGTTAAGGCTTACCATCAGATCCCGGTGAATCCGGCCGACATACCCAAGACTGCGGTTACAACCCCATTTGGAGCGTTTGAATTTCTTACTATGCCTTTCGGCCTACGTAACGCTGCCAGTACTTTTCAGCGCTTTATGGATGAAGTAGTGCGTGATTTAGATTTCGTCTATAACTATATAGATGACATTCTCGTGGCTAGTGCCTCACCTGAGGAACACGTCACTCACCTCCGCCTACTTTTTGAACGGTTTCAGCAATACCAAGTGAGGATTAACCCTGGTAAATGCGTTTTCGGTGTTACGTCACTAGTTTTCCTGGGCCACATTATCAGCCCAGACGGTATATCTCCGTTGCCGGAAAAGGTGAAGGCTCTACAAGACCTTCAACCGCCCACTTCACTTCGCCAACTTAGGCACTTCCTTGGTCTGTTGAATTACTACAGACGCTTTATCCCACACTGTGCGGATCTCTTAGCTCCTCTTTCCGACCTGTTACGTAACAGGAAGAAGAAAGACGAGCAGATCTCACTTAATGAGATCCAACTTAGAGCATTTGCTGAAGTGAAAAATAAACTAGCGACGACATCTTTGCTGGCACATCCTGTACCCGATGCCCAGTTTTCACTGGTCGTTGATGCATCGGGCACAGCTGTAGGTGCAGTGCTGCAACAGCAGCACCAACAACAGTTACAACCTCTAGCATACTTTTCGCGACAGCTGAAACCGGCCGAACAACGTTACAGCACGTTTGGCCGCGAACTACTGGCAATGTACCTCGCAGTGAAACACTTCCAACATTCACTCGAGGGCCGACAATTTGTGATCTACACCGATCACCGTCCGCTTACATATGCACTGCGTGCTAAGCCGGACAAATATTCTCCCCGCGAAACACGTCATTTGGACTTTGTTTCGCAGTTTACTAGTGATATCCGACATATCGCGGGTGAGCAGAACACAGCAGCAGACGCATTGTCTCGCCTGCCCATCAATTCTCTGTCCTCACCATCGGATATCGATTTGCAACAGATGGCCTTAGACCAGCCAAGTCTGGACACGTTGGATCCATCGTCACCTGAATTCGGGACTTGCAAATTCGCATATCTGCCCGTGCCTACTTCTGACACGCAGATCATCTGTGACACCTCAACGGATTCACCTCGACCATTCGTTCCAACGACCCACCGTAGAGTTGTTTTCGACACTCTACACAACCTGGCACACCCCGGACGCAAAGCCACAGTAAAGCTGATTACAGCTAGATTTTTCTGGCCTAACATGAGGCGTGACATCATTGCTTGGTCACGTTCCTGTGTATCCTGCCAAAAATCAAAGGTGCACGAGCATATCCGCGCACCCCTTGGAACATTCAGCACCCCAGACGCTCGGTTTAGCCATGTTCACATTGACTTGGTTGGACCATGGCCGGTCAGTCAGGGATTCACTTATCTCCTGACCTGCATAGACCGTTTCACACGGTGGCCAGAAGCCATCCCACTTAGTGACATTTCGGCTGAATCTGTAGCGCGAGCCCTTATATCAGGCTGGATATCGCGCTACGGAGTTCCCACTACAATCACCACTGATCGTGGTGCACAATTCGAATCCCACCTATTCCGGGAACTGTCCAAGATCCTCGGGATCACTCGCATTCGGACAACAAGCTATCACCCTGCTTCAAATGGGATGATAGAACGCTTCCATCGCCAATTGAAAGCTGCATTACGCGCTTACCCTGATCAACAGCGATGGAGCGAGTACATACCGGTCATCCTTCTTGGCTGTCGGGCATCAATCAAGGAGGACCTGGGATATTCCGCAGCCGAACTGGTCTATGGAGCACCTCTATCGTTGCCAGGTCAGATGCTGACCCCGATAGAGGATATATCAACTGACACAGCTCTATATGTCAACAGACTACGAGCTTATCTCAGTAAGCTACCGCCGATGCACCCTAGGGAACAGACCATTAAATCTTTGGTTCCGAAGGACATAGCGACATGGACTCACGTGTTCCTTAGAAAGGACGCAGTAAAAGCCCCCCTAACTCCACCTTACACTGGCCCTTATCGCGTGCTTTCACGCACTGATAAAACTTTTATCCTAGACATTAGTGGTAAAAAAGAGACAGTATCGGTAGATAGGGTAAAAAGAGCCTTTCTGGACACATTAACACCTGAGCCACACATTCCTCCAACATACACACAGCATAATCATACACCTGAGGTAAATGTTCCACGTGAGAACAATTATGTGACCACTACACGTAGTGGTCGACAGGTACATTGGCCGAAGAGACTTTGCAAAACAGTGTATTTCTGTTGAAAAAGAACATTTTTTCTTCTCTCCTTTTTAGAGCAGAACGTTTTCTGCAAATATTCCAACTTTTCACAGAAAAGTAAGAACATTTTTTTTCTGCAAGAAAATAACCTAAAGAGACGGACATTTCTTATTGTATTTTTCTTTCTGCTATTTGTTATGCTACCTTTCTCTCTGTCGGCTTTCAGCCTAAGCAGGGGGTTATGTAGCAGACACAAATGGACCCCTTTTCTTCTCGCGCATTCGCTTCCTCTGAGTGAGTGATGAGGCGCTAGACTGTCCAATCTGAGGACTTGCGCACGAATACAAATTGACCCCTAGGGACCAGACAGCTTCCGGTCCCAGAAGAAAACTCTCTCTTACGCTACCAGCCTTCGTCGGGGCTAGACGCCTGTTCTCTTCGCTGCTCCTACTAAAGGTATTGACGACAGCCGCGGGTTGTAACTACCTCGTAAGGCAGTGGAGACCCGACTCTACTTTCTTCCTTCCTTTCTTCCTTCAGTACGCTTTGCAAATAAACCTTTCCCTTGTTAAGTTGAAGAAGTTGTTTGTCATTGTTCATAGAATTGTGTTATTTTATTTTATTAGGGAAATTCCCTAAAGTTCTATTAATTAAATCCAGGACTAATTGAGTGATGCGTTAATTAGTATAAAGAAACTGCTGATTTGTAAAATCAAGAGTTGACACCTTAAACAACATTCACTGTTGCTGCTATTTCAAAAAATATAATTAGTGCGGTAAGAAATATATTGATATATTTCAGTGCTTTTTGTATCTAGTCGATACTATTTCTGATATGAATAAAACGTTCTTTTAATATGAGTTAATTTCAAATAATGAACTTTGAAACTTGCAAAAAATATTGTTTATTTTAACTGGTTCTTTTACTAACAAAAAGTTAAACAAATTTTTTAAATAAAAAAAGCATTATGTGAAAGTAATATTCTACCTTTTTAACTTTTAGAGATTTTTAAACATCTTTACAAAATCAAATTTGCATAAAATAATATCATAAAATGTAATGCGATTACAAATTTCCAAATCAACATATTAAATTTCGATGAGAATCTTTAACTAAATTACGCCCAACTCTTCAAAACATTAGATTATACTTTTTATGTATGAAAACTCTAAAGAACTTGGATAAAAAAGCAATTATTTTAGAATTTAGATTTAGGGATCGGTTTCGCATTGAAAGAGTAAATGTAAAATTGTAACATAGCATGGACATGCATATGCAAATGCATGCAAAATCATGTCACTAGTAGAGAAAAATAAAGACTTTAAAAAGGATAATCATGTTAGACGTGTGAGTGACGTTCAAGAAAATGATCACATGAGGTATGTCACAGCGGTAACAAGAGAATGAGGAAATAAATGTTGTTGTACAACAAAAAAAGTGAGTTGAAGTTCTTTCCTATTCTTTGTTTCCTTTGCGACTGAGATTACAATGTGTTGGTTCTCAGATAACGTTACAGAAGATAATATGGCGCTGTAAAGATTAGACCTTTTTTTTACAAAAAAGAGCAAAAATGAAGAAAAAATAAGAAAAAATAGGTTACTACGAAACCATGCAGCCACAAAGGAAAGTGACAAGAACAGACCAGGCAGAGATGGAAACTTTGAGAGGGCAAGAAGGAACTAACCAGACTGAGGGGAAACTTGAGAAAATAAAAAAGAACTTTAGGCTGTAAGCTGGGTTGTAAGTAATAGTGTTTATTTATTTATTTTTTTTTTATCTTTTTCTTTCTCTTTTGAATATTTTTCCTGTTCTGTCGATTCTATTTTTAGTTGCTAAGGTATGTTTTGTGGGGAACCTTGGATTAACAGAATATTATCTTTAATGTTAGACAAAAGTTCTAGCATTATGACTCGGTTATTTAATTTTATTTATATGGAACAAAGTTATTTAATGTTATTTATATGGAACAAAGTTATTTAATTTTATTTATATGGAACAAAGTTATTTAATTTTATTTATAGGGAACAAAGTTATTTAATTTTATTTATATGGAACAAAGTTATTTAATTTTATTTATATGGAACAAAGTTATTTAATTTTATTTATAGGGAACAAAGTTATTTAATTTTATTCATAGGGAACAAAGTTATTTAATTTTATTCATAGGGAACAAAGTTCCATGCTCAATTAACGAAGCAAATAGATTATTTGGTTTTAAGAAGCTAAAATTAAACATGTAGAAATGAACACATTTTATTCTTGTAAATTGGTATTCGAGCCGCTCAAGGATCGACTCTCGGCTGAGAAAACTAAATGTATCCAGTTTTTATTTTTAGGTTACTAAAGTTAAAAAAAAAGACTTGTTGAATTCTTAGCAAGAACTATGCTGAGTGACATATAAATAATTGTTTTTATTTGTAAAGTTTTGAACCGTGTCATTTTTTCGGTATTTTGTTTCTTGGATTTTTATCAATCACAGAACACAGAATAAGCATATTTAAAGTCATTTTTAATTTTAAAATTAACTAGCCTGGGTACCTGGCATTGCCCGAGTGTGTGGAGGTGTGTGTAAGGGGGTTGGTTGAGCAACCAAAGCCCTAAAATAAAACGAATTAAAATAACTCAATATATCAGCAAGTATCTGTGCGAGTGCAAAAAAAAAAAAAAAAAAAATAGGAGTAGTAGGCAGGCTTGAACCTGTAACGTGCAAGAGGAAAGTAGGTGAAAAAAAAGCAAACGGTCTTGTTGACGTGCCCACCACAGTTGTGATGTTACGTGCATTTGAAATAACCTGTTTCATGCGACATCGTTCATACAAGGCATGAATGACTTGCAAAAATGTAGACGAAAAAACTGACCCCCTCCTTGTAAAAAACAGCCCAGTTGATGATGAAAGAATGAACGTTTTTGGCCAATCTGTGTATATTATTCAGCCGAGTTTTCAACTGATATCAATTTTGTCAGTGTTGGTCGTGTGTGTCGAAAGTTTTAGCAAGTCATACAAACATACATACACATAAGCAGACGATTGAGATTTATATTATAGACTAGCCTGTGTGTTGAGTAAAAACCTAAAAAAAAAAGTATGTTACGTGGACGCAAAGTGAAACCTGAAGCTTACAATGCGGCTTCGATAACCACTGCTCCACGATGAAGTCAGCGAAGGAATGTCTTTTTCCTATTTAAATCCATTCAAGAAAGAACGTCATTCGCGCATGTGTGCTTGTCTAAAGCGTTATGAAGGAATGATTTTTTTGCTACCCTCCCTCATTGCAAACGTCCATTTCTATAGGAAATAATTGACCGTTTATTTTCTAACCCTCGCATATTATTTGACCAAGACATTTCAGATGGTACCGGTCTTAACCCGGTTCGATACCGCTGAGAAAAGTTTTAGCGAGACATACAAACATACATACACATAATCAGATGTTTGAAATTTATATAACTAGTTGACGCTGGGACTAAAACTCTTTATTAGAAAAAGGATGTAGTGATTGCATTGTCACTGTGCTAGAAAGATAAATGTCCACTAAGTATTAAAGGTACTGACAATCCCCTTATTCAGGAATGGAGGATGTAGATTACAAAGAATTTGTATGTGGAGACAGTCCGAAAGCTGTCAAAAGAATTCAGACAACAAATCAAATTTTCAGGGTATGGAACATAACTTAGCCATCAGAAGTTAGTGATTGGACTTTTGATGTTTTAGTTTATGAACAAAAGTATCTTAGAAACTAGCAGAAATTAGAAGTAATAAGTGAATAAAGAGTGCTCCTGTTAGATAGATGGACTGCCAAAGATAAAAAAAAATGATAAGGTCAAACCATACTGTGACAAAAGGGGGAAATTGTAATAATTGTTGCGTAAAATGTTGATATCCAATTAAGTCAGGGGTACAGATAATGTCTCTGACCATTTGGGTCAGGTGTTAACTGTAATTGTTTCAAATAATCTCACTAAAGCGGCTTGAGTAGTTAAGAGACAAAATGGGCTGTAATTGACTCTTAAGTAATTTTGTCAAATTTTAGGCAAAAAAGGGGCCATAGACTAAAACAAAAGATTACATAAGCTAGTGTTATCTCATGAATTAAAAGACGTGTTACAGGATTAGGCAAGAGGTTATACTAACTAGTTCAGTCAAAGAATTTCAGAGAGGAAGTTAGAAAAAACCCTATTTGGGCAGTCAGTATGAAAATCTATCAAGCACAAGGAAATATTAATATGACAGAGGTGATAGGTCGAGAAAATTTGAAGGTTGTTTAAGAAAATGAGAGAAAAAACTCGCACAATGAAAAAAAAGTAATAAACTAACCTGAGTATGCAATGAACAGTATAACACATTTGTCATTAAGACTCTATATTAATGAACTGACTTTATTGCTAAAATTAAAATATCCTGTTTCAATTGGGTAAATTTATGGATGTGATGCCAGCTGACATCGAGTCACTTGAATTTAGTCTTACTTTGATTTGCCTGGCTTTGTAACATATTGTTGATATTGAAAACTTTAATTTTGAACAATGAAGCATGTCAACACTTATTCAGTGAAATGTCTGGAAAAAAACTGCATTTTTGCAATTGAAACAATTAATTGAGTTTTCCCCCCCCCTTTTAATGTGTTCAAGCGTTGTCTTTAAATATTTAGAGAAATATGTTCGAATTACTTCTTCTTTTTCGTAAAATGGGAAAAAAAAACGAAAAGAAAGGAATTTCTGACGAAAAAAAAAAAGGTAAAATAAAGGGGATATTTTATTTGGATTAATTTGTTCATGCTTTTGTGAACTTGAGTTTTTTTCCTTGTTTTTTTTATTACACTTTGGAGCAGGTTCTAAATTCTTGTGAAGAATTATTTTTTCGCATTTGAAGGAGTGTAATATAGCATGTGAACACATCTGCAAATGCATGCAAAATGACGTCATCGGTAGAGAAAAATAAAGACTTTTAAAAGGACGATCACATTAGAGCTGTGAATGATGTTTGAGAAGATGATCTCGTGATCACAGCAGTAATGAGAGAATGAGGAAATAAATGTTGTTGTACAACAAAAAAAGTAAGTTGAAGTTCTTTCCTATTCTTTGTCTCCCTTGTGACTGAGACTACAACGTGTTGGTTCTCAGACAACGTTACGAAATGATTACTCATTTTCTGGCTAGATAAAGTTTGAATAACATCTAATCATTATAATTAAATTTTAAATGTAAAGTATTCTTTTTTTTTTTATTTATTTTTGGTAAAGGGGATATGTTACTGAACTTAAAATTAATAATAGGATTAAGGAAGAGATTTGTGGAGGAGACTGTTGCCACCTGGACTAAAGGTTTATGAACATTTTTAAGACCACTCCTCCTCCAAAAAAAGCATGCATTTCTGTTAGTTAAAAAAAAAAACTGGATATATATTTTAAAATCTATTTGGATAGATGATCTGTCCAAAATAGGTGATAAATTTACATTAAATTTATATGCAAAACTAATCCTCACTCTAAATTTTGATGTGATTAAGTTTTTTTTTTTTGTTTTGACTTCCCAAAATCGCCTAAAGAAATGAACAATTTTATATTTGGAAAAGTGGGATTTAACTTAGAGTAATCATCACAAAGTTATCAACAATTATTTGAATATAACATATTCAAATATTCTTTGACTGCTACATGTTATGATATATAAACTGTAGAATATATTATTAATGTTCCTTAGCACAAATTTGTTTATCTAGAAAATTAAAAAAATTTCCCCAAAAGCATATATATAAAAAAGCCCATGATTTCAATTTCATAGGGAACTGCTAAGAAAACAATACAAAAAGATGCAAATATTTGGGAGCTAGCATCTTCAATATAACTCTAAGTTAACATCTTCAATATAGCCATTTTTCGTCAATAAAGAAAATTTTCCATTTGTCTTTTGTCTTTTTTGTTTTTAAAAGTGTGACTTCAGTTTTCAATTTGCCCTTTTTCTGATAAATTTGGTCTCAAACATTTATTATGATCTAGCAACCCTGTTTCTGAGAGTATTTCGGGACCAAAGGAGTGTGGGCTGGATTGTAAGGCAAGCGTATGGGTATTCTCTCTGAAAGGAGAACAGGAATGATGTAGAAAGTTGTTGCATTTAGCTATATAATACTATACACTAGCTTTCTGTGATTAGATGAAAGAAACTGTTAAATGGAGATTTTGGATCAAATACCACATTTACTGCACTGTTACTCTCAACAGGTTTAAAATACTTAATTATAAGGTTTTATTTAATAGTTACGACCAAATCACTGGGAAAATGGTTGGATCATTCTACCACTCCAGAGAGTATTTCACTCGTAATGCAATTCTCTACCTGTATAAGAGTCCAAGATGGCCTAAGATAGAGAACTGTTGCCACATCTGGGGTAAAGCTCCAAAGAGTACCTTTTTCTGCCTTAAAAAGACACAGAACTGTCTTTGAAATTTAGTGAGTAGGGACCTTTTCACCTCCCTATTTCTTCTTTCTCACAGAAAAGACTGTCTCTGCTCTCTCATTACTTTTATAATAAGTGCTCGACTTAGCTCCAGTCCATGGCCCCTTCTTATAAAATGTTCACAACAACCACCAACATCTTTACTCACTCTCTATCTGTGCGTAAAATTAAACGGAAATTCCATGAGCGGAGTTTCTTTTCCTAGAACTGTCCGTCTAAGGAACTCAATAGTGTGTCTGCTTCCTGGCTAAATATAACATGGTTATTTCCATATTTAACGTGAATAAAATCCTATTAAGCCCCGCTCCTCAAAAATAATCTAGCCCTATCCAGGTTCTACCATAACCGATCAAATTGTCTCACCACCAACCTAACACTTAATCCTTATCCTAGAGTAGCTTCCAGGGCTTATAACAAATGGTGACTTCCAAGTAAAACAAAAAAAATTAAAGAAATTTTATGTGAAATTGTTGGAAAAACTAAAAATTAAAAAAAGGCAATAACATTTTCGAAGCTGCTTCAAGAATATTTATAATGATTGCTTTCAAATTTGTAAAATAGTAAAGAAAAATCCAAAATTAAAAAAAGGCTTAGATAATATTTGAAGACCAAACTGCTTAAAAAATTAATTATACCGCTTTCTTTAATAATTACTATCAAAAAATATTTTTTGTAAAAAAAATCAGAGGAAAAAGCCAAAATTGATGCCAAATTTTCTAAAATGGCCAAATACATTTTTTGAAGGTTAAACTGTTTTTTAAGGCCAAATTCGCAAGAAAAAAAGCCAATCTGGCTAAAACAAAAAAAAAAGAAAAGAAAAAAAAGAAAAGAGAGAGTTACTTCCCCTTATTTCAACATAACATTCCCATATTAACGCATGAAATCAACGATCACAATTAAAAACATGGAGAAATTTATTTGTAAAAAACGAAAATTATCAAGTGAAGAAAAGAAATTACCAATTGTTGACGAACAAAAGCGTAATCTTGAGAAAACTGAAAAATCACGAAGTATGTTTTACGAAATTAAAGTTGGCACTTATTTTATTTTATAAACAATTTTCGGATTATTATGTTTATTGTCCCAAATTGTCTTTTTAAAATACGGCACTCTGTTCGATATGAACATTTTTAAATTGCAATTTAAAATGTTGTAAAAAAGTAAAACATGATTATATTAGAGTTTTTAGCTCTATAATTGTTGCCAAGTTTTTGCGGTTAGTTTTGTCTAGCATTATAACCGGTGTATGAAGCAAATATTGCGTATTTCTTTTCTTTATTTGGTACTTGTACAGTTTAATCAAGACATCAAAAAATGAAAATATAAAAAAAGGTTTAATTTGATTCAGCATGTCCAAATCTTTTTTGTTTTGTTTTAATAGTTTATTTTAGCCACTACATATCATCTATTCAATAAAATTACATGTGTCAGAAAGCAACATGCTTATCTAATTTTTAATTTGCAAAAATAATGCGTTTTATTATTTGTTTTTTTATCCATTATTACACATGTTGCATGAGACTAAATCGTCATTTGTTAAAGTTTTCTTTTGGACATTTTTGTTTTCATTTTTGAAGAACTCTTTTAAGGAGGAGACAATTCGCGTAAATCTTTCTAAGTTAAAAACAAAGCAAACACTAAAACAATAACACAAAATAAAACATTAATTATCTGAACATTTTATTAAATTAAAATAACATTTAGAAAAAAAATCGGGTACTCCTTGGGCGTTGAGTTCCATGCCGACCAACATAAAAAAACAAGCGTCGCTCCCTTCCTGGCGCATGCGCACGTTACATATTTTTATTTACTGACGTTGTCGTAGTAACTAAACGATTATTTGTCACATTATTTATTTAAAAAAAAAAAGTTTTAAAAAAAGTTACTAAACATTTATTAATAATGTCTCACTTTTACAGACATTTGTTTTTTAATTTCTTTTTAAATGACGACTTTTATCAACTTTTTTTTAAATACCATTTGCGGATGGGTAAAAAACAAAAAATAACTAAACCATTTACTGATTATTTCTCACTTTTACAAATATTTTTAACAAATAAATGTTATCAAAGTCAAGATACTGAGAAATTGTCAGTAAATGGTTTAGTTTGTTTTTTTTTCGTTTTTTATCCATCCGCAAATGCTATTTAAAAAAAAAGTCGATAAAAGTCGTTCTTGCAAAAGAAGTTTAAAAACAAATGTCTGTAAAAGTGAGACATTATTAATAAATGTTTCTAGTGAAGAGAGTGATCCGCACTATTTTTGAAATCATATTTCCAAGTTTAATTAAAGTTTTATGATATGTTTTTTTTATTCAATTGTAAGGTTGAAGTATAGAATAGGTACAAAACACCCTCCCCTCCCCAATAAATAGAGAAGTAGTCAACCACCTCAGCATAAATAACCTTCTTAGCGACATGCAATATGGTTTCCGTTCTGCTAGATCTACAGCAAATGTGCTAACGGTTATATCTCATAAGATTAGCGAATCTTTCGACAAAGGCTTCATTTCTAGGGCAATTGCTCTTGACATATCAAAGGCCTTCGATAAGGTTTGGCATAAAGGCCTACTACACAAGATTTCCAGCTATGTTTTCTCGATCATTAAATCATTTCTCTCTGATAGGCTCATAAGAGTAGTGGTTGATGGGCAGAAATCAAAGGCCCATAGTATTAATGCTGGAGTCCCTCAGGGGTCCATACTGGGCCCAACTCTCTTCCTGATCTACATCAATGATCTCCCAAAACACATACTAAAATCTTTCGTTGAAATCTATGCTGATGACACGACTATCTATGGCAACACATCAAAGGCTGTAAATGATGATGTTCTCTCTGATTCTCTCTCCTCTGATCTTGAGCGCATGGTACAGTAGCGGAAGAGGTAGCTGGTTACCTTTAATGCATCCAAGACCAAGCTCCTATCTCTACATCATAAACGCTCTGGCATCAATTGAAATGGATGGCTCTCATCTAGGGAAGGCCCCGTGTTTTGATAAGCTTCTGGGTTTGACCTTTACTCCTGATCTGAAATGGAACACATACATCAAGTCTGTGGCCAAGGTCGCTGGGAAGATGGTGGGATCCTTCTACCGCTCCAGAAGATATCTCACTAATGATGCAATTCTCTATCTATATAAAAGCCAAGTACGTCCAAGGATGGAATCCACTGTCAAAAATTTTCCCCACTCTTTATCTGTGCCTAAATCAAAACGTAGATTCCATGAACAAAGCTTCTTTCTTAGAACTGCACGCATGTGGAACTCTGTTCCATCTGCCTGCTTCCCACCAGACTACAACCTGGATGTCTTCAAGTTCAACATAAACAAATTCCTAATGAACCGCCACCCCAAGTAAACACTTCAATGAATCTCCACACTAACATACTGTACTTGCAATAACTCTCATCTCTGAGTGGCTTCCGGGCCTTGATAAGTGGTGACTACCGTGTAAAAAAAAAAAAAGAAAAGAAAATGCTCTCAAAAGCTTTTGAAAAGTTTTGAAGAAGATTTTTAATCTTGGAAATTGGAAAAGATTTTTAATCCTTGGAAACTTGAAGGGTCCAGACGCAAAGTTATTGAATTTTATTTGACAAGTTTATTGAATTTTTAAAAATTTTATTTTTAAAAGTGTAGCCCTGAGCCATTGGGTTACCTTAAAGGGGCAGCCCAACTCCGCTCTTGGTGATGGACGACGCAGCTCATAGGGTTATAGAAAGAGGTGACTGATCACTTTTAATGCATCTAAAACAAAGCTTCTATCTTTACATCATCAATGCTCTGATCCCCGTCTGGCATCAATTGAAATGAGTAGCTCTCATCTTTGGGAGGCTCCATATTTTGACAAGCTTCCGGGTCTGACTATTACTCCTAATCTGAGATGGAACATGTACATCAAATCTATTACCAAGGCTGCTGGAAAAATGGTCGGATCGTTTTACCACTCCAGTAGATATCTCATTGCTGATGCAATTCTCTACCTATAAAGAGCCAAGTACATCCAAGAATGGAGTACTGTTGCCAAATCTGGGCAGGAGCTGCTAGAAGCAGTTTATCCTGCCTTGACAGAGTTCAAAATAGACTTCGTAGCCTAGTAGGGGATACCCTTTTCTCTTCCTTGCAACCTCTATCTCACAGAAGAGATGTTGCGAGCTTGTCTCTGCTTTATCATTATTTTCATGGCAAGTGCTCATCTGAGTTCCAATCTATGCCCCCCCCCATTGCCTGACTTTCAAAAAACGACTTATATAGGTGAAACCACTGTCAGTAATTTCCCCCATTCTTTATCTATGCCTAAACCTAAACGTAGATTCCATGAACAAAAGTCCAACGTGAACAAGTTTTTTATGAGCCATCTCCTTAAGTAATCCAATTTACCAAATGTTCACTACTAACGATTACTACGATATTTTCCCAGTGATTACTGTACACTCATTGACCCTTATACACAAGTGGTCTCTAGGCCTTGATAAATGGTGACTCCTTTGTAAAAACCAAAAAAAACTACTTTTAAAAAATATAAACATCTCTTACTTCACTGTATTTCCCCAGGAAGAAATTCTTTTAATTGCACATGTTCAAATTGAAAATAATTCTTTGTCTTTAGTTAAAAGAAAATACAGTCACTTTTGGATTATTTTCATAATTCGCTCTACAATTTGATACAACATAACAATTTCTGGTCGTATCTTAAGAATATATTCTGTTACCTCAGCCAGTCACGTGACTTTAGTGCAAAGGCCTTAAGTAACTTATTTATCTAGGCAATGGTACTATATGGGTTCAACAATGCTCAGATTCCGATCAATCCAATTCTTCTCAAAGTTGAAACGGTGAGGATTTGCGATAAATAAAAGTTTACCATGCTTAAATGTGATCTCATCCTCATCTCATGTAGATATACAGAACTTGAAGTATAAAAACGTTTTTTAAAAATTACATAATTTGGAATTAAATAACTTGAAAAGGGTTGATATGCCATAAAACAAAACAGCCAAACCGAACATCATAAATAAATATTTGGAGATATAAAGAACCTGAAGCATTTTCCAAATTGCTAGATTCGGCATTAAATAACCTAAAAAGGATTGATATGCCGTAAAACAAAACAACCAAAGCGAAAAGGCTTAGTATTTATTTGGAATTTATTCCTAATAGTTAAAACATGGTTTGCCAATGGATAGTATTCTGTAGTAACTGTTAATGAACAGAGCTTCAAATCTGTTGATTTTTATGTGTTCAATCAAAAAACTTGTGATAAGTATAACAAAACGGTCAGAACAATAATAAAAGTAGTAAACTTTATTGAACAAACAAAATTTATGCTAAAAAATGAGAGCAGTGAAAATTACAGTTTATAGGAAATGTGACTGAGTCTATCTTTTTTTTACATGAATGTAGTAGACTAACCATCCATATTAGTCTTTATTCACACCAAATGGACTGACATTTGGACGTAAGGGGCTACTATTTTGGACAAAATCTACAGGAACCCTATGTAGGGAGTTGAGCAGTGAGATACCTGTTTGTTACATTAAAATTTCTTGCATATTAGTATAATCAGGGATGTAGGGAGCAGGGAGGGAATTTCAAAGTCTAGCAGTTTGGGAGACAGCAACTATTAAAGTAGAAGGCTTTCCAGCATGTGGGGATCTCTACTTTGATGGGATCCTCTTGCTTGTTTGGTTAATCATTGAGGGTGCTAGAATTTTGCCAGAACACATTCCATTAAAGTACTTGCAAAACAGACACAAGGATGTAACATTGCGCTGATGAATCGGGGTTGGAACTTGGTTGATAGTGCCAGATATATTAGGTTTGAGACTTTTTTTTTGGACCCTGTCTAAAAAGGAGAGATTGGTGGTAGATGCACCAGTCTAGAAGTGGCAAGAATACTCCATGCATGGTTGAATGGTGGCTTTGTAGAGCTACAGTGAGTAGTTTTCTAGCACAGTAGAGGGAGCACAACATTTTTGCAGCAGCCTTGGCAATGTCTTCAATGTATTTGTTCCAATTTATGCTGTCTGTAAATGTTAAGCTGAGGAGTTTGAAAAATGACCTCTTGGGTAGAATGTTATCAGTCATGATAATTGGTGATTGCGAAGGTTTCTTGTAGTTGTTAAAGGAAAGAAGCTTAGTCTTAGTAGCATTAAATATTACCATCCATCCAGAGTGAAAATAATCGGTAATGCGACAGGCAGTTGCTTATTTTTACAAAAGAAACTTTCAACTGACACCAACAGCAGACATTGAAATTGTACCCTTTTCTTCCTGATCATTATAAATGTTTGATCTTGAAAAAAAATAATTTAAAATATTGAAATCGAAATTAAAATATTCTCTTCAATCTCCTTAACTGTGTTTCAGCACCTTTAATCTGGAAGAAGTTGACTTCAGAAAATTTGGACTGCGATTATACTCTGTTATATAAAGCCAAAGAAGCTGATGCTCTGTTGGAGGAATGTGAACGGACAATTTCGTATAACACAGGCCAATTAGCTAGAGTCCAAGTATTTGGTAAATGGTATGATATTCCTCGAAAACAGGTAACTGTCAATTAAATGTAGAGTTTCTTTTTTTTCTTTTTTTTTTTTCAAACTTCATAATTTGATACTTTTTTGAACCTACATGAATTGAGGATTCAGAATCAGAATTGGTAATTGTATCAAAATCAAGAACAATATTAGAATTCCTAGTTAATTCCCATGTATATGTCTTTCTTTTAATACAAAATATAGTATAGGAAGACATTTAAAAAAAGTAAAGAAATCCATGTTAATATTTGAAAGAAAAATTTACTCCAATCAAATTGTTGTTGAAATTATCAACGATCTTATGTGTGTAATTAATGAAAAATACTTCAGCTTCTCTTGTAGTTTGGAATTTCCTATATTGTCTGTTTTTCACAACACTGCAAGAAAATATGAACAGTCAACATAGTTTTGAACTGGGCAAACAGATGCCAGGAAAGGTTTAAAGACAATTTCGGAAGAGACCCCTAAAAATCTCTAAATCTGTTAGAATCCCTGTGGCCAGTTCCTTGACCACATGGATTCTAATATAAACAGTTTGCTTGACTGGAACTATTTCTTCTCTTTCACAGAACTTGGTATTCCTCCCATAGAGAACTCTACACCCCCCTTGTCTCATCTCTGTATTAATAACATTTTTTCCCTTCTACAAAAAAGACATTATAGCTTTGCAAATGCAGATGCAACATAAAAATTGAATGAATTTAAAAAAAAAAAAGTTCTTTATTCAATTCTTAACTTGAATCTTCAAGACAGATTTAGATCTGCTGACTTCAAAGGAAAATTAAATTAGGACAGTATAGGGAGACGTATGCAGAGCAAGAGATCTCATTTGTATAGTCACATAAAAACAGCTGATACAAATTCTTGGGTTTAGTAAGTGTAAATCAGTTGAGGTAGTAGGACCAGTTTACAGAGGAAACCTAAAGAAAACATGGGTGGAAGTGATAAGTGTAAGCTTGAGAGAAAGAGGTGAGGGGTAAATAACCTGTTTTCATTTTTTTTTTTTTTTTTACATAAGATTCAAAAGATTTCCAGAAGATTTCAAATGATTCTGAAAAATTTGGGATGATTCCGGAATAATGCTAGAATATCTTAACAATTATTAAAAGATTCTAAAAAAAAAAAAAAAAAAAATTGGGTCAAGCATATCTTCATCTTTTCTTTTAGAAGTATATTAAAATCTTTAGACTAAGTAACAAAGAGAAAAAGAAAAGGTAAATATAATTAGCTAATTAGAATAAAAGTCTTATATATCAGTTTAAATACTGTTTAGGTCCAATCTTGTTAGATTTTAAGAGCTTTTCACGAGGAGTAGATGTATGTTTCATCACATAAAATTTTGATTTATTACTTGCATATAAGATTTTTAATGCTACCAAATCAAATTATTTCTGTTTCCCCTTCTAATTTTTAAAGATGTCTTCCCTCATTTGCTTTGTACACATTTTCATGTTGTAGAGGCTAAAAAAATTATGCACATCAAAGAAAATATCAACAATAAATAAATGCTGTAGTTTTAAAAGAATGAAATAACTTTTGGAGGGAAAGAAATATTTACTTTAAACTTACGTTAAATAACAAAAAAATACATAGACACAGGTGATATCATAATTTTTATTACTATTTTTAAATAGAACCCCCCCCCCCCCCGTAGATATCTATTGTTTCAAATAATAATAACTCTTTATCTAGCTAGTCTCTCTAAGAAATTCAATTATTATTCTTATTTGCCACAAATGTAACAATATGATTAGCTAATGAACATAGATGATTATCCTTAAAAAATTAATAGTGTTGTACATGAACTTTTTCTCATAGAAAGACATATATGGCTGGATATAATATATAATCGATTAAATAGATTGGAATTCCTTTTTCGTTTATTTTTATAAAAGTAATACAGAATGAAAAATGTCATAATTCAGTAAGCAGGCTGAATCAAATATCAATTTGGCATTTAAATCTGATAGTGAGAATCTCTTCATATAAATAATTTATCCATTGTAGCATGTAATAGAAAAAAATCATGTAAGAGGAAATTAGATGAAAAAGTAAATTCCTTAATATTACGGCAAGAAAAAAATAGTTTAAGTTTTATTTTGAACATATATAATTGGTTATCAGATAGTTGAAGTATGGAAAGAAAGTGGCAAAACATTTATTTTTACTAGCAGGTGGGAGGCACCTGGCCTTGCCCAGTCATAAAATATGCTTAAATATATTTTAATTCATGTAGATTTTGTATTTATTATTACAGAGTTAATTTTCTATTGAATGTTATATATATATATATATATATACATATATATATATATATACATATATATATATAATATAAAACTGAATGTCTGTGTGTGTGTGTGTGTCTGGTCACGAATAGGCTCCTATATAGTTAACTATTTTAAAAAACTGATTACATATAATGATAGAAGATGTATCGAGACACAGGAATGGGTATGTTTGATCTGGCAGAATGGTGGTTCATTAAAATTGTGGGGTCTGTGTTCGCGCCTGGTCCATAAAGTATGGAAATAAAAAATTTAAAAATGAAAATAAAAACGTTTACAAGTGTTTTTGATATAGATGTACATAAGAATACTTTGATAAGTATGTTTTAACGTAAATAGGGATGATATAATAAAATTGTGGGGTCTGCGTTTGCACCTGGCCTCCATAGAATGGAAATAGGCACAAACTTTAATAAAGACTTTTCATATCTATCTGCGTAAGTATACTTTGATAATTATGTTTCAGTTTGAAGAAATATGGTATGATAAAATTATGGGGTGTTCATTCGCGCCTGACTTCCATAGAATGGAAATATGTCACAAAGTTTAACAAGGTTTTTTAATATAGATCCACAGAATATTGTGATAAGTGTGTCAGTGTGAACAGGTATGGTATAATAGATTATGTGGTTTATCTATTTTATTCTTACTTTCATCATATTTTGCTTTGGTTTTGATACCCCCAAATTCGAAGCTATCTCTTTACAACCCTTCCTTTTCATAACCTATCATACTTTTATAAATCAGAGTCCATTTTCTGTAGGCTTTTTTTGAACCCAGTCAACGACGGGTACTTTTGCTAGTATATATATATATATATATAGTACTGATTTCAAAAGTTTAAAAAAAAAAGAAACTTTGGTGCAGTCAGCTAGAATCAAAACCAAAACATTTAGCACTCCAGACACCATTTTGTACCATTTGAGCTGTCGACAGATAGATAAGAAAGATTTAAATTGAAACCACTTCAAGATATGAATGAATTTGTACATGCATAAAAATAATAGAAATATGTCAGCAAGTTAAAAATTAACATTTTGCATTTCAACTTGCCGACATATTTCTGTATACGTTATTCATCCGTCCAAACAAAGATTCAAAGATTTCACTCGTTATAAACCATCCTTGGTGTATAATTACTATTTCCTGTTAATTTCAGTGTTATATGACCTGTAGTTTAAAAGTTTATTGGTTAAATATTTTCACACAGGCACACATACTTACATCTATTGTTTTATCTATATAGATAAAGGGCTTAAACTCAAATTTCTGTTTAGATCAGTAAGGAAAAACGTATCTAATTTCACATTATTCCTATCTTATTATTAGAAAAAAGTCAATCGAAATAAAATATAATCATGCCAATAACATGGAAAAAAATGGAAAATAGGCTCATCCAAATCAAATATTAATGCTAGATGAGTTACTATTTGGGTGTGATTTTAAAACTCTTACAAGATTGAATAAATATATTGTATAATTGCTATTCAGTAAATCAAATCGGAATCTTTTTAATCCAGGTTGCCCATGGAGACCCTAATTTATCTTACACTTTTTCTGGTAATACTGTCCCAGCACGTCCATGGACACCATTTCTCAATAAAATCCGTGACTGGATCACAGAGATGACTGGATACACCTTTAATTTTGTTCTCATCAACAGGTAAGTTGAGACATTTTTCTTTGATCAGTTAGGTTTCAAGTATCCCAGAAAATAAGCAAAAGGGAAGACTTCTGGTCTACACTGGTTGATTTTGCGACACACATGGTATTTTGCGACACACATGGATAATAAATTTGAGTTGCTTGTTTTTTTTTTCATCACAAAGTCGATTTTTAATATAGAGAAAAACTTATTTTAAAAAAAAATGGTGAATAGGTAGGTAGTATATATTTACTTTTTGGTATATTTTTTTTTTAAATTTACAGAATATTTTAATAAACAAATGAAACATTATGTCCCTATTTGTCAAACCAGAGGATTCTCTTGTTCGGGTTGTGTATGCTTTCAGTATCCTAAATTCTCATTTTTAAATTACTTCATTTTTTTTTTTTTTTTTTTTTTTACACAGTGATCACCACTTATCAAGGCCCGGAAGCCACTCAGGGATAAGGGTTATTGCAAGTACATTACGTTAGTGTGGAGATTTGATGAAGTGTTTACTTAAGGGGGCGGTTCATTAGGAATTTGTTAACATTGGACTTGAAGACATCCAAGTTGTAGTCAGGTGGGAAGCAGGTAGACGGAACAGAGTTCCACAGGTGTGCAGTTCTAAGAAAGAAGCTTTGTTCATGGAATCCGCGTTTTGATTTAGGCACAGATATAGAGTGGGGGAAATTTTTCACAGTGGATTCAGCTAGACGGGTGTTTTCCGTGAAAGATTGGCGAGGGGGGACCAGAGATTGGAGTTCAGACAAGCACCTGCCATGGAAATAACGATAAAATAAGGATAGGCTCGCAACGTCTCTTCTGTGGGAGAGAGGTTGTAGGGTAGAGAAAAGGGCATCCCCCACTAAGCCACAAATTTTGTGATTATTTGATTTCTGTTTAAATTGTTAAATTGGTAAATATGTATATTTAAATTTAAATGAATACATACAGTTTTTCTACTACCTTTCTTGTTTTTAAAATGAATCTTTCCTTGCATTAAAAATCAAAACCCTAATGTTTATTATCCATTTATTTACAGTGTGTGCAGGTTAACTGGAAAAAACCAGTATAGCTCGGAATTTGTCGCTTTAATATTGGATTATTTCTGAGACCCTTGAAACCTAATTGATCCCTTTTGTTATTGTCTATTTTGTTTGATTTTTTTTCTAATTGGGGAATGAATGACCTGATTCTTTAAAACCAGATACTTTGACATCTAGTTTTAATCACGCACAACTTGGGTAAAGAAAATATTTTAAGAAAAGCAATCAGCAACCCTTTACAATTTTTTCCTTTTCGTCTTTTTTCAACTATTTCTGCGGATTATTGGACACTTAAGCTACTAGATTATAAAAACAATTGAAAAAAAAATCGATATTTAAAAATTTGAAAGGGAGTTCAGTTTTATGTACAACGTTCTAGTAAATTGATTTACAGCCCCAATTCGACGTTGGTTCCTCCAGCCCCTTCGCCATCATTATTATTTTGTTTTCTATTTTATTTGTGCTACTAAAAGCAGTAAATATGGTTATAAATATGATTATAGTTATATATTGTATATTTATATTTAAAACGATTTTTTTAATTCATGGGGTTAAATTACATTTATTTGTAAGGAAAACACTTTTAAGATAAGTTAAAACAAAATATTGTTGCTCTTGTGTAAGCTTTGAATAGCAACAATGGCTTTTAATATCAGATTTAAGACAGGGCGTCCATGAAATAGGTAAGCACACAATTTTTTGAAACCAGAAGTCAGAAATCAGACAGGCAGTTTAAACACCCAAGCAAGAAAACTGATCTGAGTTTTATAATTATATACATATATACAGTGCCGGCAAAAAGAAAGTCCGCACTTGTAATTTTTTCAAAAACTTCAAATTTAAGCTAAATTTAATATAACTGTTTAAACAACTTATACCTCATTTTACCTGTTCATATTTGATCTGGCAAACGGTGGTACATTAAAATTGTGGGGTCTGCGTTCACGCCTGGTCCACAAAGTATGGAAATAAAAAATTAAAA
Organism: Euprymna scolopes; assembly: GCF_053919585.1. NCBI lineage: Eukaryota > Metazoa > Mollusca > Cephalopoda > Sepiida > Sepiolidae > Euprymna > Euprymna scolopes. The sequence continues at coordinate 73,115,002 of NC_136483.1, forward strand.
AAAACGTTTACAAGTGTTTTTGATATAGATGTACATAATAATACTTTGATAAGTATGTTTTAACTTAAATAGGGATGATATAATAAAATTGTGGGGTCTGCGTTCGCACCTGGCCTCCATAGAAAAACATCCAAACACTATAACAGCTCCTACCTCCAAATGCCAAAAGAATAATAAATAAATAAAAATTTTATCAGACTCCAACTGCCAATTCCAGTATTCCTTAACCTTTACAAAAAAAAAAGGAAAAAGAAAAAAGAACAAGTAAAAACGAAGCATTCAGGTAGCTACATATGTCATGACTTGGGAATCTCTATAAGTAATGAAATTCCTAGATGTCTATTCTGCATAAGCACCAAATAATTATATGTAATTTATATATTTTTCACAAAAAAAAGATCTGTTTCATAATGGACATTCATCTGAATCTTTCAGATACCAAGATGGCAGGGATCATATGGGAGAACATAAAGATGACGAAAAGGATTTAGTGAGAAAGAGTCCAATTGCGTCTTTGTCCCTTGGTCAAGCTCGAGATTTTGTGTTCCGTCATGAGTGTGCCCGAGGCAGTCAAAGCAAGAAAACTGAACCGCGACGAGACATTGCACCAATCAAGATTGAGTTGCAACATGGCAGTCTCCTCATGATGAATTATCCAACAAACTGCCACTGGTATCATGCATTACCCCAGCGGAAAAAACTTCCTCCAGCCATCAGAATAAACATGACCTTTCGAAATATGGTAACTCAAAAATAAACTTCCTCAACATTTTTTGTTTTTACATGTTCTTAACCTTTGATCGACTTCTTCCCACTGTTTTTAATTTTGTCAGCATTAAATTAAGCAAACTTAAAGTCAGACTAAGAGAAATATAATATAGATTATATCCACAAATCAGATATAACACCGCAGGTAACATACACCAAGCTAGTCAAAAGTAAGACGTCCAAGACTTGAGTTTCATCCTCTTTAGAGTTCATCAGTAAAACCTTAAACTTGAAAACCAGAATCTCTTGCATACACGGTGCCAATTCTGTCACTGAGTCACAATGCCCCACATGCAAAAATCTTATAACACAGGACATACAAACTACAGTGCACAAACAACAAACAGAAAGACATGTCACACATACATATTTCTGCTTCTCGCAAATTTGGTTCTCTTTATTGTTCTAAACACTTTCTCACACCTGTGGCAATTCTCTATCTCTACAAATCTACTATCTAATAAATTGCAGAAACGTATCCGTAATTTGATTCGCCCTACTCTTTCTTCTTCTACAATCTCTTTCTCACAGATGTGATGTTGTTAGTCTCAGTTGTTGGATTGCCTATGTTATCTTCTGTTGCGGGAAAAGGGAGGTTTTTGGGGCGATTTGGCAATTGATCTACACACTTTTTAGACTCGGTGTCTACTTCTTCATGTACGTCTGCTAAAGGGTTTGGAAAATGTTTGTGCAATATTTCCACATCGATGCAGGCTGCTCTGCTGAGATAAAGCCGTTGTATGCCCTTGCATATGTAGAGGGCTTGTTTAGTTGTTTTCCCTCTGACCACAAACTCAACTGGTAGCCAACCCTGACACATGAGTGTGAAACCTCCAACTATTCGTATGATCTTTCTTGATTGGATAAGACTAATCTCTGTGAGGCCCATTTTGATTAAATGCTTTGGTCCCCTAAGACAAATGGCGGCACCACTGTCGGGAAAAACCTTTAGCGTTGTACTACAACTACTAGGGATATTGACAGCTCATCTGGGATCTGGTTTTGGTGAGAATGGGATTACTGATGCATTTATTTTAGTTAACAGATCACCTTCTGTAGTCATAATGGTGCCCTTCATTTGATCGAATGTGATATGGGCCATGAGTGTATTCATGGGAGCTTTTTGGTCTTCAAAACTCTTTATCACTGCTGGGCGATATTTCTTTGTCCGGCACACTGCTGAGAAATGGTTAAGTTTCCCACAAGTGTTGCACATTTGATTCCATGCCGGACATGTTAAATGGCGGGCACTTGTCCTTGGAGTACCGTGTTGGTGACTACCGCAACCTATGCAGGTTTGACAGGGTTCTTTATCAGCAATGTTATCGTTGTGAGTAGCAGTAGAGCTAGTGCGAATATTGCCTCTGCTAGTCCGTACAGCACTGTGTTTTTTTTTTTTGCGATACATTGACATCCGGACTGTAGCTATGTCTGAGGTATCAGTCATTGCGGTTTGGTCCTGTAGTGCAGACTCAAATGCCTCAGCATGACAAATATTTTGGTTGAGAGTTTTTAGCAACCCGGCTTTTGCCAGTAGATCGGTCTGAAGCGTATCATTCGATATCCCTTTGATAAATTGGTCCTTGATGTAAATGTCGGACAGGTCGTGATCGCAGTTGGGGCATGAAAAATTACAGTCTATGGCCGTGGACCTAAGACGAACAAGGTATTGTTGGATGGGTTCATCTTCATGCTGTGATATAGCTGCAAATGTCATCCGATGGACCATGGGATTTGATTTTTGAGTTACCAATGCTTCTGTCATCTCTAGCAGCTTGTCTGGGTTGGTGGTGAAGAACTTAGGGTACGTATTTATGATTGCGTTTTGAACGGATTCATCAGCGCAACTGTATAACTGGGTATTGGCCTGAGAAGTTGGCATGTCCGTTATTCTGGTGAATACTTCCCAGTCAATCCGAAATTTTCTGAATTGTTGAGCGGTCATTTCAAGATGAAGTTGGGGAGGCCTGGCAGCTGGTGCCTTAGCATAGGTGGTCTGGGTAGCGGGCTCCTTGGCTTGTCGAAGGATAGACAGAGCTTCTCCCATTGTTGTGATTCCCAATTCTCTTAGCATGGCTCGATCCATTACTTGAAGGTTTTCTTTCCTCAGTTTTTCCTTCACAAAAGTTGCAGCGTAGCTCTTGGCGGAATCGGCAGCAATGCCTGCTTTGAGGAAATAGTCTTCCCAATCTTCTGTCTCGAATCCTGTTCGTAGCGCCATGTTGGATTGTGTAGTGGACTTTCGGTCAGCGTTCAAGTTGTGGATAACTTGACAAAGACTAAAGTTACTTCTCATGAAAGAGGAGAACTATTTATGGCACAATGGGAGATTCCATTGTGCACACATGGGCCAGTCTATTCCTTGGATTGTGATTGGCTGAATCACCTGATTGGATATGCTTGTACATAAATACAAGCCCTCAGTCCAGCTCAATCTGATGTCTGTCTCGTGCATGAGCTGGACCCTTGGTAAGTGTTGCTGCTATTATTATTATTGTTGTTGTTGTTGAGTGTTATTGACTAACACAGTTCTTTTGATTATTCTACATCAGTCTTTTCTACAAATGCTATTATGGCATGTGTTCCTCAGAATTGTCTGATCTAATTTTTGCTTCATTTGTTTCAGCTTGTTTGACTCATTGGTCTAGAGGTCTCAATCAATTCTCCGCTTTAATACCTCATTGTAATACAGCTTTCTATTCCAGTGGTTTCTTCCCAAGGACTGCAAGGTTGTGGAACTCTCTTTCTATTCACTGTTTTCCTTCTACAAGCTTGGTTTTTTCAAGACTAAGGTCAATAGGCAGCTTCTGTTTTTGCAATAATCAGGTGTTGTTTTTGTTAGCTCTTTGCATCAAGTGGCTTCATGCCTTGTTTCAAGCAATTTCCATAAAAATAAAAAATATATATATGTATATATTTTAAACAAGCTGATGGTTAGAGCACTGTCGCGATTTAATACACACTCGAGGAGAAATATTTACGGCACTGATTCGTAGCCTGATAGTGAGAGCTGCCGATTGTCAATGCGATGGTTGTAGGTTCAATCCACGGCTGGGGAAAGGTGTCTAGCCTCACTGATGAGTTGTGATACAACGAAACAGTACTGTATGTGGATGACAATAAATATATATATATATAATTAATTACTTTTTTGCATACATAAAAGTATACCTATGGACACGCATGTTTCTGACTTTTTAGCCTTTGTCAGCACAGGTCAGGATCGATCCACATTCAGGTACTGAACCGATATATATATATATATATATGAAAAGAAAGAGAGTAATGCAGATAAGATTTGTATCCATAGTTTAAAATCTAGAAAATCTTTACTGTGTTTATATAATAATAGTGCTCAATAATAAATAAACAAAATCTCAGATGCCCTTCTCCATCGCACAATGTATCGCTAGTCGATAGCTGACACCTTCTGACCGTTCAGATAAGAAATACCCCTCTCCCCATGTTTGAAAAGGACGTGTCCTCCATAGCATCCGACTTAGCATATTGGCTGACTGTCGGTATAGACATAGCCTCCAAAAATTTATTTGGATTACAATCCCTTACAGACTCTATCGGTATCCTTGTTTTGTATGCCGGAGAGATTTTGGATGTATAGTATTACATTATTACTGTTTATTTTTTTTTTGCATTTGAATGTTCTCGTTCGTGGAGAATTATTATTTGGCCAGAACACCTTCATTTGGGATAACACTTCTGCCCAAACTTTTTCCCAGGATTTATATAAACAGTCAAACTTTGAGCATTGTGTTGACAAGATGTCATATCTTGGCATGATTTGGTCGAGAGGCAAGATAAAAGACTTAGCCTTAATCGAACTTCTGAAATACATGCATTTCTCTTGACTCAACATATTTAGTATTCCTCTTTTCGTAACTCTTTCTGGACCATTTGTTGCTGTTGCTGCTGTTGTTGTTGTGTATGTGTGTGTGTGTGTGTGTGTGTGTGTGTGTGTGTGTGTGTGTGTGTTTTATGGAAATTGTTTCAGACAAGGCATGAAACCACTTGATGTAACAAAATGTAAAAAAAAAATGCTTCAAGGTAAAACTAGCCAATGATAAGTATTAGATGAATAGATTCCAACCCAGTAAACAGCAATTATTCTCTCTTTGTCAGAAAAATCGCTCATGGACTGTGAAAACTAAAAGGGCAAAATAAGAGAAGCAAGAGTTATGAGGCTGCCGAAAGTAAATGTAGAAATAAGATTGATTTAAATCGTAGAAGAAATTTGTCCTTTTAACCAAACTATGGTGGTAACTGTCACACACAATAATCCACATGTTAAAATTTATATCTCTTTGATTTCTGCTATTGTCTATAGTCTAAGTCTTGGTTTTGTTTTTTTGTTTTTTTTCAAACGATGAATACAGTTAATATTGGCTTCACCTCGAATTTTTGTTCCTTAGAAGCGTTGGTAGAGTTTGAATAAAATAAAATATGTATTATTGTTGTTGTTGGAGCAGAGAATACATATTTTCTTTTATTCAAACTCAACCAGCTTTTCTAAGGAACAAAAATTTTAAGGTGAATCCCACATGATCAAACGCACTATTCCGATATTTAAAAAACTACCGTAAAAACAACAAACGGACTTCTACTTGCTGATTCCAGCAACAACATGGCAAAAAAAAGAAAGAAAGAAAGACATACTGATGATGAGGCTTTGCCTCGAAATATATTTATGAATTTCAATATAAATTTCAAACAAAATAAATGTCTGTTTATTTTGTAACTAGCGGGGGTACCCGGCGTTGCCCGAGTGTTTGTTTCCGGGACGGGGGGAGTTTTAAAAAATGTTATGGTAGGTAAGTAGGAAGGATCAAACCCGGAGTCATGAGTAAAAGTAGGAAAATAAAGTGTGAAAAAAAACAAAAAAACAAACATCTGCAACGTTAACAGTTCGGCCACCAAGAAAAGTCCATTCCAGTTGTTTAGGAAAAAAAAAAAAAAACGACTACGGTAGGTCGGCGCGAACGTGAAAATATAATGTGAATTGTCCAGCACGCTAACCACTATGCCACAGAGCACTGCAGCTTAGTTTAGTGATTTTAAATAACTTCACATGAAAGAACTACGAAGCCAAACCGGTGTTCTCTTCTCAACTGTTCCTTGTGAACGATCCCCAAACGGTGTTAAGTGGTGGCAGGGGGAGGAGGAATTTATAAGAGAGAAAATATTTTACCACTTCCATTGATCTTAACCGATTTTGGCCGTGACTTCTCAGCAGAAAAAGTATAGAAATCTAAGATTATCGAGGAATTTGAGAAATAATAAGCCTATAACACACCTCAGATATTGTTCTGCCGTTTGTGCATATTATATTTGCATGAAATATCTTGATTTTTAATCCTATTAAGGTCAAAATCAGACGGGGAAAAAATGAGTTCATTTTATTTATATAGAGATAATGCGTTGTTTTGGCTTCAAACGTACATAATACATATTTTATTTTATATATATATATATATATATATATATATATATATATATATATATATATATCTACTAGCATGGGTACCTAGCATTGCCTGGGTTGACATGAAATTCCATTTGGAACACGCCTGCTATACTAATCATTTTCATCATGGGCAACGTGGATACCCCCACAACAATTTCAAAAATAAAAGAATGGATGAAAACATGTAAATGTAATCGCCCCAAAAAAGAAGTATGTGATACCCTTTTCACCAGATATTTCGGCAGAAGGGATACAAAGAGAAGAAACTATTCTCTAGATATTGAGCACTGGAAAGAAAATCCCCGCCCCCCCCCCAAATAATTAAAAATAAATCATTACAACTTTTGTTTCAATAAAAATAGCAGCAAATGCCCGTTTGATCGCAAAAAAAAAAAAAAAAAAAGAATTAGCCAAGTAGGCAAAACCCTAAAAAAATGAAGATCTACCAAAAATTAATTCCAAAAACAATTAAATGAAATTTTTTGTTATTTCATGTTTCTAATGTAATCCTCCCCCTCCAAAAAAAAGAATTTGTCATATTTTGGGGTTCGTTTTGTTTATGAAATTGTTAGGTGAAAATACAGAATGGTCTCATAAAAATTAATTAAATTTATCGTTATTTTATGTTTTAAATGTAGTCCCCCCCAAAAAAAACAAATTGTATTTGTCATGTTCTGCCCCCCCCTCACGCCGATCGCCAAACTTGAAAAAATGCTAGAGATGACATGTCTCGTTGAACGCTTTGTGGCCAAAAACTGGGTGCTAATTTTATGTTAAATTCATATAGAAAAGTGATTCCCCACTATAAAATGTTAATTTTCTTTTCTTTTTTTTTTTTTTCCAAATTTCTGCTTTAATATTATTTATAAAGGGTGTTTAAACATATTAGGCCCCAAACAAGTAGGTCTTATTTTTTTTTTAGGGGTTCAGTGATGGTGGGTCACGTCATAAAAATTTACCTTTTTTTTAATTTGAAAGTTAAGTTTGTAATCGATGAGATTAATGTGAAAAGAGAAAGAAAAGTGTAAATTGTGGTATTTAGAGGGGGAGGCAGTAGATCTTTATTTTTTTTTAGGTTTTAAAATATGCTTGGTCACATCGTAAAAATTTATCGATTTCTGTATAGCTGTTTACAGAATAATAAAAACAAATAAATGTTCGGAAGTTTCCAGGGGCAAATAACTCTAAAAAACGTTTTTTTAAAAAATCGATGTTGGAATAATAATTCCAAACAAATTTAATTAAATATGTTATCAATATAATTATTGTTTAAAATTTATTAAATAACAATTTTAAATAGAATACTTGAAACAATTCTCTCACTAGAAACATTAACTAAGATACTGCTATTTAATAAAATCGATTTTTTTAATGTAATATGCAAATGACATGATCTCTTAATTATATATTTTGCAAAAATCACACTATATATAGAAATAAATGAGAGAGTAAAGTAAGGAAACTTCTATATAATCATCAAATTGTGAACAAACAAACAGGAATATGAATTTATATATCTATATATATAAATTTGTATTCCTTTCTGTTTGTTTGTTTGTTCACAATTTGACTAATATATACAAAAGTTTCCTTACTTTACTCTTTCATTTATTTCTATATATAGTGTGATTCTTGCAAACTATATACAATTAAGAGATCATCTCATTTGTATATTACATTAAAATAAAATCGATTTTATTAAATAGCGGTATCTTAGGTAATATTTCTAGCAAGAGAATTGTTATAAGTGTTCTATTTAAAATCGTTATTTAATAAATTTTAAACAATAATTATATTGATAATATATTTAATTAAATTTATTTGGAATTATTATTCCAACATCGATTTTTAAAAAATCTTTTTTAGAGTTATTTGCCCTTCGGAACATAAACAAAAAAACTATCACCAAATAAAATTTGGTAATCTCAATAAATTTCTAGCTTGAAAAAATAATTCTGTGTAGATAGAAAAATGCTTGGCCTTTATTGTTTTTTTAAATATTCAAACAAACAAAAAAAAACACTTATGAAAAACTGAAAAGATTTCATTTGTTTATTTTTATTATTCTTTAAATGGCTATACAGAAATCGGTCAATTTTTATGATGTGACCAAGAGTCATATAACAAAAAAAAAATAAAGATCTAATGCTCCCCTCTAAATTCCACAATTTACACTTTTTTTTCTTTTTCCACGTTAATCTCATCAATTACAAACTTAACTTTCTAATTTAAAAAAAGGTAAATTTTTACGTGACCCAGCGTCGTTTAATCTCCTAAAAAAAAAAAAAAATGAAGACCTACTTTTTTTTGGCCGAATACGTTTAAACAGCCTTTATAAATAATATGAAAGAAGAAATTTAAAAAAAAAAAGAAAACTAACATTTTAGAGTGGGGGATCACTTTTCTATATATATTTAACGTAAAATGAGCACCCACGTTTTGGTGACCAAGCATTCAACGAGACATGTCACCTGTAGCATTTTTTCAAGTTTGGCAAACGAGGTGGGTGGGGGGGGGTGACAATTGAAACATAAAATAACGATAAATTTAATTAATTTTTATGAGACCACTCTGTACTTTCACCTAACAATTTCATAAACAAAACGAAATATAACAAATTATATTGGGGGGGATTACATTAGAAACATAATATGACAAAAAATGTTTATTTAATTGTTTTTGGAAATAATTTTTGGTAGATCTTCATTTTTTTTAGGGGTTAATATTTTTTTTTGTGATCGCATGGGCATTCACTGCCATTTTATTGAAACAAACGGTATAATGATTTATTTTTAATTATTTATTTTTTTTTGGGGGGGGGGGGGCGGAGAGTTTTCTTTCCAGCGCTCAATATCCGGAGAATAGTTTCTTCTGCCGTAATATCTGGTGGAAAGAGTATCACATACTTCTGCTTTTTTTGTGTCGATTACATTTACATGTTTTCATCATCCGTTCTTTTATTTTTGGAATTGTTATGGGGGTATCCACGCTGCCCATGATAAAAATGATTAGTATAGCAGGTGTGTTCTAAACGGATCTTCATGTCAACCCAGGCAATGCCGGGTATCCATGCTAGTATATATATATATATATATATATATATATATATGTTGTTGTTTTTGTTTTTTTTTCAAACGATGAATACGGTTAATATTGGCTTCGCCTCGAGGCTCGTATGTATTTAGAAAGTCGCCCATAATTTGTTTGGACATATATATAAGATTTTTATTTATTTATTATTTTTAAAACAGTAATCTACGTACACACGTGTTTCGAGTTATCTAACTCTCATCAGCGTAGCTTGACAGTTTCTAGGGATCGAACTCCAGACTATGTTTACCACAGTCCGGCGTATATATACATCCAAACAAATTATGGGCGACTTTCTAAATAAATACAAGCTTCGAGGTGAAGCCAATATTAACCGTATTTATCGTTTGAAAAAAAAAAACAACAACAAATGTAAATTTATAAGCAATAAAAATAAAACAGTAAAGTCATCTAGGGTTCGTGGCCTAATGGTTAAGGCGCCGGGCTGTGGTAAACATAGTCTGGAGTTTGATCCCTAGAAACAGTCAAACTACGCTGATGAGAGTTAGATAACTCGAAACACGCGTGTACGTAGATTGCTGTTTTAAAAATAATAAATAAATATATATATATATAATACCAATACCAAGGTCTTATGTATTACATGAAAAGAAATTAGAATTTTAGGAAAAAGTTCTATCATTCAAATAATTATAGGAACAGCCAGGTTCATGAAAAAGAATTTTTAAAAACTACCTGGCAAATATACAATATACTTTACAACAGAAATATTCATGAATATGCATTATATTAATCATCCACAGGCAGGTGTTTTGACACCATATCACGACATCTCAGTGTGTTTAGACATTGTGAATGATTTAAGTTGAGATTAAAAAGCAAATCGTTTGTACGATATTTAGAAATATTACTTGTATGCCATCCCTGCTCACCATGGAAGTTAAGGAATCTATACATGCTAGCATGCCATCCGGTGTGGCCGGTCATAAAATACGCTTAAATATATTTTAATTTATGTAGATTTCATATTTATTATTACAGAGCCAATTCTCTACTGATTATTATATTGTACCCAATATATAGTACTGTATTATATTGTATTATTATATTGTACCCAATATATAGTACTGCATTATATTGTATTATTATATTGTACCCAATATATAGTACTGTATTATATTGTATTGTTATATTGTACCCAATATATAGTACTGCATTATATTGTATTATTATATTGTACCCAATATATAGTACTGCATTATATTGTATTATTATATTGTACCCAATATATAGTACTGCATTATATTGTATTATTATATTGTACCCAATATATAGTACTGTATTATATTGTATTATTATATTGTACCCAATATATAGTACTGTATTATATTGTATTGTTATATTGTACCCAATATATAGTACTGTATTATATTGTATTATTATATTGTACCCAATATATAGTACTGTATTATATTGTATTATTATATTGTACCCAATATATAGTACTGCATTATATTGTATTATTATATTGTACCCAATATATAATACTGTATTATATTGTATTATTATATTGTACCCAATATATAGTACTGTATTATATTGTATTATTATATTGTACCCAATATATAGTACTGCATTATATTGTATTATTATATTGTACCCAATATATAGTACTGTATTATATTGTATTATTATATTGTACCCAATATATAGTACTGTATTATATTGTATTATTATATTGTACCCAATATATAGTACTGTATTATATTGTATTATTATATTGTACCCAATATATAGTACTGCATTATATTGTATTATTATATTGTACCCAATATATAGTACTGCATTATATTGTACCCAATATATAGTACTGTATTATATTGTATTATTATATTGTACCCAATATATAGTACTGCATTATATTGTATTGTTATATTGTACCCAATATATAGTACTGCATTATATTGTATTATTATATTGTACCCAATATATAGTACTGTATTATATTGTATTATTATATTGTACCCAATATATAGTACTGTATTATATTGTATTATTATATTGTACCCAATATATAGTACTGCATTATATTGTATTGTTATATTGTACCCAATATATAGTACTGTATTATATTGTATTGTTATATTGTACCCAATATATAGTACTGTATTATATTGTATTATTATATTGTACCCAATATATAGTACTGTATTATATTGTATTGTTATATTGTACCCAATATATAGTACTGTATTATATTGTATTATTATATTGTACCCAATATATAGTACTGTATTATATTGTATTGTTATATTGTACCCAATATATAGTACTGTATTATATTGTATTATTATATTGTACCCAATATATAGTACTGCATTATATTGTATTATTATATTGTACCCAATATATAGTACTGCATTATATTGTATTATTATATTGTACCCAATATATAGTACTGCATTATATTGTATTATTATATTGTACCCAATATATAGTACTGCATTATATTGTACCCAATATATAGTACTGTATTATATTGTATTATTATATTGTACCCAATATATAGTACTGCATTATATTGTATTATTATATTGTACCCAATATATAGTACTGCATTATATTGTACCCAATATATAGTACTGTATTATATTGTATTATTATATTGTACCCAATATATAGTACTGCATTATATTGTATTATTATATTGTACCCAATATATAGTACTGCATTATATTGTACCCAATATATAGTACTGTATTATATTGTATTATTATATTGTACCCAATATATAGTACTGCATTATATTGTATTATTATATTGTACCCAATATATAGTACTGCATTATATTGTACCCAATATATAGTACTGTATTATATTGTATTATTATATTGTACCCAATATATAGTACTGCATTATATTGTATTATTATATTGTACCCAATATATAGTACTGCATTATATTGTATTATTATACTAGCGGGGGTACCCGGCGTTGCCCGAGTGTTTGTTTTCGGGACGGGGGTGGGGAGTTTTAAAAAATGTTATGGTAGGTAAGTAGGAAGGATCAAACCCGGAGTCATGAGTAAAAGTAGGAAAATAAAGTGTGAAAAAAAACAACAAAAAAAACCATCTGCAACGTTAACAGTTCGGCCACCAAGGAAAGTCCATTCCAGTTGTTTAGGAAAAAAAAAAAAAAAAAAAAAAAAAACGACTACGGTAGGTCGGCGCGAACGTGAAAATATAATGTGAATTGTCTAGCACACTAACCACTACGCCACAGAGCACTGCAGCTTAGTTTAGTGATTTTAAATAACTTCACATGAAAGAACTACGAAGCCAAACCGGTGTTCTCTTCTCAACTGTTCCTTGTGAACGATCCCCAAATGGTGTTAAGTGGTGGCAGGGGGAGGAGAAATTTATAAGAGAGAAAATATTTTACCACTTCCATTGATCTTAACCGATTTTGGCCGTGACTTCTCAGCAGAAAAAGTATAGAAATCTAAGATTATCGAGGAATTTGAGAAATAATAAGCCTATAACACACCTCAGATATTGTTCTGCCGTTTGTGCATATTATATTTGCATGAAATATCTTGATTTTTAATCTTATTAATGTCAAAATCAGACGGGAAAAAATGATTTCATTTTATTTATATAGAGATTGTACCCAATATATAGTACTGTATTATATTGTATTATTATATTGTACCCAGTATATAGTACTGAAGTAAAAAAAAAAACACTGACTTGGGTGCCATCAGATAGAATTCAAACCAAAACATTCACTATTGTATAACCTAAGGACAGATATGAAAACTAAAAATTAACACAATTTAACATATAAATGTATATTTTCACATGTGTAGAGGAATACTTTAAGTCAATTTATGTCTGCCAAGTTCCAATCTTTAAATTTTGACCCTATTTTTACTGACTAAAAACCAAATTGAATTTTTTTCCACAGGTCCGAATCTCCTATATATGATGTTTAAAGTCTGCAAACCAAAATTTGATAGAGTAGTTTGGCAGAAACCATTCCACACATACACAGACATGATTACTTTTATATATACATATTTCTCTTAGTTTGTCTGTCTGTTACACTTTTTTTCCAAAAACTACTGGGCCAATCTGGCTGAAATTTTGTAGGGAGCTTTGTTATGATAAGGTGCAATGAATTAACTATTATGATATCTGTTATGGTTATTGAGTTAATAGGGTTTAGTGACCACATTTACTCTATACATTTTCTCGGAAATGATTGGGCTGATTGTGTATGTCACATTTAAGGATTAAGAGAGATTAATAGAGATTAGTATTTAATGCAAGTTTGAGTACAAATTTAAACATATTCAACCATCAATTTGGCATAAGGCATCTATTCTAAATCAACGGGCTATAACTTTTTCCAGTTTTTAATGGGCAAAAATTCTAGTGTCTTTATTAGTGATTGAACAATTCCCAGATTTGTCCCGATTTCGATACAATTACTGATTCTGTTCTAAATTTCCGATTCTTTATAAATCTCTAAATATTTAACTATAGCCATGTCATTCCTCTGCATCTTCAGAAAGACCGAGCTAGTGAGAGCCCAGCATTCACTTGCATGTAATATGGCAGTATGAACGTAGATGTCGTGAACTTGACTGCAAATAACAAGAAGACCTGATGTTGGTGGCAACACAGATATGGTCCTTTCTGGTTAAAGATTAGTACAATATGGCCATATTTTTTTATTACAAATATTTTTCTGATGATTAAAACGTAAGAATGTTTTTAAAATTTGTTTTCATCAAATAGGAGGAGAGTAGAAAGTGAATCTTCTGTTTACTTTCAGCAACCTTGTAATTCTTGCTTCCCTTGTTTTGACTTTTAGTCCTCACATTCTATGAACGATGTTTCTGACAAAGGGAGGAAATTGCTGCTGGGTCAGAATCTATTCGTCTAACCTAATCATTGGCTCATTTTTTACTTTTTTTTTTACCGTTTTCGACAAGAATAAGTGCACCTGCCAATAGAATGCAAGAAACAACATAGCATGATCAATTGACAAGAGATAAAGTAATTGTCAGATGTACGTAAAGGTCATTAGAATAAAAAATAATGCATTTAACATTAGAAAGCACCTGCATAGGAAGTAACAACATAAACATGATCGATTGTCAAACGATAAGAAAAATGTTGGATGTATGAAAAGTCATTTGACAAGAAGTAAATGTAGAAAAAACAAATAGGTTGAATTGTCGCTGAATAAAATGCCTAAGGGAGTGACAATATTGCCCCATTATATCGGGTGGTTGCTAGAAAAGTGGGAAATTTGTCAAACAACGATTTATTTTTACAAAGAATAATTTTTACAAAGTTTTTCAAAGACAAATGTTATATTGTACTCATAGATACTCAAAATGTCATCCGTGCACTTTACCGCAGCGTCAAACAACGATTTATTTTTACAACACTCACACGGCACCAATCAAGAAATAGCAATCACGCATTTTATTCATGATCTAAGCTGACCTTCAAATTTCCTGCTTTTCTGGCGACCACCCTGTATAATAACAACCCGAGATCAAGAGTTGGTTTGCAATTTGAGCTTGAGAAAAATCAACGTCAAATTCCTGTGCGTGCATCTTCCGCTTACCAACCCACTGTCCTTCACCATCACCGACAATAAAGATATATCATATTTTCATATGACAATGTGTTACCCTTCTTTGTAAGCAGTAATACAACATAAGATGTGATATTTTCCTACAAGATTTAGGTTCATCTGACAAACAAAGGCATAAATATACTGATTATACCAAGTGAAACTAAGAACTAGCATTTCTGAATTTTTAAAATTGGGATAATTTGTATTTCGATTATTTGGATTACTTTTGTCATCTTGAGTGGTATTCTCATAACATTTAGGCTGATGTAACCTCCGACTTTCTTAAGGTGTATCTTATCAAACTTGTGAATCTTTTTGTTGAACTCTGGAATTGGCATGTAATTTTGAATGGACTCCTTGTTTAAGCTTAATTCAATGTTTAACTTGTGTTCATGGTTTTATAGTGAATAAAGACACTGAAATTTGAGCCGAAATTCTAACAAAATTTGAGCAACGCAATAATGTAACCATTCAGAAAGTAGCTGAGGAATTAAACAGAATAGAAAAACTCAAACACAATACTATAAAAGTTAAAGGTACCGCAAATGGTATCACCTACATTACAAGACTTCTGAATCATCTCTCTTTGAATATACTTTCTTCACATCTGAATTTCTCTGTCTTCATTATCTTACATACAAACTGGTTATCATCTCTCAAACTAATTTCACTGCACTTGTGTATGCAATGCTTCCAAGTAGCAGAAAAGTTGAACTGCTCTCAATTCCCTTTCCATAAAATGAACAGGAACTATACTTTTCAACACCACAACCACTGATCATCACTTTGGTCTTGGTAGCATTTACTCTCAAACTTTTATCTTCTATAGCTTTCCTCCAAATTTAACAAGTAGACCTTCAATTGTTTCACAGACAAGCACTAATCATCAACATAAAGCATTCCTCCTGGATGTACCGTATGAAACTGCCCAGACAATTCTTCTAAGACACAAATAAAAACAGTATATTCAGTAGAGAACACTGTTGTACTTCTACTTTAACATTAAAGTTGTGATTCAATGTGTTGTTAATTCTAACACAATGACTTAAGATATTTCTGTGCATTGCTTGGACAACCTTCATTAATCACTTGCTTGATCTTCATTTATGCAAATTACATCAGACAAACGTTTGGTCAAAAGCTTTCTCCAGATCCACAAAAGCAAAATACAGATGGTCCTTCTTCTTACAACGGTAATTCTCTTACATTTTTCATTGAATAAATATAGACCAGACATAAAACCAAATTGCATTTTATCATTGCTTATCTGAATTCTTATTTGCTCAATTATTTTCTCAATCACTTTCAGGATCTGATCTATTAACTTTAAGTCTATGTAGTTATGTCTGTCTTGAGCTCACAATTGTACTATGATCCCAGTCTTTTAGAACAACCTCTTTTTTTGATGATCTGATTCGACAAGTTTGTGATCAACTGAATGCCTGTTTCACTCGCAGCTTTCAATATTTCTAAAACAATGTCTGGGAGTCTCAGCCTTAGCCCTCTTCATCTTATTTGCAGCTTCCCATATCATTTCATTCTCAATTCCTCACATGGATCAGATATTGCTTCTGAAACTTCTAGACTTTCTCCATTCCATTAAAACTCAATATTCAACAATCTTTCTGTTCATTTGTTGTTAGCACTCCATTCTCATTTTGAATACACTTTTCTCTAACAATATCCATCTCTTTAGTTATCTTCTAGTCGTCCTTTTGAATCAAGGAACCAACTGAGCTCAGCCTCCATCTTGGTTTTGTGCATTACTCTTATTGCTGTCCTTTTTGCTACCATATAAATACATTTATTTAGTAAACCGCTTCTCCACTAACTCCATCATTTCTTTGATACGTTTCTCAATTTTCTCATTACACCACCATATCACTCAATGGTCCCTTTATCCACCTACAAGTCTGGTCTGTTGCTTCCAACACTGTATCCCTCACCTTCTTCCACTATTCATCCACACTTCTTGAAATGTATTTAGTAACTAAACACTCAACCGCTTCGTCTCTAAATTCACATGCTCTTTATTCAATGTCCACATTAACCTTAGCATCTTCGTGAACTTTCTTCAGCACGAAATTGCAAATAATTCGTTTGTGCTTTGTCACAATTTCTTCACCAGATATTATTTTTAATTAAAAGCTTTCTGCCCTTTTCTTCTAATCAAGAGGTAATCTACTTGAGTTTTGCTCTACTAGATTAATATATATATATATTTTTTTTTACAAGGTAGTCACCACTTATCAAGGCCCGGAAGCCACTTGGGGATAAGGGTTATATATTTCCCAAAAAACATGTTTGCAACCAGCATGTCCATGGCAAGACCAAATTCTTTCTCCCCCTGCATTCATTTCCTTCATGCACACTATCAAAATCACCAAGGATGTTTCCAATCTAATTATTCAAATTTGCTACCACACCAAGTACTTCCTTTCCCATCAACCTTACTAGTTAGTCATAAAACTCATCTTTCACATCTTTATTCAAGTTACATTGCCAATATAGCTGTGAAAATTTTCTAACCAAACATCAACTTTACCAGCATTGCTCATTTCCACAATTTACTTCAATCACTTACACCAAGTACAGTTTTTAACTAATTTCAGAATTAATGCTTCAAAATTAATATTCATTATTGATCTACACTTTTTAATAGTGTGAGGTTTGGGTTAAAAATTCAAAAATTCAGTACACAAAGTTAAGACATCAGAAGTGAATTCGGTTTACCTAAATATGAAATGGAAGTCAGTAAACATGAAATGAAATACAAAAGGACACCCTGAATATGGTAGATTTGAAGTGCACTGATAGGACTTCCATCTATGAATCGTGTCACTGATGGTCGAAATTGAGATATTCAACATTGTTGAAATTTTTCTATACCCTGAAATCCATGTGTAGCTGAGCAGTTAATCTTCCTGTCTTTTCCGACAATTCTCTAGTTTTAGACATTGTATAAACAGTGTGACTAAATTGACCAAAATAAATAATACGCCATCAAGAGTTATCTGAATTTACGTAACTCTCTGATCCATCACATGCCAAATATTTGGCTAATTAAAATTATTTTTCTTTGTATTGGATATTTTTCAAAAAATTATTTTAGTTTTAACACTTCTTGTGCTATCATAAACTTTTATTTTTACATTTCTATAAATAGTTTTTTTTTTGTTTTAACACTTGTGTTACCATGAAAAAAAAAACAATGAAAATTTGTATTATTTATATTAAATCATTTTTAGAATATTCTCTCTTAAGGCATATAGTCAATAGATACATAAATATTTATTTATATAATGAACCTCTTAAAGACTGAAACAATTATTTTTTCCAATTCTGTATGCCATCTTTTTTCGTTTTCTTTTCATTAAAAATATTTGTAAAAAAATAAACAAGGTTATTTTTTAGATTAGTCGTGCCTTGATTTTGCTAATTATGTACAATACAAAAGTAAACACGATTTTATGAATGCCTAATTAAATCCTAAGACTGAGACAATTATTTTTTTTTATTGTTTCATGATAAAACAAGAAGTTGTTTCATATGGTTTCGGAATTCGTTTCATGCTTAGTGACTTCCGTTCCATATTTAGGTAAACCGAGTCCACTTCCGGCGTCTTAACTTTGTGTACTGAATTTTTGGACATAACCGTTTTTTTTTATTGGATATGTAAGTGGTCAAGGCAAAAAACAAAAGAGATCTTCAAGTATTAATAAGAGAGAAAAAGCTACAATGTTGAAGTATAAGAAGGTGCATTATTTTTATTTTTGATACTATTAAGCTAGGTGATTATTTCAGCGATGTTAATCCATTGGTCTAATTTTGTTCATCCTTTTTATCTGCTTGCTAATTCTAGAGAAAATTATTTTCCAATTCTTCCTATTTTGAGTTTAGTTGGATCAATTAACCAAGTGTTTTGTTTATTGTTGGAATCGTTTTTGTGATCTTTTAGTAGGATGTATGCTGCCTTAGGTTTTAATTTAATAACTCTATCAGTAAATTCAGGTTTATCTGTGATTTGTTTACTTTTTTATTATATCAATATAGTTGCATGCATTAGTGTTTAATTTTTAATAGTTTTCATATTTTCTGTTATTAATTTATTATATTCTTTTTTAGTGATTTAATAGATGTCCCTAGTCTTATCTGCTTTTATAAATATTTTTTCTATTGAAGTTATTTATATTTTGGACAATATTGGGTAATTTTATAAAATTATGATGCTAGTTTTGGAACTCTAAATCTTTAATTAAAAAAAAAGTACATCCACAATTAGCGATGGGACGATTAATCAGAATCGAAAAAGTCAGAAATTTTTTGTGTATTCAGAATAGGAATTGGAAAAATTTGTACCTAAGTTTTGATTCCAAAAACAATTTTTTTAATTGATTTTATTTTGTTTAAAACTTAATCTTCCATTGTTTATACTAAAGCTAAAATGATAAATATTGATTTTTAAACTACTAGCAAAACTAAAATCTAAAGATCACCTTTGTATATGTATTTTTTGTTTGTGAAAATATATGCACATCTTACATGGGCTTTTAGGGTAATCCAAATATTAGAATAATAACAACAAAAAAAAATCTATAGCTAAATATTCAGATTTTAAAAGAATCAGAATCAGTAATTGTATCAGAATTGGGAAAAATATTAGAATTGTCCCATCATTACCCACAATAGATTTACAGTTAGCTTTAAAGACGACTTTTTAAATTATTGTGATAATGAAGCTCTTCCTCTGCTAACAGAATGCGAGCATGGGATCAATGACAAAGGTGAGAAACGAGTGAATGGAAGATGGGGACTGTGATGAACATAATGATTCCTCAAATAATGGATGGCATGTCTTTCCATGTAAAAAAAATTCAGGTGAGCAGTTCCACGAAAAGTGAAACCACAGCATTAATTGATAGTGATATATGTGTGCCGGTGATGGAGAATGAGACTGATTGCTCAGTCGATGATTGTTATGATCGTTAAAGTGACAGCAGTATAGATCAGAAGTTGATGATGTCTAAGTGGTTAATAACACAGAATAACAGCCTGGGTGTGCCACATTCAAATCTTGTTCGTTCCACAGAAACACTTTCACTTAGGATGTTGCCAACCATCATGGTTCCCCCCATAAGCACTCAATGTCTTTTAAGAAAAAATTCTAACTAGAAAGATATTGGAGAAACGAATGCCAACAATAATCATCTGATTCATACGAAATGAATGAAGGATGCTCATAACATTAATATAGCAGCAGAGATCAACAGGTCTCAATCGAAATATCTCAAGAAGTGACCAAACCTACTGTGCCACTCCTAAAATCACCACAGATAAAAAAGACTAGCCTGTAGCTGCTACGTATGTGCGATGATGGGATCAAGAAGGAGTTGTAACAGAACCTATCCCTCTGATATAAGTAGTATAGGATCTCCTATGTCATTCGTAAGGGCTACATTAATTGTGATAAAGTAGTTGTTTGCCTATGGACACTTGAAACCTGGCTGTGAAACAATTGAAAGTGAGGATGGTTGAAAAGAAGACGTGATTTCCCAAAAGAGTTGTGTACATGAATCTTACAAGTTGTGCTTGCTTGCTTGCTTGGCTAGAGAAGACAAGCATATTCCATTGTGTGTGCATGGATGCGGTTACTTTGATTCTCACCAGCAGCAGATTTCAGATTCAAATGTTGGCCATCATTTATCACTTTGTACTGATCATTTATATAAAAAAAAATTTTTTTATGGAAATTGCTCTAGACAAGGCATGAAGCCACTTAATGTAATGAGCTAAAAAAAAAAAAAAGGAAAAAAATACGACTTGAAGGTAAAAAACGAGCCAATGATAAATGTCATATGCATAGATTCCAACCAAACAGCAATTTTTCTCCCTTTTCCAAAAACATCACTCGTGTGAAAACTGAAAAGAACAAATAAGGGAAGTGAAAGTTACGAGGCTGACGAAAGTAAATCCAACGCTTATTTTCTACTCTCCATCCATGACTAATTCCTTAAAAATGTTGGGTCACTTTTGCGATGTAGATTTTCTGTTGAGAGCCTTTTTTTACGTTTACAGAAAGAATTTATTCTCAAAATCAGTTATGAATATTTTTGCTGGTATATACAATGTATATACTTTGAATTTAGTAATGAGCAGCTGTTTGTGACAATTTCTTGTTGACATACATTACTTCTCTCCCTCCCTCTGAAGGAGGAGGTAATGCCTGGAAAAATCATCTCACAGCAACAGAACAGCTACCACACTACCAGTCCCAAGAAAAAAAAGGTAATACCTGGAAGGATGGTCTCATAACAAAATAGAGCCCCCCCCAAAAAAAAAGAAAATAGGAGGAGGTAATGCTTGAGAGGATGATGCAATGACAATAAAACATATATTACTTAACCTCCCCTAGAATTGTGTCGTAAAAAAATTGTACAAAAGAATATTTAATAAAAGTTATAAGTATAGCTTTGGCTTCAAACAGACAATTATTAAATCTCCATTAGTAGTAGATCTTATTATAGGATTCTCTTGAATGTATAATTTTACATATTTTAAAAACTAAGTCTGTCTTAGGAGCAATGCAATTGATTATTTATGTAAACATTTTCTCTAGATTTTCACAGGTTTTTTTTTTGTTTACTTTAATTCATCCCAATCAAGGCACATTGCCACCGAGATGTAAGTTGGTACAATTGGAGAAACAAAGAACAGAGAGGGAATTCCAAAGGCAAGTGATTCAAGGAAAGAAGCTATTAGAGTACAAAACCTTCCAACATCTAGGGACTAGCATCAGTGGACGGGCGTTATTTTGCTGCTTGTCGGGTGTATTTACATTGAAAGGGCACAAGTGCTGTAAGTTTATTAGAGCACATTCCATTGTAGTAACTGTAAAACAAGCACCTGAGATGCAAAAAAAATTGCAACGAGGAAACAGAAATTGGAGCTTGGTAGATAGCTTTTTGGGACTCTGTCCAAAAGCAAAAGACTAGTGGCTGGTGCACCTGCTAAGATATAGCAAGAATACTTGAATGGTGGCTTTGGTGAGTTTTTTTTAGCTTGGTAGAAGGAATCCACCTTCTTTGCAGCAGACTTGGCAGTATCTTTTATATATCTATTCCAATTCATGTTACCTGCAAATGTTAAGCTGAAGAGTTTGAATATTGGACTCTTGAAAATGGTTGGATTGTTAAACATATAAGACATTTGGTTTAAATCTTGATCAACTATGTTATCTCTTCTATAAAAAAAATTGTTTTTAGTGAAACTTTTCAGTTCTCCTCTCTATCACCCCCCCCTCCAAAAAAAAAAAAAACACACACAATGTATAGTTCGTTTTTGGTTGGCCATTACAAAAATAACCAACTATTTTCCATAAGAGCTTCAAAAAGTTTTCATAATTTGAACAAGTTATTTATTTATTTTTTTTTTAGGATAAAATGAAACGTTTTTGAAGCATTTTTATTTCTTTATACCCAAAAATGATAAAACTCGTTATAGTATTGTTAAATTGTATTGGGAGTTTATACATGTGCGGCACCAAATAAGAAATAAACTCCTTGTACACATAATTGTCTGTAATTAATCTTTTTCACTATGACAAGGCACAAAATGGAGAACAATTTTAGACAAAGTCATAAAAAAAATGAAAAAAAAAATGTTAATCACAGAAATGTTTGATAATAAAAAAAAATCTAGTGGGGGGAAAAAGTTGTGTGTGGGGGGAAAAAGTAGCAAATAAAAAGAAAAAAAGCAAAAATGATAAAGGAAATAAGATTTGAAAGATTTTTTTTTTTTTTGTTAAATTTGTGTCTTTTTGATGTTTTTTTTTTTTTACATCAGTTGTCATTGTAGACTTTAGTCTCAGTTGGTAATTATGGTTTAGTAACCATAATTACTAAAATGTCAGGAAAATTGTGGAAGAAATAAGTATTGAAACTCCTTTTCATAAATACAGTTTACAGATTATCTGAAGCAATAAGTTTCTAACAAGAATAATACATCCAAAATTGAAAGATTTCAGCAGATGAAAATGTAAATTTACTTACATAAGTTTATCAAAAGGCCCCCCCCCCAAAAAAAAAACAAACAAATTCTATGAAAGGACATTAATGTTTTGACGGATTATAAGAAGCTTTTCATAAGCATTCACCAGACTTCTACAGAGATTAAATTTTTTATGATTGTATGGCAAAATAACATTGTTAGATTACCGAAGTTAAGCGATGTTCAGTTTGGTCAGTATCATATGGTAATACTAGGCACTGTATGTCATCTCCCTGACACAGACTACGGATTGCATATGAATTCGATATTCCCTTGAAACTTCCTCCTTTGGTGGAGATCACTTTAGCCCATCCAGAGCAAATACCATACCAAGATTAAATAAAAAATTTTTAATAGATAGCAATTATTATGGCCACTCAACAGCATAAATAGTTGCTTTTAGCCAGGCATTTCTTTTCATTCTTTTTGTTTTATGTCTAAAAATATTGCTTAAAATGGCAAACTAGAAGAATGTCGAACTCAGTATCTGCAGTAAACGATGTCTGGTCAGATTTGATTCCTGATATTAAACTTCATCTGTAATATAACTTCCAGCAAGAGTTTCAGATTTCCTGTATTTGATAGTTTCATTTTCCTTATTCTTAATTGCTTGCAAGTGATAAAACTATGTATTGAGGGAAGTATTAGCAGGCAAGAAATGGACAATTGTTGGTGTTGAGAAGGGAAGACAAAAACAGGTGATTACATATATATACTTTTATTTTACTTTTTGTTTTATCAATGGTAAATCTTGCTTGAAAAATCAAAACTTCTACACAGAGATCTAATGTGTGTGACTGTGTTCCTTAATATATTTCAAGAAAAAAGTCCTCTTTATCAAATGTTAGTTGTTTCAAATTGCTTGAAAGCCGTGAGAACTGAAAATTGTTTTGAAATTATGTTGCAGTGAATAAACATCGCTGCAGCAAATGGAATAAAGATTATTTTATTTATCTAATCTACATACAAATAAATATGAGATTTTTTCTCGCTCTGACAGCCTACTTTTTCTATTGGCATTTAATTGCTTCCCCACGAGAGCAATAGGTGACACAAGGTTGTTTATAACATGGGAGGCAAACCAGCTCTCCAAAAAAGGAGCACTCTGGAAGTTGGCAAAAATAAAAATGGACTTAGTATAGAAAGGTTTCCTCTACATTGACTAAGGACAAATTAAGTGTAGCATCAGAACAGATACTACACTTGGATCTCAGTCCGAAGATCAGATCCTACTTTTTCTATTAAAATGAACTTCTTAATATACTCAGTCATAGATATGCAAACAACTACATGAAGGTTAACTAATTTGCATGTTCCTTTAAAAAAAACGAGCGTTAATTAATTACTCATTTTTTATGATTTCTCATTAGATGATTGATTTCATTTTACTATTATGCTGAATTCTATTTATGCATAGTTTCTACATTCTGCATTCATACACGGAAATATATATATATATATATATATATATATATATATATATATATATTAGTCCTCGCGCGAAAGCACAGGACACAAAATGTTTTGAATACTAATAATAGAATAACAATAACAAAGTATTTCGCTAGCGAGGACTACTATTGAGCGTATCCAGTTATACAGTCCTTTTGAAATTTTCATCTCTATTTTTCTCGTTATCTACTGAATATTTTTAATGAAACCTATATGAAATATGTTCCTTATTAAATTGTAAAGATTTTCTATTCTGAAAGAAGTTTAAAAAAATTTAATCTAAAAAAGTTATTTTAAAGTTTTTGTTAAAAAAATTCAGATTTTCTCATTATTCAGACATGTATGACAAAGAGGAAGTTGCAAAAAAGTGTTGTGGTGTGAGGAGAATTACAAACTGAAACAGAGAGAATATGCAGACCTATAATAATAGAAAAAGGGGGTTGCAAAAATGAGCTGTGGTGTGAGGAGAAATATAATCTGAAATAGAGAGTAGAAGAGTTTTAATAAATACATACAAAACCACATTCATCTTTTTTTAAATCCAAATTAGTAAATTAAATAAAATATAATCTTAAAAAGATATGATACAAGTTAGAAAAGCATTTCATCCAAGGCATGAAAATTGTTAAACAAAATGTTTTTACTATAGGCTTTAAAAATAAAGGTACAAGATTCAATTTGAAATTTATTTATCTTCAAAGTGCACTTTTATACATTTTACAAAGTAAGGTATTAAATTTTTATACCTTACTTTGTAAAATTTATAAAAGTGCACTTTGAAGATAAATACATTTCAAATTGAATCTTGTACCTTTATTTTTAAAGCCTATAGTAAAAACATTTTGTTTAACAATTTTCATGCCTTGGATGAAATGCTTTTCTAACTTGTATATAAATAAGTGACTTTGTTGTTGTTGGTGTGTGTGCAAAATATCTCTATTCTCTTCTCTGAATATTTGATCTACAAAGTTGAAATTTGATATGTAGGGTATTTGGACCTGTAGCATACTTTCAATTTGATTTTGAGCCGGCAAAAATTGTTGCTAAGGGGACAAAATTTACATCAAAACAGTTGACCATGGCAGGGTTCGTTGAATAAAACATTACTTTTGTACATGCGCAAAATCAAAGTTGTTTAATTTTTAACCTTTCATATCCATTTGTCCATAGCTCATATGTTAATGATGCTGGAGATAAATAATGACTGAGGCTGAAGCGCTAAACATTCTGGTTTTGATTCTAGTGGAAGGTACCCTAGTGATATTTTTTTTATAACTTTTGAAATTATTGCTATATATTGGATAATAATCAATAGAGAATTGACTCTATAATAATAAATTAGAAATCCGCATGTATTAAAATATAATTCATTTTATGACTGAGCAATGTCAGACGGCCTGCTAGGTTATTTATATTTCCATTTCTTGCATTGTAATAGCCTTCTAATACTTCCCTAAATATGTATCATATAGAATGCTTCAAGCAAACTAGATCTCACTATTATTTGATAAAACTATATTTAACAGCAACTCTATTAAATTATGCATAGCATAATACAAAATGTACTAAGCCCAGATGAAGTTTGAATGTTTAAAAAAAAAAAAAAAAAAAAAAAAAAAAATCACATATTTGCAATCCAACAGTACTAGGATTGTTAAAAAAATATTTTCAATGTTTCAAAAAGAAACGAACTTTTTTTATATTTTCCCCCAAAACACATATTACATATTTAATTATTTATTTTTCTAAAATGATGTAAAATATAAAACAAAAACATCTTATATTATGCAAAAAAAGAAAAAGAAAACTATCTATTTGAATACTTTTTGTAGAAAAAAATTATATAAAATAAAAATTAGTAAAATAACTTTTTCTGATTTTATTTCTCACCTATTTCATTACTTATTTTTATCCTAAACAGGAAGTATTTCATGTCAGGAATCAAATCTGAATGGACACTGTTTACTGCAGACTTTAAGTCAGGTGTTCTGGTTTGCTATTTTAAGCTTTTCAGTAGATCTTTAAAAAAATTTCTTGATATTTATCTCCAATTTAAATCTAATAAATTTGGCAAAAGTATGTTTCAATTGCTATGTAGATAAAGAATGGCAGAAATTTACACACAAGATATTTTACAGCAGTGAAGCACTTGTCCAATTTTGCCTTGAATTGTGGTATTGTTGTCACACTTACTAGATCTCTTGAAAATACTTTCCAAGATCCTGATTGAGAAAGTGTCCCTTCTCTGGTTTAATCAAAATCGACAGTAAAACAGTTTCTGGTAATACCTGCATAGACCTCTTTCTGGTGCAGGAGTGAATAATATGTCCCAAGAGAAATCATAGGCCAAAATGAGATCTTAATATACTTTTCACTCTTTAGATCACCACAGTTAAGCGACATCACAAGTTCCATCGAAACAGTTGTGACTGTATTGCAGGTTTCATTTGAAATTACTGATAAAACCTAAACTTTTCCAGATCGATAGAATAGAAACTGAATGTTATTAACATGTCTCTCTTTATCTATCATAACTATTCATGTTGTCTGCGATTCTTTACCCAATTTCATGCTAAGAATTTAACACAACTTCTGTTTTACGGACAATTTTTCTATTGTTTCATGAATATAAACTGGCAGGAATCTCGAGGAATAATTATAAAACATATATATATATATATATATATATATATATATATAACATAATTGTTAGGGCATTTGCTAATGGGTCGGGAGGAGATTGGGATTCAATCCTTGGTTGAGTCCTATCCAAGAGTCAAAAAATGGTATTTGATGTTTCCTTGCTGAAACACTCAATAAATAAGGTGAGGATTAAGAGTAAGCAGAGTAACCTGAGATTAGCAGTGGCATCCTCCCCTACATCAGTTTTGTAGCAAACTTGTTTTATGCTGCTTTGCTAAGCACTCAACATTACAAGGTGAAGATCATGGGCAAGAATGGCAATCTTAGGAACGCAGTGTCATTCTCCCTTACATTTTGGTTTAGTAGCCAACTTCCTTCATGCTTCCTTGCTAAACAGCATAAGGTGAAGGTCAAGGGTAAGTGGAGCAACCTATAGAAAGAAGTGACAACCTCTCCTATATCTTGTTGTAGTAACCAATGAAAAGAGATCCTTCAGGTCGCCCTCAACTGCAGTCAATCTTTTTATTTTATTTATAAATATTTTTTTTAAATGCTTGGAATAAAAAAAAAAAAATTTTTTTTGATGAATCACAGATTAAAATAATTTATAATTCTGAATTTCAATAACATGGTATTATTTCGTCCTGTACACAAGACATTCCAATAAACTTATAAACTTCTATATAAAATGCATTAATGAATCGAAAGCGAATACTTATTTTCCACACTGTACTTAAGCAGTATAATGCTTCAAAAACAATGTTTTTCATTTTTACGTGTATGTAATGTATGTCTATGTAAAATCATTATATATATATCAAAAGGAAAAACACCTTTTCCAAATCCAGGCATTAAAAAAAATAATAATTCTATTTGTGATAGCATCAGCAAAAATAGAATTTTTTCTAAATTTCCTTTTCAAGAGTATTTTTTTTTGTTTGTTGTTATCATATATTTTTGTTACAGGTGTTGATTGTCATGATTGTTTGACAATGATGATGAGGATGTCTGTGGTCATAGCAATACAGTTTTCCATGCCCATTATAGAATGTCATTATGTGACTATCACAATGGTTGTGCCAGAATTTATTCAGTATCCATGTTTTGTACAGATGTGAAATCATTATATATATATATATGCATGTTTGTGTAAATTAGGTGAAAACATTGTTACATACTTATGTGTCATGTTGAAATTAGTACAAATTCCAAAAATTACAAAAAAAATGATCCACTAGAAGATGTGCTAGATGTATTTTTAACAAAAAAAAATCATTGACAGTTACGTTCTGACATGTATTTAAAAATGGTGCACTCTTAATTCAAGTAAAGGGAGGTAAGTCAGTTTGTTATACAGAATTGATCACACAACTCTTCCACATTAAAACATACGATAAAACCCGGTAACTGAATAAATTCTATTTTTACTTGCAGTTATTTTTCTACTGGATCATTTTTCGTAATTTTTAGAATCAATACCAATTTCAACATGACACGTGAGTACGTAATAATGATTTCACCTGAAATGCTTTGGTTTAAAACATCACTAATCTACACACACACACATTATATATATATATATATATATAATGTGTGTGTGTGAGTATTTTTTTTTTTTTTTTTTTATGTTGTATCGTCCTTAAATGTATTTTTGGTATATTTGTCATTTGTGCAAGGGAGATAACTCCTGATCACAGATCTTATCCAGCACTTAGAAATTTAAAAAAAGAAAAAGCAACAAACAATAGAACAAATTTGTTTAATGTTTGACGCGAGAGAAGAAAGATCCACTTCGCTTGACTTTGTGTTCCTTTAGTTGTTCTTCTACCTGTTCTTTGATTCGCTCCTGATGGAGCCGTTTACGCATTTGTATATCAATTAATTCCTCCATGTCAGTCTGAAAGAAGATAAAAAGAAACAAATATTAGCATCAATCAAGAATCATTCTCGCTCACATAAACATCATATTTATATAAAGTTAGGTATATTTGCATCTATTTGTATGTATAACATTCACTCCAATAATAATTAACTGATCATTATGAATTTTAGAGCACAGCTGCTAGCCATAACAGTGGGTCTATGGCCTTTATTCTGTCACCCCTGCCCCTCTGTGAACATTCAGATAGCTCTGATTTTTTATGAAATTTTAAGAATGTGTATTAGACATTTACTTTAAAGAGTTTTAGGGACACAACGTCCCATTTAAAGATTAAAATATTTAGTATTTGCATTAAATCTGATCCATAGTCATTAAAGTACCAATTAAGCAAAATTTCATGAATTTCAATTTCTTCTAAAAACCTTTAATTTTTTAAACATTTTTTTTTAGAATCAAAATTTTGATCAAAATTGAAATAATCATTCTAATAATGATTTAATTTCATTATATTTGGATTTCAATATTTCAAAAAAGGGAACTAAAAGTAGTGTAAAACTGTTCTGTTTGGGAATTAATTTTACCCATCCTGGGACGGGTATTCCTGTTTTCTTTAAATCTTTTCAAGTAATTAACCAAATTTATAACAAAATTCACAATTAAATAATTTTGAAAACAGAAAAATGAAAATATTAAAAAAAATCTCAATCATCATCCATTTTACATGCGTTGGGCAGCTTTTAGAAATTGACTTTCAAACTTACCTATCTCTGCTAAGTCTTTAATTATCCCTTTCTTTCAAATTTCCTACCCCTTCTCCTTCCAACTGATCTTTCTACCTCAACTGTTCTATATCTACTGACACCAGTAGTCTCATACATGTTTTTAATGTGACCAAACCCACAAAGTCTCCTATTTTGCACACATCTCTCTATATTGTCCAGTTGTGGTTATCGTCTGTTCGTTCATTGACTTTTAGAGATAGATTCTCATAACCAAATATATTCTTAAACTCCATTACTCAAGGCATTGGATAAAGTATGTTTTATTTTGATAAAATGGAAAGGCAACATTATTCTGATGTCTGCATTCATATTTGACAATTATCTAAATGATTAAACAAAATAAAAATAACTATAGAATAAAAAAAATTGTCTAAATTATTAACGATCAATGATGTTGTATACAAAAAATTTTTAAAGAGCAGAAAATAATTGCATATGAGTTAACAATTATATCTATTAAAAATAGAAAGTAACCAATCAAAGGAAAATAATCCAATAAAAAAAAAATGAATAAACCATGTGCATTAATTTATGAATAAAAATGCAAATGTAAAAAAATAGCATTAAGCAAAAAAAAAAAAAAAATATGAGTAAAATGAAAAAAATATCAGCAGATAAGATAATTGAATTCTTGGTTACAAAATTGGATGTCGCCAGTATATTTCATTCAGTCTGAAGAATAGTTATAGGAGACCGGAAGTAAACAGTGC
Organism: Euprymna scolopes; assembly: GCF_053919585.1. Taxonomy (NCBI): domain Eukaryota; kingdom Metazoa; phylum Mollusca; class Cephalopoda; order Sepiida; family Sepiolidae; genus Euprymna; species Euprymna scolopes. The sequence goes on from NC_136483.1 coordinate 73,145,470, forward strand.
ATTTAAATAGATATATTTTCTGAGGAAAAACGTTTTTATTTCTAAATCATCGAAAAGAAAAAAAAAAAATCCAATCATTTGTTTTTTGTATTTACTTAATGCCAAATATGAAATTAAAATAGGTTTCAGAACATTTATAAAAAATCGGCTTTGCATAAACTCTTTTTTCTGGGATTTGATTTAAATGTTTTTTTTTTTTTTTTTTTTTAATTTACACACATACACACACCAGAGAGAATTTGAATGCCTGTGGGACACTATCCTCAAGTATCTAAGATCTCTATGTACATGGGTTTATCAGGACAACCTAGCATGAGGATACTTTGCCCTTATAATAATAATAATAAATAAATATTCAAAATAACATCCCCTCAGTATGGCTACCCCACACTGACTTATATAAGAAATGTTGCATTTTCTCCAAGTGATGTTGCCTATAGTAATAGCACTAAGTTGGATACTCTACCAGACTAGACAAATTCTTATCCTGGAATCTGAATACCACAAGATGCCGCAATAAAGATATACTATAACACAGTTAATTGGTGAGAGGAATATTCATGTTCTTTACTTTTTTACTAACTCAACATTTGAGAGGTAAAAGAGAATTTAATGAAACACTTGAATATCTATGTATCTCATATAGAGATCAAGTATTAGCCCCCCCCTCTCTACTCTCAAGGGTCCACTTGATTAATTTCTAAGAACTTTGAAGTAAAATGAAACAAAACTAGGTGCATTTTTACTTTAATGTTTGTTTCACATATTTTCTTATATTTTTCCGTTTGCTTGCTTCCCAACTGACTACAATTCCAACATGAATGAGTTCTTGATGAGCTGTCGCCTTAAGTAATCCAATTTACCAAATTTCCACTACTAACGATTACTACGATATTGTCCTATTGACTACTGTGCACTCATTAACCCTTATCCTCAAGTGACCTCTGGGCCTTGATAAGTAGTGACTCTTATGTAAAAAAAAAAAGAAGAAAAATATCCCCCCTCCCCTCGTGTTGTCAAATCTTTATATTTTTAAATATTATGTTAAAAGTTAGTACACTATGGTCTTTTCAGTAAATTATTAATTGAAACGTATTTTAATAAAATTGTTATTATATGTTGGTGCAAAAATAATGTTTTTTTTTTGTCATATATATATATATATATATATATATATATATATGTCCAAAAACGACATTATTTTTGCACCAACTTAATAGTTACATTGTTTTAATCTTTCTTTGGAAAATAATTGCATGTAAATAGCTTTGAAAACTTTGCAATCTTTTCATAGATGAGGATTTGCTTGCTTCATGTTATCTGAGAGAAAGATAATCATTAATCAGAAGGGACAATATCTTGCTTGTCACCGTCTACATAGCAAAAACTGGAAGTAAAAAAGAGTAGGCAATCTTGACTATAACCAACAATTGAAATATTAAATTGAAATAAAATATATAATTGATTTTATCTCCACTTGTTTGGTAAAGTTACGATAGTTATTGATGTTTATACTTTCGGTATCGGAGGTTTCTTTACCCTCTTATACAGAATATTTGGTGCTTCTACATTATTATGACGAGATTTTGTAGTCAATAAATGGAATTTTCAGATAAAAACAATGGTTTCAATTGATTTTTTTGTCAATTCTAATAAATTACAATGGTAGCTTCCAAATTATGCAGTCGAAATTACCTGAATATTATTGAATTATTAAAATAAACAACTTTAATCGTGTTAGCAAGTGAAAAATTGTCACCATCTTTGTTTAATCTGAACGGAAAATTGCCTTCCTGTTGAACTCTCCTATGTTTTACGATCACTTTCATCAAATTCTATTTTTTATTTTCTTTAATAAAAAATTTCTACCTTATCAATTTTCGTAATTTTTGGATATAATCATCTTAAAAATATGACGAATACATAGATACCATTGTTTTCATATTAAATTCAGTATTACAATTTCCAAAAATCTCGTCTTAATTTTGTAAAAGTGCCGAATGTTCTTATATATTATATATTGATAATTTTTTTTTTTTATACACTTTCATTTTATAACCATTTAAAGTATTTAATAGCAATTAAGCGCAATGGTGGGCGTGCGAGCTGGAAACGATGAACAACTGAAAAGCATCGGAATATTGAAAGAGAATGACTCGCATGTATGCACTTAATTCAAAAGTTTAGAAACCTTAACTGTGTTGGTGGAAGGAGTCTGTCAAAGACAACAATTACACTCTTTTGGAACTGAAAGAAGATCTCCTGGCAGGCTCTGAATTCCCTCAAAAGAGTGGGTAACACTCAACTGGGCCCGAGTGAAGGTTGCCAAAACATGGAACAATCTGCACAAGAAGGGGCTATGTACAGGACGCTCTGTGTCCTTGCTGCGGCAACATGCAGACCATTGTATACATTATCATGGACTGTCCCTGGAGCGAGGTGTGCTCTGTTGCAGAGATATTCCTCAGACACTGCACGATGATGGATTTTACAATAAAGCAAAACGCTATGATTATGCAACTTGAAATATTTTGAAGACCATGAGATGTGAGCTAGAGAATTGTGATGGAATTGTGGAAGCAGTGGCTAGCAGTAAGAATCATAATAGTTATTTTGACCATGTCCACACAGCGAAATTTAGATATCAAGGTTTTATGTATGTAATGAAAAAAAAACTGGAATCTTAGTAAGATCTCCATTGTTCCAGTAATTATGGGAGTTACCGAAATTTCAAAAACTACCTGCTAAATATACCCTGTGAACCAAATGCAAGAGAGATATAGATAATTGTATTTAAAAGGAACTATAGAATCTTAAAAAAAACATCTCTGTTGGAATGCATGAGATAGCAGGTGAATATATGGCATCCTGTAGGATATCCCAGCCCCAAGTAGAACAAAATGATAAAAAAAAGTTTAAAAAAAAAGTGTGGCAAAATTTAGGCAAGGCAATGTAGACCTTGGCAAGAGAGATGGACGTCAGAGTGGTGATGAGGAAGAAAGCACTGAACAAAGATCTTTACTACTTTTCTCGTACGAGTTGTGAAGGTCAACTATTTAATACCAAGATCCAAAAGAATTGCTTTATGAAAACTAAAAATCCTTCAACAAAGTCAAACATCCAGTTGAAATCAGGATGCTCTGGTTCTTCTAAGGATTAGTTGCACAATGTGCTGAACAACAGATGACTATCTGACAGTCTGTACAAAGTCCTGCATATTATGCAGACCAAGTTCCATCCAACCATGATGGTCTTTGTGTATGTTTTCCAATAAAGTCCAATTCATGCCAACCTCTTTGAAAAAGGACTCAAACAATTCGGATGGTTATATTGAATTGCTGTCTCTTATTGCCAAGCATTGGATGGAGAAGGTGGCTGCAGGAAAGCCATACATGTGGCAGCAGGATTCAGCAACGTGTGATACCTCCGTGAAAATTCTAAGTGCTGTCCAAAATTTCCCCTCTTGAAAAAACAAAAATAAAGAAAAAATCTGGATGGTATACGTACCCGTGACAGAAGATATTGTACACCAAAAATCATGTAAATTGATCATGTAGTTTTATTTTTAAATAAGAAAATCAAATTTTATGGCTAAAGTATCTCGCAATGTCATCTTAAAAACAATTTGAAGGATGTTCCTTCAAATTGTTTTTAAGCAATTAACACATACACAAGCAAGATAAATCCAAATTGAGATTTTTGAAATCCATTCTTAATAGGGGAAGAAGGTGCAGTGGAAAAACTCAAATTCGCTTTAAAAATGATTCTCTTTATGAAAATAAAACTATTCAATCAATTTACATGATTTTTGGAATATGATAATTTTCTTTCCTCATGAGTATGTACATAATACAGATTTTCTTTATTTTTGATTTTTCATAAGGAGAATTCTGGATAAGTGTCTAATCCAGAAATGGTCTCAACATTGGACAACCTAACTCACCTGATGGACTAGTTGGGATCCAGTTGAGAAAGACAATAACCAAACCACTTGCAACACTAACAACAAGGCGCCTCTCAAAGGACACTATGAAAGATATATACTACAAGTTTTGAACTTGTCTGGAGGCTGTGCCAGAGAGTCAGGCTGCCTTCTTTGAGTGAGTGGCATTCAGCAAAAGATCCCTTAAAGGATGATCTTTGAATTTTGAAAATACATCAGTTATTTCTTTTCCACAAATTTAGTTGTAAATTATACTCTTCCAGAGGTTGAAGACATTTAATGTATAATGGCAAATACTAAGGACTTCTACCCAATCATGGCTGATTGAGAGGGAGCATGCCAACCCCATTGATTAAATTAAAGAGTTCCATTCAAAATTCTGTGCAGATTCTTGCGTTTGATAGAAAGATCCAGAGTTCAACAAGATACACCTGAAGAAAGTCAGAGATTACATCAACCAAAACATTGTGAAAAAAAACAACAAAAAAAAACACTCAAAATAAGAATGGTAGTTCGAAGAATCCAAATTAAAAATATATCACTTAGTGTTCAACACATGATGTTTTTCTTTTCTTTTTCAAAAAGTGCCAGATTTATCTCAAACACCTTGTATAGTGTAGTTTAGTAAAATCTGTTGAATCTTTTTTAAATAAAAAAAAATATATATACGACAAATTAAATTAAATGAAAGCTAAAGCAGAATGGAAAATATAGCCAGAAACGAAAATGGAAAATAATTAGTAACAAAATCAGTTTTACTTACACAACAGCAAGAAGGCACTGAGATATTGGCATCCATTTGCAATTTAGTTTTTTGTAACAAATGCAGTGATTGGCTAATGAACAGAGATGTAGGAACAAACAAAATTTAGCAGTGTACGTTGGGATATGTGTCATACTAAAAGAAATATATGGTCAGATAAAATCTGTAATGAATGAAATCAATCTGAATATCAAATTGAAATTGTACAGAACCACGATCAACGTAAATATAGTAGGCCTCTCCACTAAAAGTCACATGACTTGCCAATGTCACAGGAAAAGTCCTATGGCCACAAACTCATAGTATTGATTATTACGAAGGATCGTTATTTTCTGTTTCAATTCACAAAGATATTGCCGAGGGATTCAGAAAACTGGCCCAAAAGTGACTGTATTTTATTTTCCGAAAGATAAAAAAAAAACATATTTTACATTTGAACACATGCAGTTAAAAGAAGTATTTTTTGCCAGGAAAATACTGTGAAGTTTTATATTTGTGTTATATCATGAATTTCGATATAAGCAAAATAATAATCCAAGATGGAATAATTCCATGAACAAAAATTGGCGTAACACAAATCAGGTTTATTGTACGAATAATACAAAACAAGAATAGAGTCTAATGAAGGATATATATATATATATATATATATATATATATATATATATATATATATATATATATATATAGGGTGTCCATAAAGTCTGTATGTACTAAAAAAAAAAACTTTAAAAAAAATTGTAGAAAAAAAAATGCAAAGTTATAAATTTTTTATGTACACGAACTTTATGACCATCCTGTATATATATATATATATATATATATATATATATATATATATAGATAGATAGATAGATAGATAGATAGAGCTGTTGGTGAGAATGGAAGGGGATTCTGCCAGCGACATGCATGGAGGTCTTTCTTTCTTCTCTCTCGTCTGTGCGACAAACCCTCTTCCTTTTCTATCTTTTCGTCATTATCTCTCATAATGAGCTAACGATTGTTAGCATTAGAAGGAAGCTAGGTTTTTCAATTATAACAATTTGTTAAGTGTATTTAATTACTAATTCACATGTGACTTCATTTTGGTCCCCTGATTTATCAGAGAGGGGCCTATGTTTTCAGTGGCGTTTGTATGTCCGTTATTCCAGACGATTGCCAGATAACTGTCCATTAGTTTTTCCTGAAATTTTGCCACAAATTGTATTTCATTAAATAGATGTGCATAGTAAAAAATTTTTTTTTGCAAAAATTCCTGTTGTGTCCTAAGAGGCTCAAAAGAGATAAAAAAAAAAATGCCCCAAAATGACACGTATCATAACTTTTGATCTATCCATTAGATTTTTCTGAAACTTGGCCAAAATGTGGAGCCTATTGGTCTTAATATAAATTCAGTATGGGTGACCCCAGCAAAATTCTGGTTCGCGTCCCCCGGAGACTAGATCAATGCTAAAAACGCCCTTTTTGTGGCTCTTTTTTCATATTTCTCAACAAAAACTTGATATGTCTGACTATATAGTGGCTTTTCACGTTGGTCAACTCAAATATACATGTGTTAAGGCCTGAAACTGCACTGTTATCCATTTACACTAGGATTCGGCGTCACCAGGGGCTCAAAAGAGGTAAAAAATGGCCAAAAATTACACTTTTTGCCCCATAGCGTTTGATCCATCTATTAGATTTTCCTGAAACTTGGCCAAAATGTGGAGGCTATTGTTCCTAATATAAATTCAGTAAAGGTGACCCTGGCAAAATTCTGGTTTGCATCCCTATGGGACTTTTAGGGCTAAAAAATATGCTTTTTTGGGGCTCTTTTTTCATATTACTAAAAAATTTGATATGTCTATATAGTGGTTTTTCATGGTGCTGCATTCAAATATACACTTCTTAAGGCGTGAAACTGCACTGTTTGTCCATTTTCACTGGGATTTTCCATTCCCAGGAGCTTAAAAGAGGGCACAAATGCCCAAAAATTGCAAAAAATGACACTTTTGCCCTGTACATTAGATTTTTTCTGAAACTTGGCGATGTGAAAATGTGAAGGCAACGTTGGCCCTCCACACTTCTCACATTCAGCATTTCTTCACTATTTTTTGTGGCGTCATCTCACGTGCAGCACCAGAGGGGGCCACGCATGCGCGGCTTGTTTAAGTTAAAAATGCACCCATTTTCAAATAATTTATAAATGAGATTTTATATATTTATTCTCAAATAATTTTTAATTTTTTTTAATCAATAAGTTTTACAACACTTACAAAAAAAATCAGTTCTTATTTAAAATTCGATTTAATAAAAAACAGAAAAATATTTATGATGTATGTACTCGTCATGGAATGAGGATGTCATATTTCAAAAATTATGTAAATTCATGATTTATAACAAAACAAAATGTTCTAATTATTTTGAATATAAACAATCTCGGTAGTCAAATTGAGTTGTCCCATAACCTTTGTAATAGTCATATTTATGAAAAGTCATGGTTGTCTGCACTTGAATTTTAACATATTCTTAAAAACATGGTGCCTGCAAGTTCTCCGGACTCATGTGTCATAAAATTTGATTTGTTATTAAAAAAACTTGGTCAATTTATGTGATTTTTGGAATATGACATCATCGTTTCAAGACAAATATGTATATTGAAAAGATTAGTCTGTATTTTCTGTATTTCTGCTTTTTTATTAAGTCGAATTCTAAATAAGAATGCAAAGTTGATTAATTAATCGGGTTTTGGTATTATTATCATTTAGAAACCCATTTTTAACTAAATTATTCAACAGATTTTTTTAATCAAGTAGACAAGGGAAACAAGAGAGACAGCTTTTCGTCAACACATCAACAGCCACATATCTTTGAAAACGGATTTGTTCATTTGTCAAAGTATTAAAAAAAATTCAGATTAAATTTTTTCTAATACCTCATACAATTTTGGCTTCTTTGACTCTTGAATTTTTCATTATTTAAATTCATCATGTGATAATTCAATTTAAACTAATACTTAAAAAATTATTTAAATATAATTTATTATCACCAAAGTAAATGTTTTAAAGAATAATTAAATAAACATTGAATTTTATTAAAAAGCACATGAAAAATATTTTTTTAAAACTGTCATTCACCATTTAGCTAGGGTTAGGAGAAAAGAGTAGTATCTATTACATTTCATCTTTTCTCTCTTTGGTCAGTGATAGAGAAATACTTCTAGATTGAGGTAATTTTAATCTTCATACCAATAATGAGTGCCTTATTTGGGAGAGATAGATTTTCCCTAAATAAAAACCAACCTTATGTCCAATTTGCTCCAGTCATCAGGCTAACAGTTTTTATTTATTTATTTTTTAATTAAAAATGTATTATTTTATAAATTTCTAAGATCGGTTTTAATATAGGGAAAATCCTGTTCTTCCCAAAATGGGATACTCTGGATTGGGACAAAAATTAAAATAGTCTCAGTCTGGAAGAATTTCTATGGGAACACAAACGTATTGACAAAACAACGCAAAAGAAGTTTTGTAAATAAAAACTATGCATTTAAGATGTGATTTTATTATGCATAAAAACTGCCTCAGTCTAAAAGGGTTTCTCCTTCACTGACAGAGGATAGGAAAGATCAGCATGTTAAATTCTGAATTCTAATGTCAGTTTTTAATGTTGGCAAAATACTGCCCATATTTTTTATTTCCCCACCTTTTTTCTTAAAATATAATTTTCCATATATCGATCTGCTGATAAAAAGAATCCAAGTTTTTTTTTTCTCATTTAAAAATTAAAATGCATACAAAAAAATAATATAACTCTTAAAATGTAAAATAATTATTCTTTTTTTGTTTATTAAAATGCTTTGTATTGAAAAAAAAACAAAAAAAAAACAGATAAATAAAAGCACTCTACATTAAAAAAAAAAAATCTTGCTGGCAAAAAAACAAATAAGCTATTTTTACAGAATGCCATTTGTGAAAGTCAAAAGGTCAACTGAAAGCAGTCTCGTTTCCCTTGTCAGCTCGAGTTTTTATACTTTAATTCGCCTGATTTTCTATAAGTTTGATTTAAAAAGATATATTTCTACATTAGTAACTTTGTATTAAAATGATTTCTTTGAATTTAAGTGGTTTTCATTCTAAAAATTATTTATTATTCAATTTTAATTTAATTATTGCTTGTTTATTCACTAAATTCATAATTTAATTTTTGCTGTATTTGATTGTCTCTTGCTTCAAACATACCTAATTTTACACACATAATTCTTGTTTTTAGTTTTTAATTTCTATTGAATAGTTCAGTTTCAGTGTGAATTGAATCTCATTCTTTTATTTTCTTTTTCTTAATGCAATTTGTGAAGTACATAGTAAAAATTCTTTAGTCTTTTAAATCCATGAAACGATAAAATGTTCATTTATAAAATGTTGTTTTGCAGAAGCACGCAACTTTTCTCTTTTGAATTAATTTTCATTTTTTCTTTTTTAAATGATTATTTAAAAAAAGAATTTTTCACCCCAAACAAGGCACATTGCCACTTTGATGTAGGGGGTACTATCAGGAACATAAGCTACAGGGGTACCATGTAGGAAGTTGGACAGCAAGATCTCGGTTCACATTACACTGGAATTTCTGCATGTCAGTACAGTTGGGGAAACAGGGACCCGGAAGCCTAGCAGTTCTAGGGAAGAAACTATTGGAGTAGAAAGCTCTCTTACATCTACAGATCTCTACTGTGGTGGGATTTAGCTGCTAGTCGGATTTGTCGGGGGTATTTACGTTAAGGAGGTACAAGTGCTTGTAGTTTGTCAGATCATTCACTGTTAAAATACTTGTAGAATAGAACAGGCAGAGGGATGCAACATTTCGTCGATGGGACAGAGACTGAAGCTTAGATGACAGTTCAGGACCTATCAAGTTAGCAACTCTCTTTTGAACCCTGTCTAGGAGCGAGAAACTAGTAGCAGATGCACCAGCCCAAATGTCACAATACTCCATACATGGGTGAATGGTGGCTTTATAGAGATACAAGACACTTTCAGGCGTTAGTAGTTTTCTAGCACAGCGGTTTTTGCAATGCTTTCAATGTAACTGTTCCAACTCATGTTCCCTGTGAACATTAGGCTGAGGAGTTTAAAAGAAGTACTATCAGGTAATGTGTCTTTGACCATTGCTATTGGTGTAGAAAAGGTTTCTTGTAATTATTGAAGGAAAGAAACTTAGTCTTGACAGCATTAAATGTGACTATCCATTTATGTCCCCATTCCATTCCCGATTGGAGGTCTTCCTTTAGTGTTTCTTCCATTTCCTTAGATATGTGTTCATTTGTTTTCCTGTCGTGCCTGTTATAGAGTGTGGTGTCATCAGCATATATACCTATTTCAGAGACAATTTTATCACGGAGGTCATTTATGAATATTAAAAATAATAAAGGTCTAAGGATAGACCCCCAAGGTACTCTTATATTTATATCATATTGTTTAGATGTATGACCATCGAGGACAACCTGAATTTTTCTGTTACTTTAGAAGGATTTAATTATGTTAAGTATTCGTCCAATGATACCGTATGATCTGATTTCATGAGAAGACCATCGTGCCATATCCTGTCAAAAACCTTAGATATATCTAGGGCTACTGCTGTCCCCTCCCCTGCTTTGTCCAGTGAATGGCATATACATTCAGAGATTACAGTTAGGATATCTGCTGTGGAACGGGCTTGCCTAAATCCATATTGTTGATCGGTCAGAAGTTTAGCATCTGTAAGGTGATGGACTAGAGCTTGGTTAATTATGGACTCAAATATTTTGGCAAAAAGTGGGAGGAGGCTAATGAGGCGGTAATATCCTGGGTCAGTTCTTTTGCCAGAATTCTTGAAAACTGGTACCACAGAAGCAGTTTTCCAGCAGTCAGGAAAGCAAGATTTGTTAAGGCATTTGTTATATAGTTTGGTGAGAACTGATGCTACTTCGGCAAAGCATTGCCTTTGGGCAATGGCAGCTGCACAAGTAGAAGTAAACCATTGGGGAGAGTGGGGCTTGCTATAGAATTTCCGCGTGCTTCAATTGTCATTTTGAACCATTCAGTGGTCTCATTTGTGCACTGTTCAGTGGGAAGAGAAAAGATATTTCCCCATGGGGCATCTCTGATGGCTTCTCAGTCAGCCCTTTTATAATATCTCTTTTCATTATATTTAATAAGTTCAGTTTCAGTATAATTCATGTTTCTTATTTTTCTCTTTTTCAATGCAATATTTTTAGTTTGCTAATGTTTTTGAAAAATGCTTTCATTTATTATCGACAGCCTCACTGTTCAACAGATCTTGCTTGCTAGGACCTCAGGCATGACATAATTTTTCAGTAAACAGGCCTGAATCTATAGTTACGTCGATTGTGACAAAACACACACTGAAAATCACAGTAAATCACTAGCTAGTTAAAATCAAATATTGTTTTGCTAGATTTAATACTATTTATGTTTAATGTAGCAAATCTATTTGAACGAATGCTTTGAGCATATTCTCAGCCTGCCAAACTAGCAGGATGTTCGATAAAACTTTTTAATCTCCTGAATATAGTAGGTACGTGCAAAATGAATGACCAATCCTAAAAATGTAAAAAAAACAAAAAAAACAACATTTTTACTCTTCTCTTCACTCACAAATTCACGAAAATTCAAGAAATAAATTTTCAGTATCTATTAACGATCACAGAATATAATGAACCTATTAATTTAAAAAAAAATCTTAGTGGAAATCTATTATTTTGTAAAAGGAAAAACGCCTTTACTAAAAGTTATATAATTTAAGTACTAAAAAAATGCATGAAGTTACTTTTTTTAATGAAAATAAGGCATAAAAACATTCTTATATACTACTGAAAAAGCCCCAAAAGTCTGTGTTAGTAAAATTAATATAACTTGAAGAAAAATTAATTTCTCAAACTAATAATATTATCCTCGTTTATTTAATAGTTTCACCAAAAACAATATATTTGCACAAAATATTTTATGTGATTTTAATGATAACAGTTTCCGGAAAAATTTTGGTACTTATGCAAAAAAAGGTACAAAGCTATTTTTTTAAATAGTATTTTCAAGTTAATTTCAAGTGTCATGGTATCTATTGTTTATCAAATAGTTAGGTGAAAGTACAGAATAGTTACAAAATACACGCTCCTACCTATGTTTAGAGCACAATTGAAGCATAATACTTGATTTTTGCATTTTAAACTTTAATGCAAGCCATTATATATAAAAAATAATTTTATAAAATCAATAGTAGGCTCTCTACAATGCAATGTACACTACAATGTATTGTGGACTAAATCACTGCAGAGAAAGATGTGAAGCTTCCTCTCGGTGCACTATGATGGGTCCCTAACTAGAGCATTAAAGCAGGCAATCAATCGATTTGCTTAACAAATCGGCGATTTCACCAATTTTGACGACAATAAACAATATGGGAGTGTGAAAAATTCGTTGATCGTCATTCTATCCTGGGCAACATTGAGCCTCCCTACTAGTATATATATATATATATATATATATATATATATATATATATCCATACACATGCACATTTTACTGTGCAATGTCACCACTGCAGTCAATAAACTCATATTTGTTGCATGTTGGTTTCTTGTCGAAAAACCTAATTTTTTGCACTATCCAAAAACTATGAGTTTATCAAAAAATTTGTTAAATAAATATATTTCTCATTCTGTGGAATTTCTATGGGTCCTGCTAAATAGAATTATTGCTATATAGAAATAAAGAGACTTGTTACTTTGCCATGTAATTTATATACATACTTGTGGTGTGTACAGATAGATGATCATGCTAAAAAAAGTTTCACTTTTCTCTAAATGCTCACAGAGATATTTAAAAATATCTGAGAAGTAGCCTGGGTGCCCGGCGTTGCCCGGGTGTTTAGAAATGTGTGTTCAGCAGAAAAAAAAAAGTGGTAGTAGGCAGGCAGGCTCGAACCCGTACTGCAAATTAGGAAAAGAACATGAAAAAAAAAGTGACATGATGTCTTAGTCAATCGAAAAGAGGGGATGACTTTCGAAAATATCGGCAAAAAAAGTGACTCCTCCTTGTTTTAGCCAATTTTTCGATATTTGTCATCCGAAGGGTCGAACTTCAAAACGATACCAATCTCGTGAAAATCCATCACCTCTGTTGAAAGTTTTAGGCAGACATACATACATTTTAAACAGGCAGGTGAGAGTTATATTATAGGTGATTGAATCAACATAGAGTGTGAAGGGATGAAAGAAATAGATAGCTGAGAATGAGAGATTTGTTTGTTTAATTATAAATTATGGCTAACAGAATTTTTTTAAAAACATAACTCAATCCCAGAACCAAGATGTATATTAGCATGTTATTTTGTGTTGTTAAAGTATATCAGAAATAAGCTGTTGACTCGGTGCACATATTTTTGCTAGTATCTATATCTATACTCCTATAAATTTGCTTTTGTTGTATTTTGATATTCATATTAAAAACCCTTTTTTCTATTTATTTAAAAAGAAAATACAACTTTGTTAGGTTGTGGAATTTCAATCTACAAAAGATTTAGCTAATTTGCATATTCTTTTAGACATTCATCATTATCATTATATTACGCTTATCATTACGGGAAATATGAAGTCGGTTCCAGGAAATATGAAGTCGGTTCCGGAAATGGCTGCATCCCTAAAAAAGGAAAGTGGAATTGTCACCCTGAAAAATCTTTTTTTAAAAATTGGTGTCGCTGTTGAGGCAAAGCTAATAAAAATAATTTGTCTTTCTTGGCCTTTTGGCTAAGATCAAAGTGTAGTACCTGTTCTTCAGGTGCTACATTTCAATTTCTTCTCTCTCAGTGGAAGAGAAATCCTTCACGACTAAGACAATTTTTTCTCCACGTTAAAAAACGACCCTGGTATCTAAATCTGTCTCGTGGGGAGGCATTGTGAATAGGTACTATGTTTAATGTAACAAAGTTTTAATATTAAAAAAGTAACTGGAAAAAGTTATTTCTGATTTAATTACAAAATGCCCTGGAAATGTCACTTCTGATTAATTAGAAAATGCCCTGGAAAATGTCCGTTCTGATTATTCTTTTTTGTTTACTTGCCTCCCCACAAGGGCGGAATTGGACATGAGGTCGGTTAAAAATTTAGGGGGGAAACCAGCTCCCCAAAAGCGGCACTCTGGTCAATAACAAAAATAAAAATTGTATCAGTAATGAAGGATTTCTCTTCCATTAACCAAGACCAAAAAAGGGGGGATTTAAGTCACTGGAATGCTGAAACTGATACTACACTCAGAAATTCCTGTTGAAGCAATGGTTGCCTAATCCCTAACGTGTTAATGTTTTTATATCCTACTTTCGAAAAGCTGCTGAAACAGTTTATGATTTAAACATTACTTTATTTCAACTATAATTTAAGCAGTGGCTTACGGGATATGAAATCAGTCCTGGAAATTACTCAAACCGTTTACGATTTAAACATTACTTTATTTCATGTATATTTTTAACAGTGGGGTGGGGGATATTAAATCAGTCCCGGAAATGGGTGAAACCATTTACGTTTTGAACATTACTTTATTTAATGTATATTTTTAACAGTAGGATGGGAGATAGAAGTTGGTCCCAGAAATGGCTGAAAATGTTTACAATTTATACATTACTTTATTTCATGTATATTTACAACAGTGGTGTGGGGATTATAAGTCAGTTTCAGAAATGGCTGAAACAGTTTACGATTAAAACATTACTTTATTTAATGTATGTTTTCAACAGTGGGGTGGCGGACATGAAGTCAGTCCCGGGATTGAATGAGATGTGCAAATATATACTATCAGATAGCGTCGCCCAGTATTGAATGAGATAGGTGGAAACATATAGTAGCAAAATACCCAGCATTGCCAGGGATCGAATGAGATAGGTGAACGATATATATTAGCAGAATATGCTGCGTCACCTGGGATTGTATAAGATAGGTAAAATATATATACTATGAGAATACCCAGAATTGATTGATTTGTTTGTAAGGAAATAATCAGCCCAGGCAATATATCAAAGTTATTATTTAAGTAAAGGGGAGCGACATAGTGAGTTAAAGTTATGAAAATTATTGTCGAAATTAGTAACATATCCAAGAATTATGAAAAATGATGGAATGTGAGTTACTTGATTGGTGTGTTTGTAATGATATAATAAGCCCAGACAATATATCAAATATATTGTATAAGTAGGAGGGAGAGGCATAATGCGGGTTTTTAATTATAAAAATCATTGTCGAAATTAGTAACATATCCAGGATTATGAACAAAGATAAAATGTGAGTTAATCAATTGTGTGTTTATAATAAAATAATCAGCCCAGGAAATATATCAAAGTAATTATGTTAGTAAGAGAGGGCGATAAGGATGGTTTAAATTATGAAAAATAATTGTCGAAATTAGTAACATATCCAAGAATTATGAAAAATGATATGTTATTTAATGTATTAGTGTGTTTGCAATGAAATAATAAGACCAGACAATATATCAAAGTTATTATTTTAGTAAGTGGGGCGATGATGTGGGTTAAAATGATGAAAAATGATTGTCAACATTAGTAACATATCCAAGAATTATGAAAAATGCCGAAATGTGAGTTAATTGATTGGTGTGTTTGAAATGAATAATCATTCCAGATAATATATCAAAGTTACTATTTTAGTAGTGGGGGGTTGATAATGTGGGTTAAAAATATTAAAAATAATTGTCGAAATGAGTAATATATCCAAGAATTAAGAAAAATGATGCCATGTGAGTTAATTGATAGTTGTGTTTTTTATGAAATAATCAGCCCAGACAATATATCAAAGTAATTTTTTAGTAAGAGAGCGACGAGGATGGTTTACATTATAAAAAATTATTGTCGAAATTAGTAACATATCCAAGAATTATGAAAAATGACGAAATGTGATTTAATTGATTGGTGTGTTTATAATAATAAAATAATCAGCCTAGACAATATATCAAAGTTATTATATAAGTAAAGGGGAAGGAGATAAGGAGGGCTTAAATTATGAAAAATTATTGTCGAAATTAGTAACATATCTGAGAATTACCAAAAAATGATGAAATATTAGTTACATGATTGGTGTGTTTGTAAGGAAATAATCAGCCTTGACAATATATCAAAGTTATTATTTAGTAAAGAGGGAAGGGCGAAAATGTGGGTTAAAATTATGAAAAATGATTGTCGAAATAAGTAACATATCCAAGAATTATGAAAAATGATTAAATGTGATTTCATGCATTAGTGTGTTTGTAATAAAATAAGCCCAGACAATATTTCAAAGTTATTATTTTATAAAGGAGGGGGCGATAATGTGAGTATAAATTATGAAAAATGATTGTCAAAATTAATAACATACCCAAGAATTATGAAAAATGATGAAATAGAGGTTAATTGATTAGTGTGTTTGTAATGTAATAATCAGCCCAGCAAATGTATCAAAGTTATTATTTTAGTAAGGTTGAGCGACAACATTGGTTTAAATTATAAAAACATATTGTCGAAATTAGTAACATCCAAGAATTACGAAAAATGATGAAATGTGAGTTGATTGATGTGTGTGTTTGTAATGAAATAATCAGCCTAGACAATATACCAAAGTTATTATTTTAGTAAGGTGTGCAATATGGTGAGTTTAAATGATGAAAAATTATTGTCGAAATTAGTACCATATTCAAGAATTATTAAAAATGATGAAATGTGAGTTAATTGATAGTTGTGTTTTTTTATAAAATAATCAGCCGATACAATATATAAAATTTAATATTTTAGTAAAAGGAGGGGCAATAATGTGGGTTGAAATTATGAGAAATTACTGTCGAACATAGTAACATATTCAATAATTATGAAAAATGATAAAATGTGAGTTAATTGACCGGTGTGTTTGTAATGAAATAATCGGCCCAGGAAATATATCAAAGTTATTATTTTAGTAAGGGGGCAGTACAGTTTTAATAAAAAATTAGAATAATATGATCGTGCCTTCATTCATGCTAAACAGAACGCTCACAGCATGCCTAGCAACAATATATTACATATGAAAAATGCTGCTGTGGAATTTCCACAGGTCCCGCTAGTTTTAATTAATTCCTTATTAGTTTTTTTCGGTTTTCTTATGAGATGATCATCTTTAGTTAACTATTATGTGTAATTATATTCATGCAAATATTCTACATATATATATACTAGCATGGGTGCCCGGCGTTGCCCGGGTGTTTGAAGGTGTGTGTTGAGCAAAAAAAAAAAAAAAATGGTAGTAGGAAGGCAGGCTTGAACCCATACTGCGAAGCAGGAAAAGAACGGGGAAAAACGTGACGTCTTTGCTGTTATGACTACCGCCAAACCGGAAGTAACGTAGGTTTAAATTAAGACTAGACAATCGAAAAGAGGGGATGACTTTCGAAAATATTGGTGATAAAAGCGACCCCTCACTGTAGAAAAATGCCCAGTTGAAGGTGAAGTGATGAATGTTTTTAGCCGATTTTTTGGTATTTGTCATCTGAAGGGTCAAGCTTCAAAACGATACTGATCTTGTGAAAATCCGTCGCCTCTGTCGAAAGTTTTAGGCAGACATTCAAGCATACATACATTTATATATTGGTAGTTCAAATTTTCGACCCAAACCGAATAAAAAGCTTGCTCTATCTCTGAATATCATTTATGTAAAATTTCAAATGTTTAGACCAAAAATTGTCTGAGTAATTTGGTAGAGACTGCAGAGGTCAAATTTGTAAAAACTTTGACCCCTTAACATTTATTGTTTTGGGCTCAAATCAAGTTATGCCCAAGGAACCTATATCTAAAATTTCAATTGTTTATACCCAAAATTGGCGGAGGAGTTTGGTAAAGTTCTCAAAGGTCAAATTGTTGAAGTTTGACCCCTTAACAGCCAAATTTCTGGCCGAAAACGGATTACAAAAATTCTCCCAAATCTCAATATCCTGTATATCAAATTGTTATGAGTTATTGTGTAGGGAAATGTACACAGACAGACAAACAGACACTTTCACATTTATAGATATATAGATTTATGTATGCATATATATATTTATTTAAAAAAAATTTTCCTACCAAACTCCTCTGTCAGTTTTTGGTCTATAGACATGAAACTTAATATATAGAGTATTCGAAATATGTGAAACTTTATATTTGTGTTTTAGCTGGGGAAAATCTGTGCAAAAGTGTGAAAATTATAAAAAATGGAATTTGCCAGGTGAAGGTCGAACGATGGCGTTATGAATATACATGCGTAACGTAATAGCTATTAGTTCAGTTTAGGGGGCAACAAAACCCGTCATCTCATGACGACGACCAGTTCTATGCATGCATCAAATGACGTCATGACCTGATTTAGTTTAAATAGTTGAAAAACTGACTAAATTTCATGTACGTCGTGTTAGCGCATTGGTTCATTATCTAAACGATTTGGGTTCGAATCGTGGTGTGAGATTTAAAAAAAAATTTTTTTTCGATTTTTTTAAATTTAAATATTGAAGCAGGGTTATTTAAGCCATTTTTCACATAACGTTCATTTTTCTGTTTTTTTTTTTTACTTCGCTTATTCTTATGTGTTCATTAACACCCCTGACCGACCACACACACCCAAAAACACCTGGGTACCCTCCGATTTTTTAAATTTTAATATCGAAACAGGCTTATTTAAGCCATTTTTCATGCGTTTTTTTTTTTGGTTTTAACGTTCGTTTTTCTGTTTTCTTTTTTGTTTTTTCAATTTTTACATTTAACATCGTTCGTTTGCCTTACGTTAGTTTTTTTTTCTCGATGTTTTGATTACCCCCCCCCCACTCCAGGTACCCCCGCTTCGTTTTTGTTTTCTTTTTTTACTTCGCTTATTCTTAGGTTTTCATTAACACTCCCACCCCCTCCAAACACTCGGGCAACGTTAAACAGGGTTTTTTAACGTTCGTTTTCCCGACCACACACACTGAAAAACACCCGGGCAACGCCGGGTACCCCTCGCTAGTATAATAATAAATACGAAATCTGCATTCATCAAAATATCATATTTAAACGTATTTTATGACCGGGCAATGCCAAGCGGCCTACTAGTATATAACGTAAAATGTTCAGTTTGCTAATGAACAGCTGATTGCGACAATCTTTTGATGACGTATGCTATTCTTCCTCCACAAGAGGAGGTAATGCTTGGGAGGATGGTCTTATGGCAACAGAACAGATGCACTATTCCCATTCTGCAAATTGAATATCGAAAGATAGTACATTAGTTTGAAATCTATAAATATAAAAGCGAAAATGTATGTATGTTTGTATGTGTGTTCGCTTTTTCTGTGTGTCTACAAAAGGTTTCTTTCAGAGAAGCGGTCGGTCGGTTCACAACTTTTTAAAACTTTTTATATCACATGTAAATCGTAATATCTCAGAGTTAACAATGGAGCACGCCTGTCTATTTAATTTACTCGATTTCGGGAAGATAAATATTCAACATTTGTCGCTCGCCGCATGTGGATTAGGCTTTTTTCTATAATAAAAGCGACACTAATTCTGGTGGTATTTTTCCGGTCGCGATCGCCGGAAATGTCCGAAAGCAATCAGCTTTGATCAATGTGGAAATATTTTCCATATATCAAACAATTGCTATTCAATTTGGATAAGGGGAGCTGATCCCCCCCCCCCAACATCTTGGGAAAATAAAAATAAAAAAAAAGCATTCCCGCAGTAAATGAAATACTATCCCGCAGTCAAACTTGACCTCATTAAGTCATTAAAACGTGCACCTGCCAAATCCAAGTAATTAAATAAATTCAAACGTGTTTCCGTTAGCATCTCGCGGTGGCCCAATGGTTAAAACTGTCGCACTCCTTTTTTTCACACTTTAATTTCCAACTTTGCCTCAACGGTTTGGGTTCGATCCTCATACTTACCTACCAAAACATTTTTTTTAATTTTAACCCCCCCCCCCCCCCGAGTTTTCACACGCACCTCCAAACACCTGGGCAACGCCGGGTACCCCTCGCTAGTAGTAAACTAAATTGAGCATTAAAGCATAGTACAATTAATAGAAATAATAGTATAGTTTCGACTTCAGACAGACAGATATCAAATCTCCATTAGTAATAGACAGGAAAGAATTTTAGGGAAACAAAGGTTGATTAGTACTCGTCTAGCTACAACAACTGCCAACAATTTCTCTTACTCTCTATCTGTGCCTAAAACTAAACGAAAGTTGCATGAGCAAAGTTTTTTTCCTAAAACTGTCCATCTGTGGAACACAATATGGTAGGGCTACTTCCTAACTGACTATAACAGTCGTTTTCAAGTATAATGGGAGCAAGTTCTTGTTGATCTGTCCTGTTAAATAATCAAATCCTACCCAAGTTCCACCATTACTGATCATCACAGTGTTGTCTCACAGTCATACTAGTGATACTCATTAACCTTTTTTCTTTTTTTTTTTGAACTCATTTTCACCTCAAACAAGGCAAATACTTGAAACATAATAGTCTACTATTTGGGATTGTGTCTAAGAGTGAATTATGGGGAGTAGAACAGCAAGATTTGTGTTGATATTACATTTAAACTTTTGCGAGTTAGTATAGTTAGGGAAGCAGGAAACAGGGAGGGAAGTTCAAAGTCTAAGCGTTCAAAGGAAGAAAGAATAGAATGCTTTCTGACATCTAGGGATCTTAACAGTGAAAGGGTGGAATTTTGCTGCTTGTCATATTAGTGTACCTCGAAGGTAATATTCATCAGTGCACAATCAATTAAAGTACTTGTAAAACAGGCACAGGTTTGCAACATTGCAACTATGGGACAGAAGTTGGAGCTTGGCCGACAGTGTGGGACCTGTTAGATTTGAGGCGTTTTTTGGGATCCTGTCCAAGAACGAGAGACTAGTAGTAGATGCACCAACCCAGATGTGACTGTGATATGTGATCTTATGTGATGATTAAATTGCACTATGACATTTTGATTCACAAAATAAGACTATTCTTTGTGATAACATTGCAGAGAATATGCAGGTGCTATTCCAAGTATTAAGCGTGCCACTTTGCTGCTATAAAAGCCAAGTTGGTAATCAATCCGTTAGCATCACAACAGATGAAACCACTTTCGTTACCATCATCATCAGTTTAAAGACTGTTTTATATACTGACGTCTGTTTGATGGTTGTCGTGACTACTGCATTCAGAATGTAACTGCAAGCATTTTGTGTGTGGGGTGGGGTGGGGTGGGGGTGTCATTTCTCATTTAACCTAACCTTTTTAAAGCATCAACAGCAGATGATGAGAACTCTTCATTAATAATGCTCCCCCACCCCCAAATGAAATACTTTTTTCAGAGATTTTGGAATTGGAACCAGTAATTGTATCGGAATTAGGAACAATATTGGAATCATCCCATCACTAGTTCACACAAAATCTAAACATTCAGAAGAACTTGGCAGGCATATATTTTTCTTTTTGGTTAAAAAAAAAATGAAAACCAAGAATGAAAAATATCTGGTTATTAATAATCAATCAATCAATTTTATTGACAAAAATAGCAAAGTGCAGCAAGCCATGTAAAAAGGCACTTAGGAGATACTGTATCTATATATTGTCTATATGGTTGTCCAAGACGACTTTAAACCTGGATATGGTAGGTATCATCATGACCTGCTCTAGCAGACTTTGTTAGGGAGCAAAAACTTGAACAGAGAATGTTGCCTTTATTCTATTGAGACTTATGTGCGGAAGCTTCTATGTCATGCACAGCAAATTTCCTGATGGTATTATTGCCAGTGATTAGTAAAGGACGCATGTCACCCCACGTCTTTTAACAGAGATTACATCTGCGAAAACATTGTGAAAATAATACTCAAGATGAAAACAGTCGTTCAAAGAATCCAAATAGTAAGTGTTCTGTATATGTTTATATATTTGCATGCATAGCATTCAATTTGAAACGTTGAAGAACTCACATACAGATTTTTATGCAGTCTAAAAGTATCATAAGATCTTAAGACACCAGATTTTTATCTGTGAAGCTATCTCGAAGATAACATCTATTAAAACATTCCTCAACAGAAGAGGACTATCATAACCAAAATTAGAGCAGTGCCAAGAGAAGAGTATATCAGACAATTTTGCACGCCACATTCAAATTTACTTATTATTGAATGTTAATAAAACAAAGACTGTTGGACATCCATTACTGCAACCTGGTGGACAAGTCAGGCATAGGCTGATGTTGATTTGTACCAAATATGATTGGATTGTAGGATATGGGAGATCAGTAACGTGATTATTTGGGTTGCTTATGTAACCATGATTGAAAAACCAAATGATTTTCTCAAAATAAAGAACCAAATATATAAGGGGGGGGGGGGAGTGTCAATTAAAAAAAAATGTTGGACCTACTTGGTAACTGTTACTAACTAAGCCCTATCATGTGCATTTTCCTTCTTTATTGGGCCTGTCCTTCATCATTGACTCACCTTAGTTGAAACAGGTATATACTACCAATATACTTTCATTAGAAGTTCCCCAACCTCTGGCACTCTTGTAGCTCTTCAATACGCAATACTTTGTGCTTTATGATTTAACAAGGTTATTTCACCTCAACACAATTGACCTTCAGCCTCTTAGCAGATGAAGCATTTTTCCTCTATTCTTTTACACCCTCAAACAAGGCATAGTACCACTTGGAACATAAGGGGCTGCTATTTTGGATCATGTCTAACAGGAGACTGTGGGGAGTTAAGCAGCAAGATGTCTATTCACATTACATTTAAACTTATGCAGGTTAGTACAGTCAGGGAAGCAGGAAAAGGGAGGGAATTCCAAAGTTTAGCCGTCTGAGGGAAGAAACTATTAGAGTAGAAGGCTTTCCAACATTTAGAGACCTCAACAGCGAAGAGGTGAGATTTTGCTGCTTATCGAGTTAAATAAAAATATGTACCTCAAGTGTGGTGATGGGACAGAGGTTGCAGCTTGGCTTGACAGTATGGTTTTGTGAAGATATAGGATGCTCTCTTGTTAGTAATTTTCTAGCACCATAGAGGGAACTCATCATCTTTGCAGCAACCTTGGCAATGTTTGTCTCAAGTTCAGTTGGGATTAAACATATAGGTGTTCAGGCTTGATGCAATTGATTGGATCAGCCATCTCCTATAATCTCTCTAGCACAAGTAAGTCGAGTATTACAAGTCATGTGACCATTTAAATACAGACTGCTTAATTATTAGGACCCTGCCCTTAGGTATCACAGTTACTATTCATTGCCAAATAGTGCCCTTAATAATGGGCAACGACATACTCCCCTGTGGAGTTGCAGTCAGGATATTCTAAATAGTCCATGCCAACAAAGTGCTTAAAAAACAGTATAGCTTATAACATACAGCATAGCTTTAAAATGTTTCTCCAATGAGAAATACAAACAAGAAAGCAATCATGAAAACAGATTAGAAGTTTTAAATAAATTATTTATTGTCCATAATCATTTTTTTCATTTTCAAAATTATATTTTTGAAGCAGCAAAAATCAAATTCACAAAATGTGAGAATATTTTTTTATGCTGCTAATCTCATGTTGGGTATACAAACATAATTGATATTAATAGTATTAGTACTAAATATAACAGTGACCCATTGGGTCACAACCACTACTAATTTTTATTGGTTCCCCGACAAAAGGAGGGTGGACCTGTAAATTCAGCCTTGTCCGTTCGTCTGTCCACACTTTTCTCATTAACTATGCCTTGAAATTTTGCACAAACATTAAACATGATATGAGTAAAGAAGTAACAGAACGGCTTTTCCGGGGAAAACTCTGGTTTCTGTGTATGTCTATTTAGCAGTTTTGCATGGTGCTGAACTCGCATTTAAATCTGTTAAGGCCTTGGGGACTTTTGGGGCTAAATGGGCGGCGGGGGGGGGGAAATGATGGACTTAGTCATTTCTTTGGTGCAGAACTCAAATTTACACATGTTAAGGCCTAAAACTGCACCGTTTGTTCATTTTCATCAGGATCTGACATCCCCTGGGGACTTTTGGGGCTAAATCGGGGGGGGGATGCTGAACTTAGTCATTTTTTTATGCCTCAGTCACTGTGCACTCACGGGGGATCAGGCATGCTTCTTTTTTTACTTTGATTCCATTAAAAAATTCATAAACTGCGACATATCTTCTAAAGCATTCTTCTTGCACAACTAAAAAGAAGTCTCTTTACTTCTATATTATTATTATTATTATAAAAGTATTATTATTCATTGTTCTTATACAGAAATAAAGAAACTTGTTATTTTTGCTATCTAATTTACATACGTATTTGTGATGTATACAAACACAAGTAAGTAATTTAGATGATAAAAAAGAGAGACTCACTCTTTCTCTAAATGGTCACAAAGAGATTAAGAAATATTAGTAAGTTGTTGAATCAACACAGATTAAGAAGGGATGAGAGAATTACATAGATAATTAAGAGAAAGATGGGAGACGTGTTCAGTTAATTATAAATTATGATTAATTAAAACAGATTTTTTTTTTTCAAATGTAACTCAGTCCCTGAAATAAAGAATATTTTAGCATGTATTTTGTGTTATTAAAATATATATGAAAAACACATTTAAATTCAAATAAAAATCTTGTTTTTAGTCGCGTGCAAATGACTCTATAAGCCGATCTGTCGGTCGGTCTGTCGGTAACACTTTTGTGCTTAGCCTTTTTGGTTAAGATCAAAGGTCTGTTCTTAATAGATGCTGTTCTTAGCTTTTTAAGCTTTTCTTTGCCTTTTGGCTAGCAAAAGTGTAGTATCTGTTCTCCTAGCTACCTCATTTTTGATTTTTTACAAGAGGTCCGCCACTTGACCACACCAGTCAAGTTTAAGGCTTTCACTTTGGTCATTTTGTGACTTTACTAACCTTTGTTAGTGGGACCGACCCCCTCTTTAGAGAGTCTGGACCCTTTTCACTCCCCCAGGACAGACGCTGTGGTAGTTTGGATCTGAAAACCGATCCCTTTTTAGGAGTTTGCTGTTTTCGGGACCGACAACACTTTCTTTGGTAGACGCGACCTGGTCGGGTTAGCTTTAGTTTGTTGGGTACTTCATTTCTTCCTCTCCTCTGAGGTTGAAATGGTCTATTCTCTCCTCTTTTAATTGCCTGAGCAGCACTCTGATCTGCCAGGCCCAATCTTTGTCTTGTTTCGCTGCTCTCCCAGTGGATTGAACAGACCGGGCTCTCTTTTTCACTTCCTTGGGGTTGCTTGTGGGCAGAGTGACATGGGTAGGGCAGGTGTTTCGTTTCTGCTCCCCTCTCTGGGCAGAGATGTCTATCCCTTCTCTCTCTTAATTGCGACACGGCACTCTGACCCGTTAGCACCAACTGCATCTTCCTTCGCTGCTCTTCCCCCTTGCGAGGGATCTGAGCTGACTAATCCGACATTCCTGTGAGGGAAGGTCAATCAACTTTCTCTCTTTTGACCCCCCCCCATTTCCCTGCATTTTCTTTTCTCCCCCGCGACACTTTGGTCCGCGTTAGCGGCCGGTGCAGTTTTTTCCGCACGATGCTGGGGAAAAGGCGTATACCACCTCAGATGCGCCACATCGCCCTACTTGAGTACTCCCTATCGGAGGGAGCACCTCCCACGAAGGATGAAGAGGAGGAGAAGGCCAGGTTAGGGCCGCAGCCCGCAGCGACCCAGGCAGTGCCAACACTAGGAGGCAACCAACCCAGCCCCCTGCTCCCCACGAGGGCCACTCCTCAGACCAGGGAGTCAAAGAAGCGGCTGACGAGGGAACGAGGCTCAAACTCGGTGGTACACACCCAGCGACACCAGTTCCACCTCAATCCTCGTTGGTCGAAGCAAACACTCCCGCTCAGCCTCCCCAGGAAGACCAAGACGAAACGGAGGACACTGGAAAAATGGCTGACGAGGGAACAATGCACCCAGCAGGTGGTACACATCCAGCGACACCTGTTCCACCTCAATCTTCATCGGCCGGAGAAGACCACACCACTTCTGCTCCCTAAGAGGACAACCTCTCGGCAGAAGAGCAAAGAGAAGCTGGAGATGAGGAGACCAAAAACGACACTGATGAACCACAGCCTGTGGCACCACCAGTCTCCCAATCCCTTTCCGGTCACCCAACACCAGCTCCCCAAGAGGACAACTCTCCGACACCAGAAATGGAAGAAAATGAGGATGGTGTTGCCTGCAGAACCAGAGCTCTGTTCAGAGACACCCTAGCATCGCTCAAGATTCTCGGGGGGGGGGGGAATACAGGGCACCTTCACCGCCCGAAGCCTCCCTAAACACGCCAACTCCACCCAAAGTCCCAAAAGGCAACCCTCCGACAACTAAGCCTGCGGAGAAGAAGCCCACTACACAATCTCCGGGCAAAACCAAGGGAGGGGGCCAGAGATTAGGCCAGAACCAGTACACGACACCCCAGGAGGACTGGCCAAGCCTTACCCCAAACAAGGCAACTATATAGCAGCAGCAGCTGCAACAGCAGAAAAAGAAAGAAACAGCAGCTACCCCTCGTCCCGGTCCGTCCAATGCCAAACAGGATGGAACAGCGACATGGGACCCACAGAACCAGGAGCAGAGGACACCAGAAGAGTACAGAGAGTTCTTCAACTCAACCTACAAGAATGTCACAGATGGGATAAACATTCAACCCCTTCCGGGACAAATTGAAGAGCTGGAGAAGAGAGTTCTCTCTCTGGTCACCTCCGACCTTAAGACCAGGAGCTTAACAGGTATCGACAAAGACACCATGGTGGAACTCCTCATCGGGCTGAACATACCGGTCAGCTACGTATGCAGGAGAAGTTTCGCCATGTGGGACATCCTGCTCCCCAGTCAAGAAGAGGCAAAAAGACTGGCAGAGACCGACCACAGAACCAGAAATATTCGGCTCCAGCTGGTATATTTGAACAAAAGAATTGCTTTGGTCTCAGTCTTAAATGTCCCATGCTACATGATTGGAAGGGAGCACGGTGCCATAATGAGCCAGTACGGTGACGTAGAAGCTGTCGTCTCATCCCACGGTCAACGCAACGTGATGACTGGGGATTACAAAGTCCGAATGGTCCTGGACAAGGTCGAATTTGACACCCTTCTGGCCATGCTCAAGTTTGGGGACTGGACCATGACACTGATTGTGCAGGGAAGAAGGCTGCACTGCTGGCACTGTCAGCACATGGGACACATGGCAAAGGACTGTCCGGAAAAGCCCCCAACAAAGCACTGGCCAAAACTCCAGCAGAAGCCCAAGCTCCAACACAAATCACAGCCCCAGCCGCAGCAAACGCCGGTCCAGTAGCAGAAGCAGGTTGGGTGACGGTCACTAGGAAAGACAGAGCCAACAAAAACCTGCCCAAGCCAATAGTGACCAAAACCCAACCCAACATCACACCGATGGACACGCAGGCATCCTATTCCTCAACAAAAGGAAGCTACAAGATTCCGAGGAAGAGATCGTGTCGGACGGAGTAGAGGCAACCACAGACACAGAAGAAGCAGCCACAGCAACAGTCAACAAAAAGACGAACAAGAGGAGGAAGAGCAAAAAGACTAAAGGAGACACCCCCACCCACAAAGACAATAGTAAAATAACCAAGGCTGAACTCCCCACACCCCCAATCACCCAGTGGAACCGGCCCCCTCCTGCCCAAGCTCCCTCAGAACAGTTTCACGTAACCCATCCCCGGATAGGGTAGACACCAACCCCCAAAAACCTACACCCCCAACACCTGTCACTCCTACCCCCACCCCCGACCAAGGAAAAACCTACACCACCAGTCTGCACGGAGCGGATGAAAAAACTCCCTTTCCTACCAGGGGAAAGGATTTGCGAACTGGACCCTCTGCAACCAATACCTGACCTCAAAGGCCAGCAGAAGGTCCGATACAACAAATTGAGGAACTTTGTATATGCTGGTGGCGACAACGTCGCCGACCCAACCAAATTCAAGAACGTTCCCTTGTTGACCACTTTCATTAGGGTCAACAAGGATGCTAGGACTGAAGCTCTCTGGGCTATGATAGATGCAACAAAGGATGCTATCCCAGGCCAGCAGCTGGTGGATAGGGAGCATCCCTCACTGAACAATATCATTTACAAATGTGAGGGAAGAATCCCTGTTTATGCTCACCCCTCCTTTTACAGGGCACTCAAACTCACTTTCCTCCTGGACATGGGAGGTGTGGCCGGACTTACTCACTGGAAGCCTTGGACAGGCCTGCCACATCCTCACCCTCGAGAATTTCAGGCCCGTGTATGACACTGAATAAGGTAGGTGACCATGGCTTTAAACTTGGCTACTTATAATGTGAGGGGCTTCAGATGTCGAAGCAAGGCCGCACGCGTGCTGAGAAATCTGGTGTCCCTCGAGGTAGATATTGCCGCTATATAGGAGACCCACTTTATTTGTGACGAGGATTGTTAAGTGCTAGTGAGCGACTACGATGTTTACTCAGCATATGGCAATACCTATAGTCGTGGAATCTTCTTGCTAGTAAATCGCACCCTATCAGCGTCGGTGAATGTTGTTCACGCAGACGAGGACGGGCGGGCGACTGTCGTTGATGTTGCCATTAATAGCAGTGTGTTTCGAATAGTCGCAGTTTATGCGCCTAATTCCGCTGTGGAGAGGGCTTCTTTCTTTCGGTGGGTGGAGGGCTTTATAGATGATCCAGAGGGTAGTCTTAATGGGTGATTGGAATGCCATCCTTGATCCCATGATAGATAAGAGCGGGGGAACTAGCGAGTCGGTGTGGTGTGTCAGCAGTCTGTCTGACCTTATGGCCTCGTGCGACCTCGTCGACAGATTTCGCCTGGATCACCCAGGGCAGGAGATGTGGACATGGCATCCTAATGCGCCTTCCCATCCAAGTACTTACTTGGATGAGATGTTAGTTAGAAAAGGCGATGTAGATTTCCTATCTTGCCCCAGGTTCCACTTTTTAGGACACTCGGACCATAAACTAGTTATGGCCCGTCTGAACTTGAGCTCTAAGTCTAAACTGGCCGGATACTGGAAGTTCAACAACACCTTGTTGGAGCTGGAGGACTACCGGTTGAAGGTTACAGAGATAATCCAACGGGCATTAGTGGGGGCGATTACCGGGAGTAAGTGGTGGGTTAGTCTCAAGGCTAAGATTAGACGCTTCTCGGTCCAGTACAGCCAACGCCTCGCGCTAGATAAGGCAAAGGCCAAGAAGTGTATAGAGAATAGGCTGACCCAGGCGGTGAACGGGGGGGCATAGAGATAGCATTAGCTAAACAAGACCTCAGCCGCTTGGCTAGCGAGTAGTATGAGGGCCAGATAGTTAGGGCTAGGCTAATGAAAGTCTCGAATGAGGCTGTTAATGTAGACACTGTTGAGCGTAAGGCTGCTCTAAGGCGCGGCTCGGACTGGTACATTCGAAAAGTAAACGACCTGGAAGGGCACGCCCTCGTGTCGACGTGGGAGATTTGCGAGGGGTTTCGAAGGCATTTATTGGAGCGCTTCACCCAACTACTCAGACTCAGGGTCGAAGAGTTTGGCAGCTATTTGGCCAACTCGCCCCACCTCAGGTTTTCATTAGTTAGTTTAGAGTCCACAGAGTGAATGAGGTATTGTGGTAAATATTGCCAGTCAAGAGTAAAGTCGCCAAAGACTCCAATTTTTACTTTAGTTACAAAGACCTTGCAACACTCCTCTCCCCAGATCTTATAGGGCCTTGTGCCTAAATTTGTTTTGTCTTTTGGAGATTTTACTTTTTAAAATTTTTTAAATTTTATATTGAAATTTTTTTAATTATAATTTTTTCTTTAAACGGAATAAATTAAATATGAAAATCAAAGTGTAGTATCTGCTGGAACAGATACTGCAAGCCAAGACCATATGTGGGGGCAATCCCTCATATAAGACCTTGGTCAATGTAGGGGCAACCCTTCATACCAATTGTCACTATCCAGCTCCCCTACTCCCCGGGGAGTTGGTCCCCATTTCCCCTTCACTCCTCATATTAAAAATCGGCCTTGTGCCTAATTTGCTCGGTGGGGGAGCAAATAAATACCCTTTTCTTGGCTTTTTGGCCAAAATCAAAGTGTAGTATCTGTTCTTACTACATGCTGTACTTATGTTTGTAACTTTGTGATATAAAGTGGGGGATCACTTTTCTGTATTAATTTAATGTAAAATAATCACCCACTTTACAACCAGTCAGTCTCAAAGCCATTCAAGTCATTCTACAGATCATTCAAGTTGTTTTTGAAGGATTCCAGTTATTTTTTAAGCATTCAAGTCATTCTTAAGGTCATTCAATTCATCCTTAGGTTCATTAAAGTCATTCTAAGTCATTTACTTTTTATTCATTTAAGTCATTTCAGCCCATTTTTCGGTCATTTTATTTTATCTTTAAGAATTTCATGTCAATCCTACATTCACGCATTCATACATTACACGCGAGCACGCGACTAATGGCTATCGGGCTTGTTGTTATCAAAATGTGCCGGTTTGACGAAGTTGATTTGACTTTATTCTGATTACACCGACATGCATTAACAATACATCTGAAGAATTGATCAGTAGAAACAGCAACTGAGAAAAACAGTTAGCCCGAAAGACACTACGTCACACTTGATATGTCATCATAGAAAACACAAAGAACTATTTCATTTGATAAACTATTTAGATTTCAAATTAAGTCCTATAAATACCAATTATTTGCAACATATCTTTCTATCTTTATTTTATTCTTTCCTATATATCATATATAAAGTGTTTGGTGCTTGTCCAGAATTCTTCCGATGTTAAAAAACAAGAGTAAAGAAAAATCTGTATGATGTATATAACTATGACGGACAGAAATTATCGTACATCAAAAATCACATGAATTGATCAAGTACGAGGGTCGTATCAAAAGTAAGGCCTCCTATTATTTAACTGAAAAACTAAAATGTTGAAGAGCTACAAAGACGAGAGTGGTACCATTAAAACAAGCAACCTTTTGTGCTCCAGAATTCATTTTTCTACAGTCACCACCATTCTCAATGCACTTTTGCCAGAATGCCTTGATCGTAAAAGTCCTTTATCACTCACACCTTTGTTGCCACTCTTAAATTAATGAACCCATCTCCGTACTGTATTGACATCAACTGCATTGGCTTCATAACGTTCAACAGGTGCTGGTGAATATTTATTGGTTCAATTTTGTCAGTATAGAGGAATTCAATGACGCATCTCTGCTTCTGACGCATGTTCATGACAGAGGTTGCTTTCTTAGAGTCTCACACCGTCAATATCTGCAACAGAAATGAAACTTTACAGTCATAAATGCATAAGTTCAATCATTATAACAATGCAATTTGCAATTCCTTCTGATCCATTCAGGTGGAATAAAAAATAGGCGGTATTAATTTTGGAATATCCCTCATAATTTTATTTTTATGAATAAAATCATTTTAAGCTATTTTGAGTTTTTCCAGTGCCCCCCCCACCCCGTTAAGAATGGCTTTCTAATATCTCGATTTGAAGTTATGTCTTGTTCCTTCAGAATATTTTCAAGAGGGGCACCACAAGATTGTCGCTCATAGTTTCGCCATAAAATTTGATTTTTTTTAATTTAAAAATAAAACTATTTGATCAATTTATGTGATTTCTGGTGTGTAATATGTACACCATACAAATTTTTCTTCATTTTTGCTTTTTCATTGCTGAACATTGCAAAAAAAGAAAAAACAGTCAAGGCATATGGGCTGAAACTGCAAAGTGGTTTCTTCTGATGATAGTGTAATGCTAGAGCCGATAGTGGAGCTATCAATTGCAAGGCATAAAAAGATTTTGTCATTTAAATCTTGGCAACATAGTAGTTCTGAAGTGGATACTTGCTATTTTACTTTTGTTTTCGCTTTTGTAGTTGGAAGTGATGTCTGAAATGCTGGTGGAAGGAGTTAAAGACGTTTTTTTAGTTGTGATTTCAGATTGTGTGAACAGTGTTATCTTTCTTTTTTTTTAACTTCAACATTTGGTGAGCTTGCAAGGTTTGAAGAGATGACTCTTGTCACTATTTCTGTCATGTGGCTGACATAAGGACAGTTTTTTTCGTTTACCCTGTTTGAGAAGACAAGTTTTATGTCTTAACTTAGAACCAGCCAAAAATTCTTGTTGTATAAGATTAATTTTAAAAGAGAAATCTTAGATAAGATATGATGTCATATCTTTGAGCAATGTGGTTTTGGCTCCATTAAAATATGATTCCACAATATTTGATGAACTGAAAGTGCATAGAAAGTGCATAAAAAGTGCAGCACAAGTGTACTTTAGTTAACTGGAAGTATTTTTTTGTTTTTATTGTTGAAAGACTTATACTAGGGAAAAGAGAAGGCAATTTAAAATTTAATGATTTTTAGACTTTTAAGACTTATTTTATTTTATTAAAGAAATCTACCTTTTTGAAAAAAAAAGATAATTTAACCTTTTTAAATAAAGTTTTTGAAAAAAACAAACAACTGCAAATTTTCAAAATATTCCAATTTTGCTGTTGTGTTTTACATCTAAATAATTATATTAAAGGAAATTTAAATAAATTTGAATAAATGTTTCCATAAGTAATGTTTTTTGTTGTGTTGCTTAATTTTTAGTGAACTTGTTTTTAATTAAAATAAAATTTTGGTTTGAAAAATTGATGCTTTGTTAAGACAGAATAGACAGACTAATTTTTACAAATATGTGTTCTTTAAGCAAAGACAACAGTACTTACTTAATTCATTGAGTAGAAAATTATTTATAGTTAAAAGTAATTTTTACAGAAAATATAGGGAAATTGCATTTTCCCTAGATGTGAACACCTTGAAAATTGTGAATAAAAATGGTAATGTCTCCCAATATTTGTAGTCTATAACGATATACTTTTTTTTTTACTAAAAACACAATAGCAGTTGTTTTATTTGATTAATTTTTGGATATATTACTATTTTCGATATGACAAGTAAGTATTAAAACAACATTTTAAAAAATCGATCTGTTCACTATCTTAACAAACACTGAAAAATCATCAAACTTTATAGATTGTCTCCTCTTTTCCCAAGTAAGACTCTTCTGAAAATGAAAACAAAAAATGTTTCTGGTTAGCTAAAGTGCACTTTACCAAAAGTGCATATAAAGAACATGTGGTGCAGTGAAGAAATATTTGCAAATAAATTAGAGTTAGTAAAGGAAGTGAGTAAATTGGAAGATAACTTTTTCTTTCAATTAAATTTTATTATTTTTCTTTTTTAAATTAAACAAATTTTTGTAGAAAGTTTTTCATATTTAAAAAAAAAAAAATCAACTTCCTTACAAATGGCAAATAAATATTATTCCAGAAATACAAATGTATTTAAAATTATTTAATATTTCTAATTATTTCAAATGATTATAAGCCAAAAGCAATGTAAAAAAAATAAACAATCTAAAATATAAACACCCAAAATTTAAAAAAAAAAAAAAATTATTTTGTTTTTTAAATTAAAAACTTAATTGAAAAATTTTATGAAATTACCAAATAACAAATAAATATAAAAGCAAGTAAATAAGAAAATAGTTTTTCATATTTTAAATTCTAAAATAAATAAAAATAAATAAAAAATAACACAGAAAATATAGTTATTTTTTGCAAATCGACTGAAGAAAATGCAAAATAAAATATTGTCCGAAAATTTTGCAAATCGACTGAAGAAAATGCAAAATAAAATATTGTCCAAAAATTTTGCAAATCGACTGAAGAAAATGCAAAATAAAATATTGTCCAAAAATTTTGCAAATCGACTGAAGAAAATGCAAAATAAAATATTGTCCAAAAATTTTTTATATTTTATTTGGTATTTTCTAATTAATTTTTCATATAAACGAAACTAAAAATGTTATAAACTGTTTTTATACATTAGCATAAAAATCTTGATAAATACTTCTAAAACACTACCAAAAAAACTCTCTATGTTATTTTTCTGGTTGAGTCAACCTTATCTTGGGTCAAGGAACTAAATAACTTTGTTCATATTTTTTGCTGTTCAAGTAGAGACTATGTAAGTAACTTTACATTTTAGTCCACATTTTTATTTCATCTCATGTGTTTTTGTATTATCATTGAACATTACGTTTCTTGTTTCGGATTCATCATCTCTTCTTATTTTTGTGTACTTCTATGTCTAGTCACAGACAAACTGTAAATAAACTTAAATGCTATGTTTTTTGTTTTTTTTTTACATGGGCATAACCACTTATCAAGGCCCAGAGACCACTCGAGGGTAAGGGTTAAGAGTGTACAGTAGTCAATTCGACAATATAGTAATCGTTAGTAATGGAAATTCGGTAAATTTCTTAACTTAAGTGGAAAAGCTTATCAAGAACTTGTTTACATTGGACTTGAAGACAACCATATTGTAGTCAGCTGTTAACCAATTTTTATCTTTCTTTTTTGGCATGTTTTTTAAAAATTTTTTTATTACATTTTCACCCCAAACAAGGCACATTGCCACTTTGGTGTAGGGGGCTACTATCAGGGGCAACAGCTACTGGGGTACTATGTAGGGATTTGGGCAGCAAGATGTTGGTTCATGTTGCACTTGAACTTCTGAACGTCAGTACAGTTGGGGAAGCAGGGACCTGGAATGGAATTCCAAAGTCTAGCGGTTCTGGGGAAGAAACTACTGGAGTAGAAAGATCTTTTACATCTAGGGATCTCTACAGTGTGGGGGTGGGATTTTGCAGCCTGTCGGGTCTGTCGAGGGTGTTCACGTCGTGGAGGCACAAGTGCTTGCAGTTCGTCAGAGCATTCACCATTAAAATACTTGTAGAACAGGCAGAGAGAGGGATGCAACGTTTCGTCGATGGGACAGAGGCTGAAGTTTAGATGCCAGTTCAGGGCCTATCAAATTTGCGACTCTCTTTTGAACCTTGTCAAGGAGCGAGAGACTAGTAGCCGATGCACCAGCCCAAATATGACAGCAATACTCCATACATGAGCGAATGGTTGCCTTATAGAGGTACAGGATACTTTCGGGTGTTAGTAGTTTTCTAGCATGGTAGAGAGAGCCCACCTTCCTTGCAGCGGCCCTGGCAATGCCCTCGATGTAATTGTTCCAACTCATGTTTCCTGTGAACGTTAGGCCAAGGAGCTTGAAAGACGTACTCTCAGATAAAGAGTCGTTGGCCATTGCTATAGGTGGTAGAGAAGGTTTCTTGTAATTATTGAATGAAACTAGTTTAGTCTTGGCGGCATTGAACGTGACTATCCATTTTTGTCCCCATTCCACTACAGATTGGAGGTCATCCTCTAGTGTTTCTGCCATTTCTTTAGATATGTGTTCATTTGTTTTCCTGTTGTGCCTGTTATAGAGTGTGGTGTCATCAGCATATATACCCATCTCAGAGGAAATTTTTTCGGGGAGGTCATTTATGAATATCAGGAACAGTAGAGGTCCAAGGATAGACCCCTGGGGCACTCCCACATTTATATCCTATTGTTTAGATGTACGACCATCGAGGACAACCTGGATTTTTCTCTTATCTAAAGGATTTAATTATGTTAAGTATTCTACCAATGATACTGTATGATATAATTTTCCTGAGGAGACCCTCATGCCATACCCTGTCAAAAGCCTTAGATATATCTAGAGCTACCGCTCTGCCCTTCTCCGCTTTGTCCAGTGAATGGTATATACATTCAGAGATTACAGTTAGGATGTCTGCTGTGGAACGGGCTTGTCTAAATCCATATTGTTAGTCAGTCAGAAGTTTAGCATCTGTAAGGTGATGGACTAGAGCATGGTTAATTAAGGTCTCAAATATTTTGGCAAAAGGTGGGAGGAGGCTAATGGGGCGATAATTTAACGGGTCAGTTCTTTCGCCATAATTCTTGAATACTGGTACCACAGAAGCAGTTTTCCAACAGCCCGGAAAGCAAGCTTCATTAAGGCATTTGTTGTAGAGTTTGGAGAGAACTGGAGCTGCTTCGGCTGAGCACTTTTTTAATAGCACAGCTGGGATGAGATCGGGTCCACATGCTTTTGAAGTGTCAAGTGTCATGTGTGTCATATTTGTTAATACAATAAATTCACACAAACAATGATTGTTACATACACATGGAATAATATATTCCCAGCATGTGCACACTTAAAATGATAAAATGAATGTTTATGATTCAGACTTAATAATGTATACAATATACAGAAGCAAATACTAAAATAAGAGATTAATGTAGTTTGCTTGAAGCATTATTTACTGTATATATAAAGGGAATTTATAGAAGGCAATACAATGCAGAGGTGTAATGGATAGATACAAACGAGCAAATTAAAGCATATAATGGTGGAATAAGCTATGCAGATTCATCTTTTATTAATACAATATATATATATATATATATATATTATTTTTCTTACATTTTATACTTGCATGGGATTCTTATTTGTATCAATATGGCCAAATGGAATTTTTGTGTTGTATAATAACTTGGTGAATAGTTTGTTCCATCTTTATATGTCTTAATTTGCTTCAGTTTGTGTCTACCTGTTCTACTTCTGTGTTGTATTACCTTATATATATATATATA
Source organism: Euprymna scolopes (assembly GCF_053919585.1). Lineage (NCBI taxonomy): Eukaryota > Metazoa > Mollusca > Cephalopoda > Sepiida > Sepiolidae > Euprymna > Euprymna scolopes. Next base: position 73,181,752 of record NC_136483.1, read on the forward strand.
TATATATATATATATATATATATATATATATTACCTTTAAATACTGAAAATGTTGTGTTGGACTTCTGGCCTGACTAGACTCAATCATGTCTGAAGTTATGCTTCTCAGAGAAAATAAGGAAGAATCATCATCATTAGTGCGGACATGTAATACACACTAATAATGACATTCTAAAAATTTGAAACAATCATGATTGGATACTCTACAATAAGATCTCAAAATTTCATCCTCACCAAGTTTTTGATTAAGTATGTTGGAGGAAAAATGTAATCTCTACAAACAATGACATCACAGCAAAAATTAAATTCAGGCTGGAAAGTCCTGAGAAAGGACCTACAGATGGGCCAAAACAAGATTGATTGGATATTCTACGATAAGATCTCAAGACTTCATCTTGAACAAGTTTTTAACTATGCATGGTGAAGGGAAAAATTCAGTGCGGATCTGAACACAAGAAAATGATGATCAATTTTTTTTTCTTTTTGGGGAGGGCATCTATTTATTTTGGTCATGTTCGTGTACTTTTGTCTTAAGAGAAAATGATAAACTATTTGATCATTTACTTTGCCTTTTAAAAATTGAATTTAAAAACCAACTTTTTTTTTAAATCTAATTTCTTATAAATTTAAATTTATCTGACTTCAATGAAAATAATATTCCCCCCACCCCAGAAAAAAAATGCATGACAAAAAGTGGGAAGAAAAAGTTGTCCTCACATTTTGTTAGTGAACAGCTGAGAAGGGCTTTTGTGAAACACATTCTTGTAAGAATCGGGTTTGTATCTTCTCACCTGCCATTGGTCCCTTTGTTGAGAGACCATTACTTTCTGATGAATAGCAGCCATTAGCTGGTTGTTAAGACTCATTATTTCCCCTTGAGCTTGGCTCAATTCTTTCTCACATTGGATTTTCCTAGAAAAAAAAGCAAAACAAAAACCAGAAATAAATGTTTTTTATATAAAACTATATATAATGATAGCAGATTGTATTTAAAAAAATAGAAAAATAGTAAACATTCAATTTAAAAACATAATCTATACAGTTATCCTGTTAGATTTTCAAAGTCAGACCCAAATAGCATTTAAGATGACAAATCAAACTTTGCTTCTGACTAGCCAATTTCCATTTATTATTATTGCATTATGTTATTGGTAATATAATTTTCCTTGTACAAAAGCTCCAGGACACAAAATGTTTTCTACGTCTTTTCTCCGCTTATCTAATTTAATAGGCACGTTTGCTTTGTAAGCACATAATTGTCTGTTTCTTCAATTTCTCTTATTTTTGAATGTTTTAAATTTTTATTTCGATTTTCCTTGTTACGTACTGAATATTTGTTAATGAAACCTATAAAAATCTGTTCCTTATTTCATTCTAAGCACTTTTTTATTTTTAAAGTATTTTAAAATTTTGCTTTTGAACAAAGTTATTTAAACGTTTTTGTTTTATAAATTTAAGATTTTTTACTTTGTAAAACCTTACATATAATGAGATGGTTGCATAGTGACAGTAGTAGGAGAAATACAGATAAAGAGAGAGAGAGAGAGAGAGAGAGAGAGAGAGAGAGACAGACAGACAGACAGACAGAGTAAAAGACACATATATGCCAATAGAGAGTGAACAAAAAATCTAAATAAGACTAAAACTTTGCTTGTTACAATGTATCACATTATTTGAGGACATATTTTAATATCTAATAAAACAGATAAACAGAAACTTTTAGTAACATTCCAGAGGCCTCCTGAGTGTTATTCTTTTCAAAGCTCACTAAAAAAAATTATCTTCTGAGGGGGCGATCAGTTAGAAACTTGCTTTCAGTAGTGCTCCGGTAGCCTCTTAATTTTTATTTTCTTTCACTGCTCACTTCTAGAATTGTTTTTATTTTATTTGTAATATTTTGTTTGAAAGTGGTAGATAAACAGGTGAAAACATTATTACATACTTAGATATCAAAAGCAAGATAAATTACTTTTCTACTTACTTTAAATTATTTTAAATGTTTTTTCTTACAAATAAAAGTAATGTACAACATATTACTGTTACCAAAGGCAAGTTACTCTTGAATAAGAAAATAAGGTACTTGTACAAAATTCTGCCCATATGACAAAACAAACAAAATTTTGCCCATAACAGAAAGAAAAGTTCACGCAAAAAAAATCACATAAAATCATCAAGTAGTTTTATTTTGAAATAAGAAATAAGGTACTTAAAAAATAATTTTAGTAGTGCACTGGAGGCCTCCTTAATTTTAATTAGTGCTTTCAGTAACGCTCTGGAGAGGCCTCTTGAGTTTTTTTTCCACTGATCAATTGAAAAATATTTTCTCTGCTAAAGGAGGGGGATAAAACTTTGTTTTAATAGTACTCTGGAGGCCTCCTGAATTTTATTTTTTTCAGTATTTACTTAAAAATTTACTTATTTCTTTTCTAGTGGAGGTTAGAAACTAGGTTTTAGTAGTTCTCTGAAGCCCTCTTTAAATTTATTTAATGCTTTCAGTAGTGCTATGGCCTCCTGAGTTTGTTTTCACTGCTCGCTTAAAAAAAATCATTTGTCTTTTGGGAGAGGGTGAAAGCTTGTTTTTAGTAGTGCTCTGGCGGCCTTACTTAGTGTTTTCAGTTGCACTCTAGAGGCCTCATGAATGTGATTTATTTTCAGTGCTCACTTAAAAAATTTTTTTTCTTAAGTCTAATTTTAGTTTAGAGAGGTGCAAATTATGTAGTAATTGTACCAAAACAATGTTTTTTTGTTTTTTTTTAATTCAATACTACAGCAATGTTTGAAACGCTGTAATAAAAAAGGGAGGGGGGGGCGTCTTTATATTTTTATACCAACAGGAAGACCCAGCATTGCTCAAGATTGAATAAGGATCATACTTTTTCACTATACTCATAACACCATATAACTTTATTTTTACTGCCTCGCGCCTCACCTCTCATTTATCTCATTAGGTGTATTTCAAACTTGAAGCAGGTGTTGTCCCCATGAATCACTTATAGGTTGAGGCATATAGATATTCAGCACAGAGAGGGGTAACACAGAGATTCAGGACCACTTCCATTGTCTTCCTCAGAGAATATTTTTAAATACGATATAAATTTCATCAAAATAGAATATATTTGAAGTTTTAAGAGGGTAATATGCCTCTTATGGGTTCACTTAGATTTTTCTGGTAAATTTTACATGAGAATAAACTTTTAGATTTTATGTAAATTCTCTGACCTTTCTTTCTACAGAGAACACACAAACATAACAGACATTAAGTTTTATATATATATTAGCAAGCCACCAGGCATTGTCTGGTCATAAAATATGAATAAATATTATATTTTAATTCATACAGAAACTGAGACATGTGCATGTGAGTATTCTTTTTCCTAAACTTGTAAGTAAAAAAAAAAACATCACTTCAGCTGAGATCGAAACCAAAACCTAAAGATAGTGAGTCAAGTGCAATAACCATTAGGCCAGATTGACAAGATCTTTAAAAAGTGTTTTCAAACCTACTTATGCTTAACATAAGGAATCTGTCACGTGAATCATTCACACATGTGCATTTGTGAAACAGTTAAAAGACAGATAAAATCTGATGACACTCACATCCCAATTTTTTTAATTTTGACCTCTTAGCAACTATTTTTTCCGGATGAACACTGCTTAAAGTTTTGCACATGTGTGAATACCCTATATACCAACTTTCACGCATGTAGATCAAAACTTTGTTGAGTATATAGGTTGAGAAGTGTCCTCACACATTCTCACTTTTATAGATATAAAATGCTGCATTGAAATATATAAATTTGGAGTATTTATGCAATATAAGGACAGGGGTATGACAACAGCATATTCTTTTCATTGTCATGATTCTTAAGTATATATCCAACATAGTTAATCAACCAAGAATCACATCACTCTATATAAAGGCATATAAGATCTCAACAGATACACACTCGAGAGTCAAAATAATGAACAGAATATGCTGTTGTCCTAGCCCTAGTTATCATCATAATTTTCCAGTCAGTTAAAAAAAAAAAACACCAAAAGGTGCCAAAATGCTGAGCCAATGAAATCGCAGCAGCCAATATCATTAAAGAAAACATTTATTTGCTATCATTGGTTTATTTAAAAAAAAAAAAAAAACACTAAATACTTATCTTGATTTGAACAAAAAAAATCATAAAAGAAAAACAAGATCCAAAATTTTTGGATTGTTATCAGTTGTTTGTTATTCATAGAACAAAAATTTTTCATGAAATCTACTTTTCAATTGAATGTTTTTTTTTATTTGAATTTAATTTTATTCAACTTTCGTAAAAATTATCCAATAATTATTTATTATATTTTCTTTGTAACAATAAAATGAATATTGTTTTCGTGGTTTTCAATTAAATTTTCATTGAATTATTTTTGTAATAATATAATTTTTGTTAAAAAAAATTGGCCAGTATTTGCACGCAAAAAAAAAACAAAACAACAACTTCCGTTTGTCTCTTTCTGACGATAGCATGATCTTTTTTCAGCATAAGTATCATTTATTTAATCCATGAAAGTAAATTGTTTTCATTCTGCGTAGCAATCTCAAATAATTTGCTATTGCATTTTTAACTTTTGTCTTTACTAAGAATTGATCTTTAACCTTCAGAACTAATTATTACTTAAAACTTGTGTTGTACCATATGGGTAATTTTAGTATGATTTTTGCAAGCCATAAATCTATTCTTGTTTTAAATGTGTAGTGTTATGACTTATTACTAATATTTTATATATATATATATATATATATATATATATATATATATATATATATATATATATATATATATATTCCAGGTAGAAAGATATCCAAAAATGAAGAATAATTGAATTTCAATAAGGGTCGTTGAGAGTGCTCAATCAAAGAGAGCAAATTATTTATATATTTTTTTATTCTTTATGTAATTACAGTCATATCTTGCTATGATGTGCAGACCGTTTCAATCATATTTGATTTCATCAGGCAAGAAAAATTAAAAGACAAAAATTAAAAAGGTTCTAGACCTTTTCAAATTTTGAGGAGAGAAAAAAATGCCATGACTGGCAATAAGCAAAAATTAAAGTTCTTTATATATATACATATATATATATATATTTTTTTTTTAAGATTACATCGGCCAAAATTTGGTGAGAATAACAATCAGGATGAGAATAGTAGTCCAAATAATACTAATTATTAATCCTCATCTCAAAAATTCAGAAATATTTTTCCTGTAAGTATTTCTCTCTTCTAATTGTTAAAATCTACATTTAAAATTTATCAATGGTTTTATATTTCTTTATGTTAAGGCTTTTAAATGCTGTCTTTTCTTAAAAATCAATTGGATGCTTGTGCATTATAATTGAAAAAAAAAAAAAAATCGGTGCTTCTTCGTTATTAGAACAAAATCTGATATACTGAATTTCAAGTGAAAAATAAACAGGTGAGCTCGAATTGTAACAAGGGAGGTAATTATTTTCTGAAACTTTGAAAATCGTAGGCCATTTTAGTAAAACTCAATTTTTGCTAATTGTCTTTGAAAACTGTTTTCATTAATAATCTTCTACTGTATCGTTTTTCGTAATTTTTGGATATGTTTATTTCGGCGATATAACAATAAAGTAAATACCATTGGTTTTACTTAAAATTTAATATTTCTATTTTCGAATTTCACTTTAATGACAAAGCAACACCATAAACAATGAAAATAATGCATTTTTACATGTCATGTCACAATTAGCAACAATTAAAAAATATGAAAAATGATTGGGTAGAAGATTTGGTAGAACTACTTTTTACAAAAAAAAAAAAATAATAAAAATAAAAAAACAAACAGGAAACAGTTATCAGGCTATCGATTTGCTATTTTCTAATTTGAAATAGTGAAAGTTGAAAAAACAAGGGAGATAAGTCAGTTGTCATACGAAATAGCCTAAACCACTAAAACTGCATTATTGAATAAATCTTATCTTTTCTTGTAATTTTATACTCCATCATTTTTTGTAATTTTCGTAATTTTCATTAATTGCAACATCACGCATACTTACGTGATAGTGTTTTTATATAAGATGCATTCGTTTTATATCCACTTATAATGCACAAGCACCATCATTTCATATAGCGCAATTACAAACTTCAAATATATTCTATTTTCACAAAAGACTTACATCTCAATGGCATTATTTCGGTCATGCCTTGTTTGCTCTAAGACTTCATCTCTAGTCAGGGCTCCAATGTTTTGATCTTGGAGTCGGTCTCGTTCAGCTCGTAATTGTTGAAGTTCATCTTGTTGCTCTTCAATCTGAAAGAGAAAAACAAATAAATAAAGTCAAGAATATACCTACAATGCTGAATAAAGATGCAATCTGTAGACATTTGTGTTTGTTATTATAAATTCAATTATTATTTTTTTTAATGGAAATCGCTCCGGACAAGGCATGAAGTCACTTCATGTAAGGAGCTAACAAGAATGAAAGATGATTATTGCAAATACAGAAGATGACTATTGACCTAAGTCTTGAAAAGACCAAGGCTGTAGATAGAAGGAAAACAGTGAGGAGGAAGAGAGTCTCACAACCTTGCAGTCCTTGGAAAGAAGCTACTGGAATATGAAGCTGTATTACAATGAGGTATTAAAACAATTGATGGAGACCTCAAGACCAACGAGTAAAACGAGCTGGAACAAAAGAAGTAGGGAAGAGATCAGACAATTCTGAAGAACATGTGCTATCATTCAACCACGGTAGTGGTTGAATATATGCTTAAGTCCGAAATTGAATGAATCGAGACACATTCAAACCCCCACCACTAATTCCGTTCGCAACCAAATTTCAAACAGGTTATATAGTTGGATAGAACACCTCATTAGCTACATTTTGAAAAAGAAATTTCGAAAATTGGTTCAGTAGAAAAAAAGTTACAACAAAATATGTGGGTTCACAAACAGGAGAGTAAGTACATACATAAGTGACTAACGCTTTTTTTTTTTTTTTTTTTTGACTAACGCTTTAATAATTTTATAATTTACATAAAAATTAATAAAATTCCATCTACTAACTAACTAACTAATGAATTAATTTTATTCAAACAATTTTCACTACATAAATATATGCAAATAATAGGGGGGAAATAAGTTCAATCCAGCGACTGACACCCTTTCTAACTCAACAATAAACAACAACATATGCAAATAATAAATAAAATATTTATCAATATTCAAATTTTATTTTTAGCTGCAATATTTTAAGTCTAAAAAATTCTTATTTTTTACTTTACTAGAATATCTTGTTCTTTACTTTTCCAGGTTGAATTTCTTGTCCTTTACTTTTCCAGGTTTAATAAAATCTTAAGAATATTACTTTTCATGCGCGCATTTTTCCATATAATAATAGTATTTATGGAAAAGACTGAGACTAGTAACATCACATCTGAGAGAGAGAAGTTGAAGTGAAGAAGAAAGTGTGCGGCCAAACAAATTCCAGATACCTTTCTACAACTTATCAAGAACCTTCAAATTGGACACAGATTCAAGAGCCCAAATATGACAACAGTACTCCATACATGGTCTGATAGTAGATTTGTAGAGATAGAGAATAGCCGTGGGCGTGAGAAAATGTTTAGAGCGAGAGAACCGATTTTATGAGAGACAGAAAGAGTAATGGATTTAATATATGAAATCCAAGAAAGATTTGATGAGAAAGAAAGACCAAGAAGTTTTAGAATCGATTTCTCAACGAGAGCAGAGCCATCCATAAGAATCTCAGAAAGAAAAGGGACACACCTACGAGTGAAAGGCAATAGCTGAGTCTTAACAGGATTAAACAAAGCAAGCAATTTCTTACCCCAATCCATAACTGAACCCAAATCAACTTCTAGATTAACTGCATATTTCAACTGATCTAAGGAAGATGGGCGAGAAGCAATATCAGAACAGAGGATGGTGTCATCAGCAGAAATGTTAATTTTCTGAATAATATTTTCTGGAAGGTCATTTATATAGAGAAGAAATAGTGTTGGACTTAGAACAGAACCCTGAGGAACACCAGTATTGATAGAAAAAGAAAATGAAGAGACACCATCCAGAGTTACACATAAGCTTCCATCAGAAACAAAAGACCTAATAATGTGAAAAACTTTACCACCAATATCATAACCTTTTAAATTTTGTAGAAGACCAGGATATGTCTGCCTAAAACTTTCGACAGAGGCGACAGATTTTCACGAGATTTTCACGAGATCAGTTGAAGCTCAACCCTTTAGACGACAAATATCGAAAAATTGGCTAAAAATATTACTTCCTTCAACCTCAACTGGGCACTTTTCTACAGGAAGGGGTCACTTTTTGGCCAATATTTTTTTAAATTGACTAGCCTTAATTTAAACCTTCGTCACTTCCGGTTTGGTGATGGATGCAACAGCAAACTTTTTTTTCACGTTCTTTTCCTCCTTCGGAGTACGGGTTCAAGCCTGCCTGCCTACTACAACTTTTTTTTTTTTGCTCAACACACACCTTCAAACACCCGGGCAATGCCAGGCACCCAGGCTAGTATATTACTAAAGCATTATTTTTAAAAAATGTACTTTTAAATTTTACTTAAGGAGGTGGATAAAGGAGTAGGTACTTCACAATAGAAACATGACTGATACTTATTACAATTAAAGGTTGAAATGCAATTTTATTAAAAGTATTTGAATTACTAATAGCATAAATACTAGACTAGGATTTCTTTCATTTAGTTTGCTTTTTATTATATAAACTAGCTGACCTGTGTCTCAGCGTTGCCCGAGATATTAGATCAACTTGAGAAATTCCATACCTTATTTTTCATTTTGGGCCAATGTTAGTAATAGTATTATAACAAATAACATGATTGTGAAGCAGATGAAACCAGACGTTCCTGTAGATACCTATCTTGTTTATCCTATTTTAGTCTCGTAATATTATGTAGAGTGTTTGAAGTTTGTTAATGGTTGTTATTGTCATTTTTACAATTTAGTCTGCTTTTTATTACAAGAATTAAATACTAAGAAAACCCAAAAATCAATCAGTTATTTTTTTTTTAAATAAATTATTTACTTTAAAGAAATGAATGAGCAAGTTTTCAATCATATACAGTTCTTTTTATGTTTTTTTTTCTTTTTGTGAATTATTTTTCCGTCAGACAGATAAAAATCTCTCAAGGATGGAAGTCTGAGGTGTTGATTGCAGATGATCTGATGGTGTGTCTTCTGTTGTGACCAACGTTGCTTATATGATATGATAAATGAAATAATATTGGCAGTTTTGAGATATTGTTTAAAATTTGAGAAATTATTAGAAATTTAAGAAAGTCAAAAATAATATTTTTTCCTCTAAAATAAACAATTTATTTAGCTTAAAGAAATGAATCAACAAGCTTTCAATCATATAAGGTCAGTTTCAATCATTTTTTTTGTTAATCAATTTTTTTAAAATAAATAATTTATTTTAAATAAAAAATATTGTTTTTTGGCTTTCTAAAATTTCTAATATAAATTTTAAATGATATCTCAAAGATGCCAATATTATTTTATTTACTTTTTTGTCAATCTAATTTAAAGATTTTATAGAATGTTTTAATTAGAAGAAACCTGGGGAAATTTTATTTTGAAAAAATTGTTTCGTTTTGAATCAATTTTTTTGGTAAATTTAAGTGAGAACTCAGAGTGGAAACTGATGACGACAACAACGACGATAACGACCTTCCTTACCAGAGTTATAAAATTTTCGAAGCAGAATGGTGAGACATTTGAGTTTCAGAATAATATAGTATAATAGGAAAACAAAAAATATATTTTAATACATATTTTATTCATTTTAATTTCGCTTGGTTTTATCTATTCTGATATTTAAGAAATTCTATATTCTTGTGCTAATAGTATTAAGTAGTGACTAAATAAAATATTTATCGTTTTAAGATGTTGAATTTGTCTGAATTATTAGTAAACAAAGAAAGAAGATTCGTTTTACTATATTTCAAGAATATTTAGCTCACAATGAAAATAATTCTTGCGAAAGAACATAGTTATTCTTATGTTGACAATCGTGAGACTGCATACCTCTACCTTAATTATATTCTTGTTTAAATATGAACGGTGATGACATGTACTACTTCAAGATTAATATAATTATTTACAAAAAGTTAAAGAATGCAACAGTTGAGTTTCCCAGGATCTGGTTATTATTAATTACTAGCAGGGGTACCCGGTGTTGCCCGGGTGTTTCGAGGTGTGTGGCATCAGTAACCCCTCGGTTCGTTAACCCCCCCCCCACCACCAATATAAAAAAGAAAAAAGAAAAAGATTGCATCAGTAATCCGTCGGTTCGTTAATTCCCCCTCCCCAATTAAAAAAAAAAAAAAAAAAGAAAAGAAAGAAATGCATAAGTAAACATTGGATTTGATGTAATCGAAAGTTGCATTTCAATTGACGGAAAAATGCCAATTCGTTTTTTAAAGCAACTACGAACTCAAACTGGTGCTTCTTCGTAGTGTCCCTTGTGGACGTATCCCCACTGGTGATAAGTGGGCACAGGAGGAGTATGAATGTAATAGAGGGAAAAGATGTTACCACTTTCATTGATTGTAACCAAATTTGGCCGTGGACTTTCAGCAGAAAAAATATAGGGATCTAAGTTTATCGAGTAAGTGGATAGGTGATAGGTCTATAACACACCAAATGTAATGTGCTGCAGTGCGTGCACATTACATTTGCGTGCAATGTCTTGATTTTCAATCCTATTAAGGTCTAAATCGCAGGGGAAAAAATGAGTTCATTTTATTTATATAGAGAAGAAGATAGATAGAAGAATAGATAGAAAATAGATAGATAGATAGAAGATAGATAGAAAGAATATAGAAGGTAGAAGATAGATAGATAGATAGATAGATAGAACAAAGATAGAGAAGAGGTAGAGATGAATCAAATATGAATTTTATAGAACTTCATGTTCAATCAAAATTTCCATCAAATAAAACCCTGGTAGTTGTTTAGATGAGCTGTATTATAAATCTGTCTGTATTGCATCTTTAGTTCATTTATATTGTTTAAAAACAATATAAATGAACTAAAAAGACGCACAATGGGTCGATTTAGATTATAGCTCATTTGAACAACTTGGTGAAAATTGTCACTGTATTTGAATGCATTAACATTTATTATTAATATTATTAGTAATAATTAATATTAATAATATAATAATAACAAACTTTTAATAACTTACTTTACTATTAAGATGAGCGATTTCTGTACTTTTTTGCTGAAGTTGCTGTTCACGCAACTGTAAATCGGCATGCAAGCCAGCAACATGGGTTCGAACCCCACTCAGCTCTACATGGAGATCATGAATTTGTTCAGCCATCAAGGTCACCTTCCCAACATCTTCATTATCTGTGTGATCTCCACCAGTAGCCATGCTGGTTTCCTGAAAAAAAAAAAAAAATATATAATAAGAATTTATTTAAAAAAAGTTATTTTTTCAGTCTATATAATGTTCAGATCATGGTGTTTTTGGAATATGTCCATTTGTATATTAATATTTTAATGTAATTAGTTGACAAAAAAAAAAAAAAAAAAGGAATAGGCAGAGTGCACATTACTAAGGCAGTACTTTGTACAATGTCAATACCGGAGTTCATGTATCATGTAAGTTTAAAGATTTTTTTTTTTTTAAATATATATGTATTTTATAATTTTCAAGAAATTAACATAAAAAAAAATATTACATAACTTTTTGGATAATCTACCCCCCCCCCCCCCACCTCAAAAGTAGTATTCGCTTCTATTAGATCAGTGCAAAAATTTTTGCCAACTTAAAAGTTCATTTTAAAATAAAAAAAACTGTTTTATAAAATCTTTATTCATAATAATAATGATCTTTGCACTCTATGACTTCATTCCATCTCTCAACGAGTTTTTAAATACCTTGCCTGTAAAATTCTTTAGGTTTTGATGTGAAATATGCATCTAACTCATATGTAGTATTTGTTCTGTTTTTTAAGAACCCATCCTGCCAGGCATTACCTTTTCCTTTTTAGAGTATGGGGATATGTAATATCTGCTCTGTTTTCATAAGCACCTCCTCATAAGCATTATCTTCTCCTTTGGGGGAGGAGTAGTGTAGTATGTTTTCATTTGTCATGATACCATCCTTCCAGGCTAGCAAAAATATTTGTCCGGAGTGATAGTTATTTCAATTGTAGTTGTGTTTCTCAATTTTAGTTTGCTCATTTTCTCCTAAAAGTTTCTCTATATCAAAGCGATATTGTTACATATTAAAAAACCTATGGCAATATCAATTAAGTGAATAGTATGATTTTTGACAATAGTCACACTCAAGTCATAACTCAAATCTGCAAAAAAGGCAGAATGATTCCTGAGGTTGAATCAAAGATGGTTGACATGTAAGATCAAAGCTAAAAGGCATAGATAAAACAAGGGTATAAGTCGAGATGACTAATGATGTCATGTTTTTCGAGCTGAGTGAAAACAAGTTTTCGAATCAGTTTATTTGTGGAAGCTGTATGCCAATAATGGGAATGTGGAAGCGCGTATGAGATACAATGCCAATAATGCTGCAAAAAAACTTTGATAATTGCTAATTACAAAATGTTACCTCAATATCTGTCTGCATGCCACCATTTCAGTTTAGAAGTTAGCTTAATAATTAACTTAGAGAACAGTAGGTTCTCTCTCAGGAGTCAATTTTCTCTAAAATAAAATCTTTAAGAAGACTCTCAGCAAACGTCTCCTTGCATCTTTCCTGCATGAAAAGAAGTTTTATTTGCATAGCAATCACTAGACGATACAGCAACAATGAAAAGAAGCAACTATAAAAGAAGTGAGAATAAGAAATCATGTATAAACACCTCACACATATATATTAAAAAAACAAACTTATCTTGCCATCAAAATATCATCATGTGTCAACTTAAATGGAAAGGGGTATGCCATTCTTTTTTTTTTCTCTGGTCAGAATGAATGCATATGTGGTAAGTACGTTGTCTTTTTCCATTCGAGTATCTACATATTTTGTGCTTTTCATCTTTCTTTTATTATTGCACTAGCGAAGGGTACCCGGCGTTGCCCGGGTGTTTGGAGGTGTGTGGCGGGGGTTAAAAAAAAAGAAAAGGAAGTACCGTTGAGGAAAAGTTGTGAAAAAAAAAACGTGCGACGTTAACCATTGCCCCACCGCGACATGCTTATGGAAACACATTTGAATTTATTTAATTACTTGGATTTAGCAGGTGCTCATTTTAATGAGTTAATGAGGTCAAGTTTGACTGCGGGATTTCATTTACTGCTGAACGCTTTTTTTTTTTCCCCAAGATGTTATAGGAAAAAGACTAACCCACATGCGGCGAGCGACAAATGTTGAATATTTATCTTCCCGAAATCGAGCAAATTAAATAGACAGCCGAGCTTCGTTGTTAACTGTGAGATATTACGATTTATATGTGATATAAAAAGTTTTAAAATGTTGTGAAGCGAGCGACCGCTTCTCTGAAAGAAGCCTTTTGTAGACACACAGAAAAAGCGAACACACATACATACATTTTCGCTTTTCTATTTATAGATAACATCTGAAAATGATTTTTGTTCTTGCAGTTGGAATGTATTTTCTCCCCGGCTGAGCATTAACTTTTATTTCTTTCATGTTCTGATACAATATATTTGCGTTTCATCATGAATTTGGTTGTGATGCATATCTATTCATTTTGTTTATTAAACTCCTCTATTAATTCTAAAATGCTGTAAAAATTCTATTTTTGCTTTTTATTTATCAAAGTATCCTATTCTGCACATATCTTCTGAAGTCATCAAGACTAAGATTACACATCATCTTACCATTATCAAATCATTTCTGTCCATGCAACGCATGTCCTCAACCCTCACTCTCCAGGTTTCACTTCCATACATCACCACACTGTGTACACATGCCTGATAGACTTTTTTCCTGGTCGACAATGGTAACGCTCTGTTGATTGGTAAGAACAAAAGTTCTCTGAACTTACTTCATCTACTTTTAATTCTTGCAATAACATTGACACCTACTCCTTCCTGTGCTCCAATCAAATCACCAAGGCAACAAAACTTCTTGACAGCATCCAAATACACTTTTTCCATATCTTCATTCTCATCCATCTCCATTGTCTTACAATTCTTGCACACAAATTGGTTATCTTCTTTCAAGATACCAATAATTCGCATGACACTTTGTGCATACCAAATGCTTACAGGTAACACAAAAAATTTAATTATACCCGACTCCCTCTCCATAAACTGATGAAATCATTTAAAAATTTTATAGAATGTTTTTATTAGAAGGAACATGAATATTTTCTGAGACGATTTTATTTTGAAAAAAAAATATTTCGTTTGGAATCATTTTTTTTTTTTTTGATAAACTTTAGTGAAAGTTTCGAGTGGAAACTGGCAACAACAACCGGGAGGTGATGATGGCTAAGTGATTAATGCCATTGACTAACAACCTGGATGTGTCAAGTTTGAATTTAGTTTGTTCCACAGAAACTTTCATTTAGGGATGTTGGCAACCTTCATGTGGTTCCTCGCTCTATGGACAAATTTATCTTTAGTTGACCTTTGACAACTAAATATTTCCGTTTACTAGCCAAATAGAAAACTTACTAGCCAAATCCACATGATTTTTAGAATTTGATGTTCATTTTGTGAGGAGTATGTACGCCATAAAGATTTTTCTATATTTTTTTTAATAAGTGTAATTCTAAATATACAACAAATTTTATGTTGATACTTGAAGGTATAAACATTCTAATTTCTTCAGATGTTTTTTAAACAGTCTTCGTTAAAAAAAAAGATTATATTGTTCTATTAAACTTTTATTGCTTAAATAATTTTACTTTGTTCATTTTATTAAAAAAAAAAGTTGAAAAGATATTTTTCACTCAGTAGTGAGCTTTGGAAGATTGTCAGTGAAAGAAATGCAATCACGAAAAGATAAGCGTTTCATTATTTCTAGTTGCCATTTTGAAAAATCACTCACAAATGCGACTGTTTCACTTGCAATGTAGAGCCCTGCTTAGGGATGTTGGCAACCTCCATGTGGTCCCTTGCGTAAGTACCTGATGTTTTTCGAGAAAGAATTTTAACATGGATGACAACAATAATCATCTGTATGTATGAATGATGCAAATTGTCAACAACGATAAATAAACTTTGTTATCCTTCCCTACCAGAGTTATAAAATTCTGAAAGTAGGTCATGTGTGAGTTTCAGAAGAATACAATATAATAGAAAAACAAAAGGTATGTTTTCAATCCATTTTGTAATGTAAGTATTCTCTCATTCTTAAATTCCTCCTTCCTCCTCCAATAATCAAAATACAAGATATCTTGGAAAAAAATCTAGAGGAAGAAGTTGCAACACCATGGTCTTTCAAGGAGTGAAGTCAGATGACAGGAAGTAACTCTTTTAAAGAAAGAAGGGAAAAAAATGACACTCTCTCTTTTGGCTCCGAACACAAGTTGAGTTAAATACCTATTTAGAAGGTTTGTACAAATCCTCTCCCCTCGTCCCTGAAGAAAGTTCAGGGGTTAGAATTACTAATGACTAATTGAGAATGTAAGCCTAAAAAGAGTGTGCTATTCTCTGTAGGGAAATATAAACATATAAAAAATAAACTTATGAAATTTTTTTTTTTTTTTTTTTACAAAAGTGTCATCACTTAAAAAGCCACTCAAGGATAAGTGTTAAATGATAGTCAGGTGGACGGTGAGACAACACCGTGATGATTAATAATGATGGTGGTGATTCGGCAGAATTTGATTATTTAAGAGGGTTTCAACAAGAATTTGTTTACATTGAACTTGAAAACAACATTGTTGTAATCAGTTGGGAAGCAACCCTATAAAGTTCTAGGAAAGAAACTTTGCTCATGGAATTTTCATTTAGTTTTAGGTAGAGAGAAAAAGGGAAACTGTTGACAGTGATTGTAGATAGACAAGATTTTGTTGCGAATGTTTTACAGTTGAACGTCTTCCATGAAAATAATGATAGGCTAAAGAAAGACAAACAACATCTCTTCTGTGACAAAGAGACAGCATCCACTAGATTTCAAAGTCGGTTTTGTAGTCTGCCAAGGCAGAAAAGGGTGTTCAGAGCAGCACTTCCCCAGATGTGGCAACAGTACTTCATCTTTGGAAATATTTGGCTTTTTATGCAAGTTTTTTTTTCTCAGGTTTTGATATGGGGAGTGCTAAACACAGTTGATACGTATTTGGTCACTTCAACAACTATACTTGATCCTGCTACAAACAAGCACAACTACTAGAAACTGCTAAGAAGTAAAGAAAGAAAAAGAGAAACAGACAGTATACATGTTGCATCCAAAATTACCCATGACAGGTGATATATCTATGAAACATGTAACATCACAACAGCAAAGACGAGATGTGCAGCTGGTGTCTACAAGTGCGAATAAGATTTTTGTGAGTGTAACAGAGAGTTACGGAGATTATAATCTTTTAAATTTGAATTCATAGAAAACTTAAATGCAGTAAATGAGTTTTCGACATTGTATATTCTAGGGTAAAACTAGTATTAAACTAATTACTATTAATTAAACCAATTACTATTACATGAAGTAATTTGTACCAAATATGGTTGAATTGCAGAAAGGATTGTGGATTTTATTAATGATCCAATGGGTGGCTTGCAGATGGAGATGATCACTGTATTGCAAAAGTACTACTAAAGTAACACCATTTTTTTTTTTCATGTGAACATCATAACTTTATTACTAATTATTTCCCTTATTTCAACTTATTCTTTAACTGTCTTTGAAAGACTATGAAATAGATTATATTGCTGATTGTTTTTGCTTTCTAAATATGAGTATGACTGAATTTAGAAAACTAGTTACAACCTCTACAAAGGAGGTTATTGTATTTAGTTGAATCTGTTTTTTTGTTTGTTTGTTTTTTTTAATTTAATTTATCATTCTGTTCTAACGGAGGATGGAGCATCCTACCGGATGCCAGATATTCACTTACTATCTCATACATTCCACCTGACAAATCATTTTAAAATTTTAACCGTCCCTTTAAGTGCAATTGTTTGTATCTCTTTTGTATTTGGTTCACCGGGTATATTTACCAGGTGTTTTTTTTTAATGTTTTTTTTTTTTGTAGAGCCATATTGCTTTACCAAACTTAGTCAAAATACTAATCATGATTGAATTTAGAACTGATTTAATTTTGTAATATCTAGGTAAAAGTCAACCTTGGCAATAACTTTGTTTTCTGATCATCATAGAGACTCACTACTTGGCTCATATTGTATTCTTTAAACAAAACAAAATTTATCAGTCAGTAAAATGGCAATAAGTTGGAAACCTAATCTGTACTTAATATTTCATTTTCATTTGAAATTCCCACTGTATAATTTTTGTTTTATTTTTATAATTTTTGTTCAGTTTTGAGAGACAATGGATAACTCTCGTAAGGGGGGGGGCATAATGCATAATTGTGAAGCAATCCCCAACTACACCTCCCCTGAATCGACATTGCTTAATATCAGTAACAAGAAATCTAAGATAACTGGAAAGAATACCAATATAAGTATAGAGTACATGTAGTACCTGGTATTCCCTAATGGTCACCCGTTTAGGTATTTATCGAACTCACTGTGACTTCAGTGATCTAATGGGAACCGATGTGCGAACATGATTATGCTGTATATGAATAAATGATTGTAGATCAGGTAGATTGTCGAGCTTGTGATGATAACTTACGAATCTTCCTCATAAGTCAATTTACAGAGAAGCAACTTTTGTTTTGCTAGATGGTTCACCACTTATCAAAGCCAGAAGCCACTTGAGGAGAAGAGCTAATGAGATGGAATCATTATCAGTTAAAAAACTTTCTTTTTTTTTACTAAGGTATCACCGTTTATCAAGGTCCAAAGCCACTCGGGGATAAGGGTTAAATAAATGTCATGGGGAGAGATGTGATGATTGGTAATGATGGTTATTTAAGGGGTGGCTCAACAAGAATTTGTTTACATTAGACTTGAAAACGACATTGTTCTAGTCAGCTGGTAAGCAGTACTGTGGTATTTTGTTCTACACTTGACGGGTAGTTTTAGGAAAGAAACTTTGTTCAAGTTTTGTTTAGTTTTAGGAAGAGATAGAAAGAAAGGTTTTGACAGTGGTTGTAGCTAGACAAAATTTTGTTGTGAATGTTTTACAGAGGAAGGGGTGAACCATAGATTGAAGCTCAATCGAGCACCTGCCATGAAAATAATTATATAGTAGAGAAAAACTAGCATCATTTCTTTTGTGAGAAAGAGAAAGTAGAGAGGAGAAAAGAGCATTGCCTGCATAATTTCAAAGTCGGCTTTGTACATTGTCAAGCCAAGAAAGGATGCTCTGGCAAGAGTACTCCATCTTAGCATCTATTTGGCTCTCATACAGATGATGGAGTATTGTGTCAGGAGTTGAGAAATAAAGAACTTTATGAGAGGATTGAGAATAAAAGGAGTTTGAATAATTTTTTTTATTGCTTTTTCACTTCAAAACAAGGTATAGTGCTACTTGGATGTAAAAGGCTACTATTTTGAACAAAATTTGCTGGGAATTGAGCAGCAAGATGTCTGTTTACATTACACTTGAACTTCTGCATGCCAATACAGTCAGGGAAGTAGGGACCTGGGAGGGAATTCCAAAGTCTAGCAGTTTGAGGGAAGAAACTATGTGAGTAGAAGGTTTTCCAGCATCTCTACAGTCTAGGGGTGGGATTTTGCTGCTTGTCGGGTTGTAGGGACAGTTCATGACAGGAATCTGTCCATGTTATAAAGACGAAAGAAATTCTGATAATAAGAGCTCTACAGAAAAAAAAAAAACGTAGAATAACTCAGAGTTTTTGTTAGAAATGTCCCCACCACATGGAAAAGTATCTCTAATGTAAGCATAAATTCTATCTTCATGGCAATCGGGTTTTGAGATCATGTTATCTTGAGAATCGGAAATCTTGAAATTGGAAGAATAATGACAGTTTCACACAGAATTTACAAGTCGGGTTTGATCTCCTGCAAGTAGATTTCAATCTCTGGAAGATTGAAACAAAAACTCTTGATGTTGGAAAAATAAACCTGCTGGTAAGAGAACACTTTAAAAGTTGAGGTTCTATGTTTATGCTTGTATTTAATTGTTTTTCTTTACTAAACTAATTAGACAACATGGCCACCACATTCACCTGATTTTAATCTTTTGATCTGTTTGCTAAGAGCCATTTGTAGAATTTTATTTCTTCTTGATCACAAGTCGGCAATATTTTTATTGTGGAACA
The DNA here is from genome assembly GCF_053919585.1 of Euprymna scolopes. Taxonomy (NCBI): domain Eukaryota; kingdom Metazoa; phylum Mollusca; class Cephalopoda; order Sepiida; family Sepiolidae; genus Euprymna; species Euprymna scolopes. The sequence continues at coordinate 73,201,105 of NC_136483.1, forward strand.
AAAAAAAAAAGAAGAAGAAACAAACTACAGGGGAGACAAACATAGTGTGCACTGTGTGCTTACCATCGAATCAAAATATTTGATAATTTTTCTGATATCCCCATTGAGAGATAGATGTTTCCATGTCTCCTGGAAAAAAAAAATTAACAACCCCAAATTGAAGCTCATATAAAGAGTAATATGAAAGAACATTAGCTGTAGCTACCAGGTATTGTCTGGGAGTGTTTTACGTTCTTTTTCTTTTTAAAAACAATGCTTTTGGTTTGTTTGTTTTTTTATCATATATTTGAGGTGTGCCTTTAATTTTTCATAAGTTAATCAATGTAAAAATTATAACTAATAAATATTCAATATTTTATTTAAGTCAAATATTTAGTAGTGAACCTATTATAACCATTCAGAAGTCACATCTATTCATGTTGGGTATTACATTTACAACCGGTGAAGCAAAAATTATGTATCTTACTAAATAGTTTATCCTGGTGTCATGGATGGCAGTAATGGTACACGTTGATGACAGGATAAAAACTCTTAATATGACAAAAGCAAAACCAAAATATCAAACTGAACTAAATAGTAAAACTGATTAATGTTATTTTTCGTTTTTTCTTTTTTTTTCTTTTTAAATGGTGCTCTTCGTTTTTTTGTTTATGAAGATATTTTGAATCATTTATTTAAGGCGTGCCTTTAACTTTATGAATTAATGTAAAAGTTATGACTAATAAATATTCAGTGTTTTTTTTTTTAAGTCAAATATTTAGCTGTATACCATTTGTACGTCACATCTGTTAATGTTAAAAAATGGAAAGATTATTATTGAATTGGCCCTCCCCTTCCATAGCATTTACAACTGATTTATCAACTAAGTTGTAAAAACATTCAGGTTTCAATTTAAAATACACTTAACATAATAACAACGTGGCAATTAAGAATTTGGAAGTATGTATATTATTAGGGGGAGCTCAGTATTGCTGGATTGTAAAATATGCTTAAATATATTTTGATTTATACAGATTTCACATTTGTTATTACAGAGCCAATTTTCTATTGAATAATATATTGTACCTAAATATAGTACTAATTTCAAAAGTTTAAAAAAAAATGAATTGGGTACCATCAGCTAAAATTGAAACCAAAACATTTAGCACTCCAGTCACATTCCCTACCGACACAGCTATCGAAAAATAGGTAAAAACATATTTTACAATAAACGACACGAAGAAATTAATTGAATTTGGACATGCACAGAAAGCAATAGAAATATGTTGGCAAGTTGAAATGAACATTATTCATCCAAACAAAGATTTTACTTATTATAAACTATCCTTGGTGTATGATTACTATTTCCTGTTAATTTTACCAATTGCTAAAATATTTACAGAAAGAGAGACACACATACATACATCTACTGTTTTATTTATATAGCTGAAATATAACCAACATACTTCCAAACTATTACTTGCCATGTTAAAGCAATAAGTTAACTAGCTAAGTGTCTATACTATTAAGCAGATCAATATATTATAATAATTGGATATCTATCACCAAAGTATATTAGATGTGGGAGATATCCAATTGCATTAGATTGGAAAGTCAAAGTTCACTTAAATCAACCCTCAGCTTCATGGTATTAAATCAATTAAGTTAGGAAGTGATCGACTAATGGATTTAATTTTTTACATTTGAAATTATCGTAAAATTCCTCTAAGAATAGTTGGTAAGTTTATGATTTTTCCATCATATAATGGATCTTATTAGATTTTCAAATTTTTTTCATTCATATTTGGTGGACATTACATGGTGTTAAATCTGTATATTTTGTTTGTATCTTTGATGTTTTTATCTTTATAGCTAAAATAAAAGTATATTTTCCATTGTAATCTTTTAATAAATATTTCTATTTTTTTTTCAATTTTATACACAGGTCTGTCTTTTAATGAATATTACTAATACTAGTACTTGAAGTGGTGGTATTTTAGGCTGATTTTTGGTTCAAATCTGCTTGTTTTTGTGCCAGGTTCCAACACTTTTGCTAGAAGTATACATTGTTTATTAATTCATTAGTTAGAAATTATAAGTTATTCTAAAAACACATATCAAATCTAATAGAATTATACTAATATGACTGTAACTATTCATGATCCTTGTTGCTATCTATGCAACAAGAATTAAACTTAATACTATTCATATTAATAATTTTTAATAACTTATTACGTGTTAGATAAATGAATCATGAAGAGTACTGCGTTAATTTGTTTTTATATTTCTGTTATTTTATATCCCTATTATTTTATATCCCTATTATTTTATATCTCTATTATTTTATATCTATATTATTTTATATCTCTATTATTTTATATCTCTATTATTTTATATCTCTATTATTTTATATCTCTATTATTTTATATCTATATTATTTTATATCTATATTATTTTATATCTATATTATTTTATATCTATATTATTTTATATCCATATTATTTTATATCTCTATTATTTTATATCTCTATTATTTTATATCTCTATTATTTTATATCTATATTATTTTATATCTCTATTATTTTATATCTCTATTATTTTATATCTATATTATTTTATATCCCTATTTTTTATATCCCTATTATTTTATATCTATATTATTTTATATCTATATTATTTTATATCCCTATTATTTTATATCCCTATTATTTTATATCTCTATTATTTTATATCCCTATTATTTTATATCTATATTATTTTATATCTATATTATTTTATATCTATATTATTTTATATCCCTATTATTTTATATCCCTATTATTTTATATCTATATTATTTTATATCTATATTATTTTATATCCATATTATTTTATATCCCTATTATTTTATATCCCTATTATTTTATATCCATATTATTTTATATCCATATTATTTTATATCTCTATTATTTTATATCTATATTATTTTATATCTCTATTATTTTATATCTCTATTATTTTATATCTCTATTATTTTATATCTCTATTATTTTATATCTATATTATTTTATATCTCTATTATTTTATATCTATATTATTTTATATCCATATTATTTTATATCCCTATTATTTTATATCTCTATTATTTTATATCTCTATTATTTTATATCTCTATTATTTTATATCTCTATTATTTTATATCTATATTATTTTATATCCATATTATTTTATATCTCTATTATTTTATATCTCTATTATTTTATATCTATATTATTTTATATCTCTATTATTTTATATCTCTATTATTTTATATCTCTATTATTTTATATCTCTATTATTTTATATCTCTATTATTTTATATCTCTATTATTTTATATCTCTATTATTTTATATCTCTATTATTTTATATCCCTATTTTTTATATCCCTATTATTTTATATCTATATTATTTTATATCTATATTATTTTATATCTATATTATTTTATATCTATTATTATTTTATACCTATATTATTTTATATCTATATTATTTTATATCCATATTATATTATATCTATTATTATTTTGTATCTATTATTATTTTATATCTATATTATTTTATATCTATATTATTTTATATCTATATTATTTTATATCTATATTATTTTATATCCATATTATATTATATCTATTATTATTTTGTATCTATTATTATTTTATATCTATATTATTTTATATCTTTATTATTTTATATCCATATTATATTATATCTATTATTATTTTGTATCTATTATTATTTTATATCTTTATTATTTATATTATTGTATTTATTTTTCTTATATGTTGTTTCTATAATAATAATAATAATAATAATAATAATAATAATAATAATAATAATAATAATAATATGTTAATTTATCATTATAGCCACTATTTTTTAAAGCTTTTTCATATTCATTTTGTATTGTTTGAATATATTTATATTGTTGGAATTCATGGCTAACTACAACCTCAGAATCGGCTTGAAAACTAAATGCTTGGTTGATTAGAGTGTTGAATATATTATGGATATTGTTTCTATAAGGTTTGTATATTTCATTGTTTAAATTAAAATTCATGTCTAAAAAAAAAACAGCTTCTTTTAAATTTATACTTATTTCTATGTTAAAACCCAAGTTTCTAAAATCTCATGTCATAACGACCAGAGGGATTTTAAATTAGAAAAAATTTATAATTAATTTTAAGTTTGATTAAAAGAAAAGTTTTAGAATAGACAAAGACAAATTTACTAACCTTATATTTGCTGGATTGGAGGAGCTGATTGTGAACAAGTTGTTGCAGTTCTTGCATGACAGACATCACTTGACCAGGACGGAGGTCATCAAATGAAGTGCACACTTCTCGACAGTCATCATCAAATGTACCATCTGTTCTTACACCACTACTACTGTTGCGTCGATGCGTAGGCTGAGATCGGATTTTAGCGCATAATTTTCGAAGCTGATTATAGATATCTAGTATTTCTCTTTGAAGCTGAATAATAAATATAACAGTAAGCATTATAATAACAATAACAATAATGCTAAAAATAAATACAAATAATAATCGTGATAATAATGAACTGTGTGAAAATTCTTAGTAAGTAAATCATAATAATGATAATTACTACCCAACTCCCACTGTGTGTCTGTTATTAAAGGCATGTGAAAGAGTAAATCAACATTAGTAGAATCCATTTAAAAGGAGAATGGCTTCCTTTAAAAAACACTCACCTGTGTTTTGGTAAATGAAGAGGCATATGTTGAATGGAAGCAAGATATAGGCATATGGTCTGTATTTACAGACTCTCTTAAGGAGAAGCAGGGCCCTGCTATGCTTTTGCCATTATCACAAAATATAAGAGAATGTGTTTAGCAATGTGTAGATTTATTATCTCTACAATAAGATGAAAGTCTTGTATATCTTGTATATTGCCCTTATGTAAATCTGGCCCCTACAACAGTAGACCCTTATGCTTCAGTGGCAATATGCCTAGTTTGACTTGAATAAAAAAAATGATAATAATCATAATAATAATGATAATACTGGAATATTAAGGAAACTTGTCGCTCAGATTCCATGGAAAAACCATCGATTGTTATAAGTAAATAAACAGAATTATGCATATACACATTTTTTTCTCTACAAGAATTTCATGTAAGCATCCTTTTTTTAGTCTTTTATTTGAAACTTGGAAAATTTCTATGATAGAAATATCAAAAGATCTCATCAAATTAGCAATACTTACAAAAGAGGACATTTTTTTAAAATCATAATAATTTCTCCTATTGTTGCATTTCTATGAAAAGTGCCATGAAAACTTATACTAAGTAGAAACTTAATGTTTTTTTTTTTCCTCCAGCTGTTTTACTGTTTATTTGTTTATATTGTTTCTACTTATTTTTTATTCTGATTGTTTGTCTTTTACAATTTAGAGATAGAAATTGTTACATTTCCCATAGTCTTTTTTTGTTTGTTTGTGGTTGTTGGCTGCAAAATATTAATATGTGCTTTTAAGTTTTTTTTTTTTCAATCATTAGACATTTAAATGTTTAAGAATATTTGGATAAAACAAATGTTACTAACATTGTTAATGGCTTTTATTGCTTATAATTTGAAATATAGAAAACAATGGATCTTAAAAGAACAACTTATTGATTTTAACTTTAACAATGATCCACTATCACATTCAAATATTTAAAGATTGAAACAAGACTAAAAATACAAGTTAAGATTTTGTGGCTAACAACAAACACACAACAAAGATAACAGAAAATGTAACAATTCTTTATATACTTCTGACAATGGGATTTTTTTCCAAAAATTTGAATTGAAAAAAATGTTAGTAAAATTGCATTGGAATCCTTATATAATATGCAATTACAGATATATATATATATATATATATATATATATATACACATATATATATATATATATATATACACACATATATATATATATATATATATACACATATATATATATATATATATATACACACATATATATATATACACACATATATATACAAGACTTTGTTCTCATTGTAGAGATAATAAACAAACACAAAGAAACGAACTCTTTATCTTAATACAAAGGAAGAAAACTTAATAATTACTGCCCCACTCTTCACCTAGGTTGCCATTCTATCAATCTAGCCCCTACAATGACAGACCCTTATGTCGATATACCTCATTTGAGATGAATAAAAAGATGATGATAATCATAATTTATCTTATTGCTGAGAGAATAAATCTAGACATTAAAAATTTCTACATCTGCACAAAAACATGAATAGAAAAAAAAGGACAACATTTGCTTACTTCTTCGAGTACATGTGAGCGTGGATATTGAAGAGAGTCACTTGACATGGTGGAGTTGGCTAGAGGAAGTTGAGCACTTTCATCATCACATTCAATGTCATCTTCAAAAGTCATATCCATCATCATCATTGACTGTGGATGAAGAAAATGCACAGATTAAACTCAAACCATTTGACGGAAAGAACAAAAAAAAGATTTTGCAAAACATTTAAAAATGAGAGAATCAAATGGACCTCCTCCCTTCCTCCCAAAATTTGATCTCGGACAAAGTGATATGAACAAATGTGCTGTGTCAAAGATCATTCTTTGATCCTAAACTGTCACATATTTTGTCAGGAGGTCAGTTTTTCATCCAGATTATGTACTAAATAGAGAAGAAACTGTCTTTCTAATCAAGGAATTAATTCCCTTATGCCAATTCATTCCTAGAGGAATCTGTAAAAGTGTGTATATGAGTGTCAAAAGAGAGAAATGGACTGGTTGGAGAAGAGAAACGGTTGGGAAAAGAGGAGAGGGGAAAAGATAGAGAGAAGTTTTAATGGAAATATGTCACACTTTTTTCGTCAGGCAATGTCGGTAACCTTGCTTGTGTAAAAATAAAACTGACAAGAGCTTGCAAATCATTATAGGTAAAACCAGACTTATCTCCTTTTGGGTAGAAATTATCTTTTATCTTAAATTATGTATTATTATTTTATAGTTAGAGTTATTCTCCTTGGGTTTATATCCTCTTCCTCCAATCTCATGAAATATGAAAATTTTGTTAGCAACTTGCATACAAATGTGTAGTCAAGAGTAAAGACTATGATTTTTCCTATTTTGCTTGTGGGACATAGAACAGACAAGACCTGGCTTGCTCATGTTGTCCAAAAGAAAAAACACCATTGCTTTGTGCTTTTTACCATTTAAGGAGCTCATGTATTGTACTATGTTCACAGAACACTGTCTCTTGTGGGGATTTTGCTCCTAAAAGAAGTTCAGTTCAAATCCAAAGAAAAATGGTTTACACTTGTAAATAAGTACAGAAAGTTGAATTAGGATTGAAGAAAAAGGAACAACAATTGTACACTAAATGAACAGTTTTACTTATGTTAATAAAAGATGATGTACAAAAGATGATGGGTAGAAATAATACAAGGTAAATATATAGAAAAAAGTTTCCAAACTTATGTTTTTGCAGATTATCATACTTCAGCCGTTATTGTGAAGTAAGAACCGCTAGACTCTGGAATTCCATTCCAAGTTCCTGCTTCCCTAACTGTACTGACATGCAGAAGTTCAAGTGCAACGTGAACCGACATCTTGCTGCCCAAATCCCAACATAGTGCCCCAGTAGTTGCTGCCCCTGATAGTAGCCCCATACACCATAGTGGCAATACGCCTTGTTTGGTGTGAAAATGTAATAAAAAAAAAAAAAAAAATTGTTGACTCTTCTGTCACAGGAGGAGGAACACTCTTACAACAGCCATCTCAACTTTAACCAATTGACCTGTAATAGTGACATGATTATAGATCAAATGGAACATTAAATTTCTACTATGATGCCTGCCGATTTAGCAACTCAACTTATTTATGTTCCTGTATTCTTGTTCCAATTAAATAAAAGACATTATTGTAGAGAAGACGTCGGTGTTTTCTTTAGAACTCCGATGACCCTTTTCTTATTCAAGTCAGATATGTGCAAACATGACCAGCTAAGCAAAATGACTATCTCCAGTCTTGACAAACAATGAACCAACATCAACCATAATAGTGGAAAAAAAAAGAGGAAGAGCCCCAAGTGTTTGAGTTTATATAGACTTGTTACCATGACCGCTAAGGTAGTAGTAATTGGGTTTTCCTATTGGCTGACCTACATAACCCTTAATAGAATAAATGACCACAACCACATTGGTCAATCTATGCATGCCTTATAAATCCTAATACTTCAGCTGGTGAATCCCATTCACCGACTCTTGGTGTTTTAGTGTGTGTCAAATCAAAAACTCTGAGTGTTAAAAAATGATGGGCACTGAAACATCTGATATTCATTCCCACCCTTGCCCCAGTTTTCCCCTTCATCCAGCCAGTTCTTGCCATATTTATAGATTAGCATTGTTTGAACACCTATATCACTGATATAACCGTTTCCTTAGTTTTCGATGGGGAAAACTCTCAAGTTTGGTTCAATTGATGTTTTTGAAATCGCTTTCATGTTGCAACTTGGATGCATTTCAAACCCTATTCTGTAGCTCTCCAATGCCACTTCATTAACTAGAGAACTGGCATCATCTCACATGTTTAATGTATCTAGTTTGTATGATCATATGCTGGAGAAGAGTATCTTTTAAATTCTTGGTCATATGACCATTTTCACACCAATAGCCATAAATACATGCATTCAATGACCAAAAATAGCAGAGAAGTCAGGTTCATTGATGGATATGGCTGTGGATGTTGTATGTGTGCATATAACATATATGATAAATTAGTTGAAAGAAACCAATAAACTGTTTGGTTGTAGATTCTGTAAGGGCTAACAAAGTACTTTATTTAAAAACTATACATTACTGTTGTGGTCCTGATTAGGGGTCACAATATTACGAGCGGTTAAACTGTGAGTGTACACTTCCGTTGAGAGCAGAAATGTCTGGCTTACATAGGGCCAGATGATTCCATATTATCATGAATATTGGGGTGTCAACTACCCCAGGACAATTACAATGTCTATTTGGTACAGGGAGGGTTCATCATTGTAGACTAATGCTATCTGGTGTCGAATCCATTTTCTTATTTGCAGTTTAAATCATCAGCAGTCAATAATTTGTTTGTCCAGAGAAAATATCACTAAACCCGTAGGCCAAACATAAGAGCTCTTAAGATTACCAAATCAATTCCCTGTTGCAGGTCAAAACAATTGTGGTTCACTGGTCCTATTTTATCCGAACAAGTCCTATGACATGTCTTAAGCAGACCAACACTTTTCAACATGTCCCTACAAATCTTTCAAAATACACCTTTTAATATATCTAGATATAGTTTTGACATATGTGTATAATTTTAGTGTATTACTTGTAAGCACAAATAAATCCTGTTATATATATTTTTTAAAATTAAGTTTTAGTTCTTTTTTTTAGTTTATCTCTTTTGTTTGTATGTAAGAACAATTAAGAAACTGATGATTCTTGTACTTGAATAAAAAAACACTGAAAAATTTGAAATTGCAATAGAGTGCAGATACATCATAAGCATTAAATAATGCATATGTATCTAATAACTAATCATTCAAGATTTTAAAAGTTTGACCTAAGTAGCATTTAAGTTGACATCAAACTTTAATTCTAGCTAACCAATTATCAATTCTTATTGTTGTACAATGTTATTAGCACTATAATAATATGTATAGCATAATCATGTTGACACATTGGTTCTCGTTAAATCATTGAAGTTAAGCAACTTGAGCCTGTTCAGTACCAGATGGGTGATGATTTGAGTATTAGGTACTGTACGTAGAAGGATGTCAAGACCTCTTTGCAAGAACTGCAAAACCTAACGTCATCATCTCCCATGATGGAAATATACAAGTGACTAGGAACCAGTTGTGAATTTGATATTCCCATGAAACTTCCTCCTTTGGGGTAGCTGATTTAATCTGCCTAGATGAGTACTGCCCCAGTATGATACGGTACATGTTTGATGATTATTTAAACAGACACTTTTTAGATTTAGTTAAATGAGTTTTTTTCTTCCATCAAACACACAAGTTAATAATTAACTTGAACAAAAAATTTTTTCAGCTTTTAATCAATACTAGCAGGGATACACGGTGTTGGCCGGGGCAAAAGTGTAACATAATTTCTATTAAAACTTCTACCTTTTTATATCTGTTTCTCTATCTTTCTCTCTTTCTCCTTACCCCATTTTCCTTCTCCCTCTCCTCACTTCCTCCAGCCCATTCTTCTCTCTGAGCATACACACAATTTATTCTTTGAGGAATGAGTTGTTATTTCCTTTCCAAATTAGTACATAAAATGACTGACCCCCCCCCCCCCCAACGAAACCTGGCCCAGTTTATAGTCAAAGAATGGATGATTTTTTTTTCTTAGATATTATTCACCCAAGGCAACAATAATCAAGAATGTATCAATTTTGCGGCTGTTTGTTTTGTAGTTTTTGACTTTTAGCTGGACATATGCACGTACACACAGACAACTGCTTTTTATATAACAAAAGACCTTCATTCATGCACTGGTTTAACCCATAAGTAATGTACTACAAACACTGATTAATCAATAGCCAAAATGATTATCTGTATTGTGTGACACATATACTAACCGCTACTGAATATTTACTAAGATTAACTTCAGCAGGACCAATGCCAAAAGTATGCAGTACTCATCTATATTACGATGATGAGCATTAATCCCATTGCACGTACTTGTGAATATTTAAGGTTTCAAATAAAATATAATAAAACCGGTATTGATTTTTATCTGATTTTAAAAATCCATGTAAATATAAAGAGATATAAGGTCAGTAGTCACTAATCTTTGGATTATCCCTGTAAAGAGATGAATTCAGCTCAAACTTTAGCTGAAACGAAATAGCAAGTATTAAATTGAGCCAGCGAGATAATTACAGTTGAACCATTCTTTATTCTGGACTGCAAGGAGATTAGCTCAGTTCAGACAATACGTGCACTTGAACAATGTCCAACTTGACCTTTGGGGGATTGCTGAATTGGAAAGTTTCCCAGTTGTTTGATGATTATTTAAACTGACACTTTTTAGATTTAGTAAGATGAGTTTTTCTCTTCCATCAAACACAAACTAAAATCATATTTTTGAATGTCAGTTAGGTCTGATTGTATTTAATAATGATCAAGCTGTTTCATTTCTTTGAAATTCCCTAAATTGTCCATCAACTAGATGTTTTAACCCATTAAAAACGGGCAAAAAATATAGCCAACTGAATGAATGCTTTATACTAAACTTCTAAAGTAAATGTGGTATTGTGGTGTTTAATCCCTATTAATCCCTAACTGTGCATCAAACGGATACCATAACTTAGTTCGCTGCACCTTATCATAACAAAGGTCCATACAAAATTTTAGCCAGATTGGCTCTGTATTTTCCGAGAAAAAGCATCTAGATTAAATATGATATTGTGGTGATTAATCACTATAAATTCCTAACTGTGCATCAAACAGATACCATAATACTTAGTTCTCTGCACCTTATCATAACAAAGGCTAATACAACATTTCAGCTAGCTTAGCTCAGTAGTTTCCGAGAAAAAATAGAATGGACAGATAGACAGACCAAGCAAAATATAAATAGATTTCAGGTATCGATTTTCTACTTTTAGATTACCTCTCCAGAAAAAAAAAAAAAAAAGGAAAATATTACATTTGTTGTGTTTTTTTTTCTTTAATACGTGGGTACATAGGATTGAGATGTATTCCAATCGTATATATTAATTGACTAACTGCATGTGCAAAAAGCACACAAGCCTAAAAAAAAATAAAAAGTAATTACATTTTAATGCAAAAAGAGGCTCCCAGCTTGATAATGACAAAAAGGCGAAAATAGTGGTCACATAACATGCTTACAATTACATCCGCACACCAAAATCATATTAGACACATACATTTCTAACAGCCATATCTTTTCTTACTTTGAACATTCAACTTTGCAAACATTTCTCAGAAAACAACTTTCAATCATCTGTAAAATGGTAGATGTATAATAAATATATTCTTTTATTTCTTTTAATGCTACTAAGACTAAGCTACTTTCCTTTAACAACTACAAAAAAAAACTTTAACATTCACAGGTAACATGAATTAGAACAAATAAATTGAGGACATTGCTAAAGCTGCTACAAAGAAGGTGGGTACCCTCTACCATGCAAGTAAATTAAACCAGAAAGTATTGTCTTTTTTTTTTACAGAGCCACCATTCACCCATGCATTAAATATTGCTGCCACATCTGGACTGGTGCATCTACCATTAGCCTCTCACTTTTAAACAAGATCCAAAAAAGAATCTCTAATCTAATAGGTCCTGCACTGTCAGCCAAACTCCAACCTCTGTCCCATCGCCATAATATTGTATTCATGTATCCATTTTACAAGTACTTTAACAGAATGTGCTCTGATGAACTCATAGCACTCATGCCCCCTCAATGTACATACTCCTGACTAACCCTACAAGCAGTAAAATCCCACCCTTTCACTGTTGAGTTCCCTAGATGCCAGAAAATCTTCCACTGTAATAGTTTCTTCCCTCGAATATTAAGACTTTGGAATTCCTTCCATTTCCTGCTGTACTAACATGCAAAATTTTAAATATAATGTGAATAGAGATCTTGCTGCTCAAATCACCACAGTTCCCTATTAGATACAATCCCAAATAGTAGCCGCTTATTTCAAGTGGCAATATGCCTTGTTTAGCGTGAAAAAGAGATTTAAATAAATTTGTTAGCCATGTTTTATTAAATCCATTTTTTCTCAATTTCAGCATAGATTAGATTTTAACGACCAGCATGGGTTTTGGTACATGTTCAACATGCTACCATCATCTATTCTCTATCCAAGCCAGAATCCATACTACAAATATGAGAAAGACTTGTTTATCAGAGTAGAACGTTATAGTTTAGAGGAATGTTGAACATAACTGGTATCGACGTAACAATGGCTTACTGCATGTTGTCTCCAAAGCACCGTGACAGAACGAGTGGTGAGGAGACAAACTGAATTGGACAAAATAAAAGCAGTGTACAAACGAATGAAAAGAGAAGGATTTGACAAATATATTGCCACCTCACTAATCATACGAAAAAAAAGAAAGTGGACTTCTGAGTCATACTTGTCATAGGGTTATTATTTGGTTAAATCAACCAATGCTTGCCTGCTCTGTCGTCACGTGATCTGAAACAGAAACAACTTTAAAGCAGACTCTTAAGAAATTTCATCTTTTTATTTTTATGCACTAAAATTTTGGTTCAAGTTGGAAATGAAAGGATTTACATTTTATATCTGAAGAAACATTAATTGCTTTCTTCCTTACTCTAAACAACTGAAATGCTTCCACACAGCATTTTTTTTTTATGGGATGGATTTATATTAGTTTAAAATATAAATCTCATCTGTCTGTTTAAATGTATGTATGTTTGTATGTATGTATGCCTAAAACTTTCGACAGAGGCGACAGATTTTCACGAGATCGGTATCATTTTGTAAGCTCAACCCTTCGGAAGATAAATATTGAAAAATTGGCTAAAAGCATTAACTCCTTCACCCTCAACTGGGCACTTTTCTACAGGGAGGGGTCGCTTTTTTCGCTGATATTTTCGAAAGTCATCTCCTCTTTTCGATTGACTAGCCTTAATTTAAACATTTGTCACTTCCAGTTTGGCGATGGACACAACAGCAAAGATGTCACTTTTTTTTTTTCATGTTCCTTTCCTTCTTCGCAGTACGGGTTCGAGCCTGCCTGCATACTAATTTTTTTTTTTTTTGCTCAACACACACGGGCAATACCGGGCACCCAGGCTAGTTTATATATATATAATATACAAATAAATACACTGTATTATTTGGCTTATTCAGACTACTGTTCTCATCTTGAGTGTTATTCACACAACGTTTCGGCCGATGTAATCTCCAACCTTCTTCAGGTGTATCTTGTTGAACTCTGGAATCTTTTTGCAAGGATTCATGGAGCAATAAATGAAGTAGAAAGTAAAATTTTCTGATGTAAGCTTTTGCGAGAAAGAAATCTTCTATCAGCTTCTTTTCTCTATTTTTTTAATATACTATTTTAGATATGCTAACTCATTTGTACACATTTTTTTATGTTTCTGAATTTTTGAGATGAGGATTGATAAGCCATATTATCTGGATTGTTTGGACTACTTTTCTCATCTGGAGTGTTATTCTGACAACGTTTCAACCAGTGTCAGGTTCGATTCGCAGAGCAGGCGATACTAAGAATTGTGAATTGCTTAAGATTTATACCCAATCATGGCTGATGTAATGAGAGCATGATATCTCTATGGATTAAATAAAGTGTTACATTTGAAATTCCATGCAAATTTCATCGTTCGACAGAAATATTCCCCAATTCAACAACATACACCTGAAAAAAGTTAGAGATTACAGCGATCAAAACGTTGACAGAATAACAATCAAAATACGAATAATAGTCCGACATAATTCAAATAATACATATTACTCAATCTTGTGCATAGATACAGAGACATAAGTACAGATCTATGGTATTTAAAGTCATTATTTAAAAAATTACAAGTTAATAACACTTTCAATAATATTAAAAAATAACTCAAGAAAAAAGAAACAAAAAAAGTGGTAGTGAATTTTTGAGTTTCGCTTTTTATACGATTGACCACATGTTAAGTCAACCAATCGTTGAGTATCTTATTGTCATGTGATCAAAACTCCCCATATTAGAAATAAAAGCAGTCTCAATATAATCTTACTTGCCAAAAAATGGATGAAAGTTATTGGTAGATGTAGAACAGTTGAAGTAGCAAGGTCAGTTGACGAAGGAATGCCAAAGAAACCATGGGAGGAAGTGATAAGGAAGGATTTGACAGAAAGATAAATAGAAACTTATGAAGAGATGGATTCTTTCTCGTGTTAATTGCTGGTGATCTAGGGATTGAATACTAAGCTATAGAGTCACAGTTTGAATCCTTTGATTGGCATTTATTAGCATCTCCTACACTGAAGATTGCATTAGAGTAAAACACTAGTGTTTGTAGGTAGTAATAATAATAATAAATATTTAAAATAAATATGTATATGTATATATATATATATATATATATATATATATATATATATATATCCGTCTCGTCACACAAAAGTTATTGAGTAAAAAACTACTGGATTTTGATTTCAAGTATTTAGGAAAATTTAGAAAGCAAATCTATTTCCATAATTTTCTTTCTGTTTTCTATATTATATGTTTTTTCTTTTTTAACAACTTTTCAATTTTCTTTTTCTTTCTTTTATTTTTTTTTTTTTACTTCAATTCAAGCGTTATTTTATATGAATATGGATATTAGTACGACATTGGCAAAGGATATTTTTTTTCCGCAATTTTTGACAAAGGGTGTACATTTTTATAGTATAAATCTTAGATAAGACTCGGACCATTTAAATGAATTGACTGAAATATTGTGATAACATAAGAAGAATGAGGTTAATGATGTAAAGAACTCTTGGAACAGTGACAAGATGGCTTTTCTTTTACTGAAGAAATATGTCTAAATAACTTTCAGGATACTCAGTAAACCCAGCACCTCAATATTTCTATGCTACAGACTTCTTACGAGTCTATAAAGATAGATGTAGGCTTTTCTTTCAAGCACCGTGTTAAGGTCGTTCCACGTGGTTAAAGAGAAACGTGGAAACCACCCTGGCAGAAAAAACAAAACTTTAAACCATAATTTTGTGTAATAAAAAGAAGCAGGAGAAATAAATAATTTCACAGATAATATTAGCTCTTCTACTACAACTGTGAATGTCACGAAGAAGGTGAGCAGGAAAACGAAAATAAATGTTCACAAGATTGCATGTTTGTGTTGTTTTGGATATGTTAAGAAACAGCGGCAGCAGAAACACTTGCTCATGAAAATTAGAATGCTTCAGGCAGTCTCTATTTACTTGCCTCTTCACGAGGGCAGAGTTAGGCACAAGGTCGGTCGTCTTTAATGCAAAGAAAATCCAGCTCTCCAGAAAGGGGAACTCTGAATTGAGACAAAAATTAATATAACCTCAATCTAGAAAGATTTATTCTTCACTGACAGAGAACAGAATAGATACTACAGTATGCATTATTTACTCACTGATATGTCCTGCAAAAAGGATATATTCGTTTGAAGTAGCTGAGTGGACTTGGCTACAGTATTTGAGTAATAATCTGGTAAGTCACCTTACTGAACGAGTGTTTGTGGTCGGAGGTGGTATAACCGTAGCGTGAAACTTCAGCGTACTTTTCAACATCTGTCCTACGTGGCTCTACCAATTGATTGATATTTTTTTTTCACAAAGGAATCACCACTTATCAAGGCTCAGAAGCCACTCGAGGATAGAGGGTTAAAGAGTGTACAGTGGTCAAAAGGACAATATCATAGTAACCGTTAGAAGTGTAAATTTGGTAAATTGGATTACTTAAGGCGAATGGCTCATCAAGAACTTGTTTACATTGGACTTGAAGACAGCCATATTATAGTCAGCTGGAAAGCAGGTAAACGGAAGAGAGTTCCACACGTGTGCAGTTCTTAGAAAGAAGCTTTGTTCATGGAATATACGTTTAGATTTAAGCACAGATAAAGAGTGGGGGAAATTATTGATAGTGTTTACAGCTAAACGAGTGTTTCTTGTGAATGTTTGGCGAGGGGGGACTATAGATTGGAGCTCAGACGAGCACTTGCCATGAAAATAATGATAAAACAGAGACAGGCTCGCAACGTCTCTTCTGTGAGAAAAGGGCATCCCCCACTAGGCTATGAAGTCTATTCTGAACTCTGTCAAGGCAGGATAAGGTCTTCCTAGCAGCTCCTGCCTAGATGTGACAACAATACTCCATCCTTGAATGTACTTGGCTCTTATAAAGGTAGAGAATTGCTTCAGCTGGTAGATATCTACTGGATCGATAGAAGGATCCCATCATTTTTCCAGCGACCTTGGCAATGGATTTGATGAACCTATTCCATTTTAGATCAGGTGTAAAAGTCAAGCCCAGAAGCTTGTCAAAACATGGAGCCTCCCCAAGACGAGAGCCATTCATTTCAATTGATGCCAGAGGGGGATCAGAACGTTGATGATGCAAAGATAGAAGCTTGGTTTTAAATGCATTAAAAGTAACCAGCCACTTTTTCCCCCATTGTACCACATGCTCAAGATCCAAGGAGAGAGAATCAGAGAGAACTTAGTCGTTTATGATCTTTGATGTGTTGCTATAGATGGTAGTGTCTATGAATGATCTAAAGATTTGATTTGGAAGATCATTAATATAGATTAGAAAAAGAGTTGAACCCAGAATGGACCCCTGAGAGACTCCAACATTAATACTGAGAGCTTCTGATTTCTGCCCATCAACCACTACTCTTATGAACCTATCAGAGAGAAATGATTTAATAATTGAAAAGATATTTCCAGCTATGGCATAGCTGGAGATCTTGTGAAGTAGACCTTTATGTCATACCCTATCAAAGGCCTTTGATATGTCAAGAGCAATTGCCCTAGAAAGGTAGCCTCTGTCGAGAGATTCGCAATAAATAACCGTAGCACATTTGCTGTAGATTTAGCAGAACAGAAAACATATTGTGTTCACTAAGAAGGTTATTTTTGCTGAGGTGGTTGACTATTTCTCTATTTAACACAGATTCAAGCAACTTACTCATAACGCACAGGAGACATAGGTCTGTACTGAGAGGGAGATAATCGATCACCTGAATTCTTAAATACAAGGCATACTGATGAGATTTTCCAGGGTGTTGGGAAGCTACCCTAATAGGTTATTACCTCAAACAGCTTACCCTTGGAATTTTCTCTTTATTCACTGTTTCCCTGACTGTACCAACATGCAGAAACTTAAATGTAATGTGAACAAACATCTTGATTCATAACTCTCTATTTAGGATGCCCCTATAAATCTGACCCCTAATTCACAGTAGCCCCTAATTTATCAGTTGCAGTGTGCCTTGTTTAGGGGTGAATTGAAATAATAAAAAAGGGCGCATTTAATGTAAGTATAATTACATCTCAATATGTGCATTTCTTATTGTGATTAGAATGATGGTATTCTGCGTTTAGCATTCATTTCTGAAATAACATCTCTGTGTACTATTTACATATGGCACGTATCTTAACCTTTTTTGTTCATCTATTACAAACTGTAACAACTGTATATGTTATTGAATCTAAAATGTTTCTATTTTTCTTTTTCAACACCATTGATAACCACACATGAATAGAGAATTGATCGTTCCTGATCACGTGGTCAACTAAAGTGATAAAATAGAAATATCAAATATCCATATTTTACACCTACTATAATTAGATTAGCACTGACATCGCAAATACTCAACTGTTTATGTTAAGCTTC
Source organism: Euprymna scolopes (assembly GCF_053919585.1). Lineage (NCBI taxonomy): Eukaryota > Metazoa > Mollusca > Cephalopoda > Sepiida > Sepiolidae > Euprymna > Euprymna scolopes. The sequence continues at coordinate 73,219,526 of NC_136483.1, forward strand.
TTAAAGTTTTAATATTGTCAGACTATTTTGTAAAAAAAAAAAAAATAAATAAATAAATAACTCCACTCTCATGCTCTATATAAAAGAAATAGAAAACTGGCAAATTTCAAGAGAACTTTATAAAATGTCTAAAAAATATTGAAAAAAAAAAAAAAAAAAAAAAAAAAAAAAAAAAAAAAAAGAAGTTTTTTTTTTTTTGTTTTTTTTTATACCAGAGAGCTCATTGTTCAAATTCCTTGGACCAAATAAAATTCCAATGAGATCGAAAGCATTTCTCCTTTTTCCTTTACTTCAATTATGAAAGCAATGGGGGTGCATAAATTAATGTTAACATTTAATGCTACTAAGCCTAAGCTTCTTTACTTGAACAATTACAAGAAACCTTCTCGACTATCGATTGCCATGATAAATAATACCCTACCTAAGAACTCTTAGTTCAAACTCTTCAACTTAACATTTACAGGCAACATAAACTGGAACAAATACATTGAAGACATTACTAAGACTGTTGGAAAGAAGGTGTGCTCTCTCTACTGTGCTAGAAAACTACTCACACTTGCCAATATCTTGTATCTCTATAAAACCACCATTCACCTATGCATGGAGTATTGTTGCCATATATGAGCTGGTACTATTAACCAAGCTTCAACCTCCATTCCATCGCTGCAATGCTGCATCTCTGTGTCTGTTTTACAAGTACTTTAATCGAATGGTCTCTAACGAATTCCTAGCACTTGTACCCCATCAACGTAAATACCCCAACTAACCTGACAAACAGCAGATCACACCCCTTCACTATAGATGTTCCAAATGTAAAAAACCGTCTACTCTAATGTTTTTTTTTTCCTCTCGAACAGTTAGACTTTGGAATTTCCTCCCTGTTTCCTGCTTTCCTGACTGTACTGACATGCATAAGTTTAAATATAATGCAAGCAGACATTTAGCTGCTCACATACCTATATAGTTATCATGCATAGTAACTCCTTACATCCAAGTGGCAATATACATTGTTTGGGATGAATAAGAGTTAAAAATATAATTAAAAAAACCCAAAAAAACTACTAGTATTTGAACTTGGTCCACCCAGGTCCATTTCACTTCTGACGTATAAGCATAACAGAATATAAGGGATTAGCTCTGTATAGTCTTACAATCACTGGTATGCTCTGTATTGAATAGTTTAATTGTTATAAAGCTTTTACTAGTGTGAATTTGCTTCAAAGGCAAATGGACAAAATTAGCATAGCTCTCCCCTCTCCCACTTTCCAAATATGTGTCATTTGTGAGGATATACTCTGTTCAGGTTTCTGTGGGTAGCTGAGAAAATAGGTCATCAGACGCATACGAAATGGGTTGTGTATACATATTCATGGATATCATACGTACATTTTATTTTACATCACTTATAATCTATCCTGTCTTTAATATATTAACATTTTAAATAGTGTTGGGACGATTAATTGAAATCGGAATTGGGAATCAGAATCAATATTGAAATTTTTTGGAGTATAGGAATCAAAAAAATGTGTGACTATTTTCTGATGCCAAAAAAATGTTTTAATTATTATTTAATTTTTGTTTGAAATTTATTTTTCCATTGCTGTTACTAATGACAAAATGATAAATATGTATTGATTTTAAACTACCAGTAAGATTAAAATCTATAGATCACCCCCCTCCTTCACCACAAGTGTATTCTTATGTTTGCAAAGATACATGCATACATTACATGTTTTTTATAGTAATTTAAAAATTAAAAAAACAATCAACAACTCTATGATTAAATATTTAGAGATTTAAAAAAAAAAAAAAAAAAAAAACCCAACAGAATCAGTAATTGTAATAGAATCGAGAATTTAGAACAGAATTGGTAATTGTATTGAAATCAGGAAAATATTGGAATCGCCTCATCACTAATTTTCAATAAACTATTTTGTAACAAAAATTTCATTGAAAAAGATTATTTTTTTTATGTGCAACTTATCATATCAAAATGTCATTATAAAATTATTTCTAAATGATTGCATTTTTTGTATTATTCGCACTACTGTTCTCCTCTTGAGTGTTATTTGCACAACATATGGGTCGATGTAACCTCCGGCCTTCTTCAGGTGTATCTTATTAAATAACACTCAAGATGCGAACAGTAGTACAAATAATCCAAATTATCAATCTTCATCTAAAAATTCAGAAACATGATTAAGTTTTTGTTTTTTAGAAAAAATTAGCAACATTAAAAAAAATTCAAAATTCTATGTCTAAATTAAAAACTGAAATGCTTTAATGTCATCCCAGATGTAATTTAAGCACAAGTTCAACATGGGAAGTGTTCACTGATGCTTTCTACTGTACTTCTAAAAAACAAGATTTGGTGCTTGTCCAGAATTGAGCCGAATTAAAGAATAAAAATATAGAAAAATCTTTGTAATGTATGTACTCATCACAGAATGGAAATATCATATTCCAAAAATCACATGAATCGATCAACTATTTTTTTTTTTAACTAAGAAAATCAAATTTTATGAGGAAGCAAGATGAATCTGCCATGTTTTTAGAATGTTTTAGAAATTAAGGGAGACAACTCAATTTGACTACCGAGAGTTTTATTTGTTTTAATCAGCCTTGTAATAGCTGTGAAATATTGATTGCTAAAAATCGTAAAATTTTATTTTCCTAGTTAAAAAAAAAAACGTATTAAAGATTTTTCTGCATTTTTTAAAAAAATTATGTTGAATTCTGGACAAGAACCCAAGATTTAGCTCCCTTAACAACCTAAATTGATATGATATTTATGCCTCTCAAAAGCCAGTCTCTGATTCACGTTCTGATAGGTGGTACTAAAATTAAAGGGAAGCGTTGCATATCCTGGAATAGGATCTGACTTTTAATCTAGTTTGAATTGTTTTTTCTCTATGTTTGGCAATATGTCTTCAGCTAGTTTATTAATAAAATAGCTAATTTAGCTTTATTCCCATTCAATATTTACGATTAACAATCTATATACTATTAAAATTTTTTAGGTGTTTTTTGAGTTTGCCTGTTCAAACACAAATAGAAAAACAAGATTGGTTGACAAAAATGGAATAGGCAGAGTACACATTACTAAGATTTTGTGATGTCAATAACCGAGTTTGCATCTCATATAAATCTAAAAGATTTTTTTCAACTGGATACATGTTTTATACTTTTAAAGAAAATAACATAACCTAAAATAAATAATTTTTTTTTTTTAATTACATATTTTTTAAGTGATATTTTTTGTTTTCAATAATCTGCAATAACATAGACATTAAAAGTATTCCGCATTAGTTCAAAGTGAATTATTTTTTTTACCACAAAAAAAAAAAATAATAATTTCTAATTTTTTTTTAGAAAAAAAAAATTTACTTTGAACTAAGAAAGAAAAAAATAATTTCTAATGTTCTTCTTTGCTAATAAAAACAATACATAAACAGATTCATCTTATACAAATACTAATATCTTTTTTCACAAAATTTCACAAATATATTTCTTTATACCAGCTATATAGCAGAGAGTCTCTTCCGACAGACAGGACCTCATATTCCCAAATGGTCACTTATTCAGTACTGACCAGGTTCAACATTGCTTAACTTTGGTTAACAAGATCACTCATTCATACTGGTTCTCATTAGATCAAAGTTGAGCGACATTAAGCCTAGCTAGTACTAAATAGATGACCATTTGGAAATACCAAGTGCTGTATGTGGAAGGAATTTCTTTTTTTGTCAACATTGTTTTGAATCGTTTTTGATTTTTTAATGCTACTGAATTCAAGCAATGCCAGTTCAGAAGATGTGCTGTTGGTGATTGCGCAACTCTTGCTTCACAAAAGACTCCACATGCAAGCACCTTTACAGGGGTTATTCATTGTTTCTGGAAACTGAATGGAGGCCTACTACTAGCTATGAAGTGGTAGGAGCTAGATAAAGATGGAACTTGACATACCCAGGTAATGTACCAACACCACTCAAGAAGCGGGTATAAACTAGTAGATAGTAAAATATTAAAAGCAATTAATTACGAACAAACAATTCTGGTGTGTTTCTGAATTTTTGTAGATGAGGATTGATAATCTATATTATTTGGATTATCCAAACTACTGTTCTCATCTTAAGTGTTATTATTCTTACAAGGTTTATTCACATGTATCTTGCTGAACGTGAAAATTTTTCTATCAAACTCAAGAATCTGCACTTAATTTCAAGCAAAACCGTTTATTTAATCCACAGGTGTAACATACTTGGGAACCAATGGCATAACGGATAAAATACTAAGTAAAAAATCCAGTTCTAAGTGACATGCTTCTGTAGGTCAAAAGTTCAATCCTCAGTGTGGGTGATACTAAAAATGCTATTGTGAATTATTTAAGACTAACGGGGGTGCCCGGTGTTGCCTAGGTGTTTGAAAAAAAAAACTGTTACTAGGCAGGCAGGCTCGAACCTGTGACACAAAGGCGAAAAAGAAGAAAGTGAAAGAAAAGCTGAGATCTTACCACTACGCTAAGACATGAGAAGAAGTGAAAAGCGTTCAAATTTAACAATTAAGAAGTTGACTTGAAGTGAATAAGTTAAGAATCACGCAGGCGCAGAAATGAAGGTTGTCTGCGGGCCAGTTTCTGCTTCCTAACGATGTTGGAAAAAACCAGCTCCTTCCAAAAAGGAGGAGCTCTCCAAATGAATAGCAATTGTTTGATATGAAGGGTTTTCCCAACATTGATCAAAGCTAATTGCCTTTCTGGAAGTTCTGGCCGGAAAGCCGGCGGACTGATTCGATTCAATTAGTTTCGCTTTATTTATACGAAAAACAAGTGAAAGGACGGAATAGCGTGAATTTTATAAAAGTTGATCAAAATTAATGTAGAGATGACATCCGTTTGCAAATCGTAGATATTATAATCTAGGGAGTATTCTCTATCTGTATAAAAGCCAAGTACGTCCAAGGATGGAATACTGCTGCCACATCTGGGCAGGAGCTGCTAAAAATAGCCTATCCTGCCTTGACAGAGTACAAAATAGACTTTGTGGTTTGGTGGGGGATGCCCTTTTCTCTTCCTTGCAGCCTCTCTCCTACAGAAGAGACGTTGCGAGCCTGTCTTTGTTTTATCGTTATTTCCGTGGCAAGTGCTCGTCTGAGCTCCAATCTCTCGTCCCCCCCTCGCCAATCTTTCATGAGAAACACCCGTCTGGCTGAAACTACTGTCAATAATTTTCCCCACTCTTTATCTGTGCCTAAATCCAAATGTAGATTCCATGAGCAGAGCTTCTTTTTCAGAAGTGCACGATTGTGGAACTCTCTTCCGTTCGCCTGTTTCCCACCTGACTACAACTTGGATTTCTTCAAATCTAACATAAACAAGTTTCTGACAAACCGCCCCCTTAAGTAAGACTATCAAATCTCCAATACTAATGATTACTACAATACTATCTCATTGATTACTGTATACGCAATAACCCTTATCCCTGAGTAGCCTCTGGGCCTTGATAAGTGGTGACTCCCATGTAAAAAAAAAAAAAAAAAAAGTATATAAAAATTTTTACAAAATAGTAACCCTCTCAAGTCCCCCCACCCCTGAATAAGCCTTTCTTGGACATACACAAATGCGCGCAGCCGTTTTGCCTTTTATATCTATAGATTTCTATCCAGAAGAAATTGACAGAACAAAAGCATGCAACCCCCTGTGAATTAAATAAAGGATACCGTTCAAAATTCCGTGCAGATTCCCAAGTTTGACAGTTTCCGAGTTCGACAAGATACACCTGAAGAAGGTCGGAGGTTACATTGACAGAAACATTGTGAAAATATTACTCAGGATGAGAGCAGTGGTCTGAAGGATCCAAAAAATATGATACAGTTATTTAAGCTCAGCAGATAAATCATGTAACAAGTCATTATGAATAACAAAATAGAAATGATCAAATATATCATTAAAAGATTAAAGAATCACACGTGAGAAATAACAAAGGCTGGTGGTTATTCTAACTAGGTAAGGAGTCAACTAAAGGGATTTTACATAATTTAAGTTGGTACAAGTCCATAACTCTGCCTCCCATGAAAAAACGAAAAATAGCAAAAAGAAAGAAAAATCTTTACGGTGATGAAAAAATATATATTGTACTCCAAAAATCATGTAAATTGATCAAGTAGTTTTATTTTAAAAAACGAAAATCAAATTTTACGGATAAACAATGATTGATGACATCTTGATGCCATTTTGCAGAACAAGCGAGATAATTCCAAATAATTCAAACTTTTGTAAGATTTTAGAAAACCATTCTTAACATGGGGAAGAGAGCATTGGAAAAACTCAAATGATTTTCTTTCTAAAAATAAAAGTATTTGATCAATTTATATGACTTTTGGTGTATGATATTTTCTTTTTGTCACAGATATGTACATCATAAAGATTTTTCTTTGCTTTTTTTTTCTTGGTGGGAGAGTTAAGTTCTAGCACCTTAAAATCTACCAGTAAAGTTCTTGGAGAACTCTAGAAAATGTTTAATTTCATATTAGCATGCAAAACGGTATCTTATTTATTTTTGAACAGTTGAGTACTTGGTGATGTCTATGCTATTCAAATGATAACAGGGAGATAGAAATATCTAACAGGTACGGCTACATCAACTACAGGGCAGAGGTTGCAGAAGAAGAGCCAATATTACCTGTGAAATTCTCTCCCTTTTCTTCTTGCTGGTTGGTTTTGAGCTTAACAAAACTATGGCTGAAGAATGCCTTTCTTCCAGGGTCGCTTTTACATCTCCCTCTCTCTCTTCTCTGCCCATGTAGAGTGAACCAAACAGGATGGTGGTTCAAAGAAAAACTCAACCATATATCATATTTCCAAATCCAATAAGTGTCTTTCTGAACCCATAAGAAAGCCATGTGTATAAAGATATTGTGATGTTTGGTTTAGTATGCAGGCAACCTTATCATATTTATATAGTCTTTTCCAGTGAAGTAATTGCAAAAAAGTATGAGTGTATTTTTTTTGTCATCATTTCTAGAACTGTTCAGACTATTCATTTCAGAATTTTTTAGATGAGGATTTGTAATTTGTATTATTCAGATTATTCAGACTACTGATCTCATTTGTGATGTTGTTCAGATTATTGCCTTTGATTTTGTTGCAGATTTTTTTTTTTTTAGATGTGGATAGATAAGGTGGATTATCAATTTGGATTATTCGAATTGGATATTGTTCTCACATTTCATCCGATGTAACCTCTGACCTTCTTCAAATGCAGTGTATTCAAAAATCTTCATGTCAAAATCGATAACCTATACAAAATTTCAGACTGTACCCATCATTTAATCCAGGAGGATAGATTGTTCTTGTTTCACCAGCCATGCTTGGGAAGAATTCTTAAATAATTAGTAATAACTATTTTATTCTTAGTATCGCCTGTAGTGAGGATTGAACCTTCAACCTCCAGAAGACTTACTCAGAAAAATTATACTTAACAACTTTATCCATTATGCCATATTTTCATGTTTTTGTTGCTTCTATAATATTACAGCAGATTGTTTATGAATGTTAATAGGTGTAAAATGTTTATGAAATTTGTGGCTAAAAAAAAAAGTTTTTTTTAATGAAGTTCTTTTGTTTTTCATCAGGAAATTTCCATTGTTAATATATGGAAAGATATTTGTGATATTAAAGCGATTGACTCCCAAAATGCCAATTTTTATCAATTAGTTTTATCTGTTTTATAAGGTGAATTAATTTTTGTCACTACTTGGAAAATCAGGCAAAACTAGTCAATAAAATTTGGTAGCTATTTTGGGAGCCAACCGCTTCAATAGAAGCAAAATGTTGAAAAGATGGTTTACAAAAAAAACTGAGAAAGCTTTGTAAAGATGGATCAGCTGAACAAATGATTAAGAATAACATTAGTAGACAACTGGGTAATCACGCAGTATAGTTAACAGTCAAGAAATAAAAAAAAGAAAAAATACAATTTGAAACAATTGCATTAAAATTTAATTTTATACTGACCAACGTTAATTTCAAAACTAGATTTTGGGCAAAACTTTTTTTTGTTTACATAAGAATCAAATTGGCTGCCTCCCCCTCTATTACTGAGGTGCTTTATTCATTTAAAATATATAGTGAAAAAAAAATGACTTGCCCGACTAACCCTAAGTCTGAGTCGCAAGCCACCCCGGATTTAGTAAAAAGAAAATGACAACTAGCATTATTTTTTGAGCCTAAAATGGTCTGAAGTAAGGCGACCATCCTCCCTCTCAATGCCATTTTTGTTTTTCTTTGCGTTTCGGTAAATCAAGTTTATGATAACAAATTCAAAGATAAGAAATCTGGTAAGTGTTAAAATTGTAGCCAGAGCAGAATGCAAAGAAAAAAATCTATATAGGCATTAAAAATGGTTTTATGCAGTTATATTTATGAAATATTAATAGACGAGGAATTATTTTAAGTTAAAATCCATTTAGTACTACACATGTCACTTGCAAAAAAAAATATACCTGAAATGTGCCAATATTATATGAATAAGCAAAATCAAAACAAGATGGTGACTGAATTTGACCTGATGTCGTGTGATTCCACTTATTCACCATAATGCTTACACATTTCAAGCATATTTTTTTTTCAAGTTACATGCATAATATTAAATGGATTGTAACTCAAAATGATCTCCCATTTATTAATATTTGATAAAAACAACAGCATAAATCCATTCTTAATGTCTATATTAAAGTTTTTCTCACATTCTCTTCTGGCTGTAATAAATCTTACAATCAGTTCTTACACTTCCACTGTTAACTATACTGCAAGATTACCAACAACTGATTGCAATGATAGTGACTCATTTCAAAATGACGCTGATATTCTGAACAATTCCAGGAATGTTGATTCATCTTAGAATTGTAGAAATTTACAGAATTTATTTTTCTATACATTATAGTAAATACAAGAAAAAGAAACAATTAGTCGAAACAATACTTAAAATAATAAAAATCCAACATTACAAGAAGTTTTTAGCATTAAAAAAAACAAAAAACTCAACACAAAAAAATTAGAATAAGAAAAATCAGAACACTATTTGGTTTGTTTTGTTTTATGGCATATCAACCCTTTTCGGATTATTTAATGCCAAATCCAGTCATTTGGGGAAAAAAAACAAAGTTCTTATGCTTCAAGTTTTTTTACGTCTTTGATTATTTATTCATGGTCTTTGGTTTGGTTGTTTTATAGAGGAAAATTGTTGTTTTTAGTTTTAGATTTTGCAGAACATGATTGAATTTTGCAAAGGAAAAGGGGGGAAAAAACAATAACAGCAATGTTTTAGCATTTCTAGTCAGGAAGTCAGTGTAGCACCAGGACAATATATTTACACATTATATGACACATAAAAAAAATAAAATAAAAGATTGGTTTGATTGTTTTGTCTTATGGCATATCAACTCTTTTCGGATTATTTAATGCTAAATCCAATCATTTTGGAAAAAAAAAAATTGATTACAAATACAATAATTTTATATAATAATAATCTTAAAAACTACTAAATAAAAAATATAAAAAAAAACAATAACTATTTGTTTTTCACTGGTTTATCCAATAAAAAAAGTTACATTTTTCAAAAGTAATGCTAAACTTTTGTTCTTTATTTATTGGAATTTACATTCATATTACTGGCATTCACTTGGTGTTGCCCATGTGAAGATATATTATGGATCATTAGGTTTTTATAGAAAAAAATATTTTCAAATATCATCAGGTTTACAATTTTTGAAAAACAAAACAAAAACACATTAAAATAACATTTGTAATATGTAAGGTAATAAAAAAAATACTAGTGTAGTGGTGTTACAAAACAAAACCAAAAAAACAAAAAATTAAAAAACAAAACAAAAATGGTTTCTTGGCAAATTGATTTAACCAATCAAAATGAGTTTAAATTATTTTAAATCTTAAAAAGAACTATTTAATTATTTAGCCAAATTTTTTTAAATACATTCTTCACTGAGATGTAATTTATTTGGTTATAGTAATATATTAGAATGTAAAGAAACAAATTTCGTTTTTAAAAATAGATTTTCTTCATTTCGTAAAATAAAATAAATGGTTGTAGTCAGCTTAAGTCTTCCTGTATTTTCCGCATAACTGTTACTGGAACTGGTGACGACTCAAAATAGTCCCTTCACTTATTTTGTTATTCAATAATTGTATTTTGAAGCGATTTATTGAGATAAAATATAAAAAGCACATTTTTTAAAACTATGCAAATAAAAATAACAAAATTAGTCTTTATTTGCACTTTTAATAAAAAAAATTAGAAAAATGAAAGTGTTTTTTGTTTATGAAATTATAAAAATCACAAAATTAGTCTTTATTTACACTTTTTAAGTTATTTTATGAGGTTTGTATAAATCAAACATCATAAAAATTGTATTAAAAAAAAATTGACAAAAAGTGTTTTAAAAAATTCTTAATAAAAAAATAATTGCAAAAACTGTTTTTAATAATTCTTCATAAAAAAAGATCAGAAAAAGGTGTTTTCGATAAAACATAAAAAAAAGAGAATACATGCACAGAGAAGATGTAGATGTAAGAAAAAAGCAAAAAAAAAAAGGGACTATTTTGATTCATCACCTGTTCCAGTTTCAGTCATATGGAAAATACAGGAAGACTTTAGTTGACTATAACTATTTATTTTATTTTATTTTATGAAACAAAGAAAATCTATTTTTAAAAACACGGCATTTTTTCAGCTATTTTATAGTCATAACCAATAATTTCTCCTAGTGATCCAGATAGAATAGAAGGAAAATTTCAATGGTATCATTAAATTTCTTGAAAAAATTAATCCTTATTAAAATTGATTTGAATGCTTTAAATTAAAAATTGTAAACATATCGATTTTTATAAAAACACAAGCAAAATAAAACAGCAACCTTCAAATGGGCTTAATTTAAAATGTTATTACACTAAAAAAGCAAACACAAAACTGACATTCAATCAACCATTTTCACTACTACGGTTAAAATTGGTTAATGGTTGACTGGATTATGACAAGTTCTAGACAGTTGTCTCACACAAAACATTCCTTTTATGACTGAAAGAGCTCGCAACTATTGGAGTCAAAATGTGCACTCTTATGCACATATTTGCAAACAATCATTTTGTATATAGATACCAAATTTACAATTGTTTAGAAAAAAATTGTATATTAAACAGAAAATCGAAATAGTTCACTATCTTTTACTGCTTGCATAGTATTTTTTATTATTTGCCTAAATAAAATTGTTTAATCCATATACACAGTTGTTGTTATTTATTTTCAAAAGATACTGTTGCTCTAATTACACTTTGTGCACCTATCTTCAGGTATAGTTCTTTTTTCTTGTGCAAGAGCTTAACTTTATTTTGGGGATAAAAATTCCCATATTATTGCAACCATAGATTTGAAGTGGCTGGTTTGAAGAGAGAAACAAAGTATTTAATTAGGAAGTTAAAATTACCGGATGTTGAAACTAATATATTTTAAAATTTTACAGAAGGTCAGAAAAACATTAGAAGAGGGCAAGTTTATGGTCGAAAAAATATTTGATTCTCTTCAGCTTTTATTTATATCTGTTCTTTCTGGAAAAATCCTAATTTTTTCGGGAAGAACAAATAAAAATAGAATCTGAAGAGTATTCAATATTTTTCGACCATAAACTGATTACCTATTATCGGATTTGAAACTGACGGTACCAATGTTTTTCTTATCTTCTGTAAAATTTTAAAAATAAATATGCTCTTATAATTGAATTTTTTCTTTATAATCGAGAACTTTGCTGGGGTTCTTTCCTTCAAACACTACACAATTATATATATATATATATATATATATATATATATATATATATATATATATATATCAGGATAATGAAATGAATTAGCTCACAGATTAATGAATCTTGTAGTTTCAAGTCTTACAAAATACTTTTGGGAAGTAATTTTTTTTATATAAAACAATCCCAGTCAAATAAAATTCCTCAATATGCTAGATATACCTCTGAATGAAATTTAAATATAAAAACTTTAAATTATATATATATATATATATATAATCTGTGACATTACTATTGCTAATACTACATAATCATCTGTTTAACTGTTTGACATATGGTATAATCATGTTGACACACCACTTCTCATCAGATCACTGAAGTTAAGCAACATTGAGCCTGGTTAGTACCAGATGGGTGACCATTTGAGAATTCTAGTTGCTGTATGTGCTTTCCGCTTATCTCGGCATTGTTTCCAGTCGTCCTGAACCTCCACTTGCCACTGGTATTCAACAATGTCAACTCAGGAGAGGTGTGGTTGGAAATTGCACAACTCTTGCCACAAAAATTTCACGCGCAGGCACCCTTACAGTGGGTATCCATAGTCTGTCAAGACTAAAGGAAGCCTCTTGACATACTGGCATGTGTTGAATGGCTTTTAGAAATTGACTTTCAAACTAACCTATTTTGGCCAGGTCTTTATTTATCTCTCTTTCTGTCAGATTCTCACATTTTTTTCTTTGACCTTTACCTATTTCCTCAATTGTTCTACGTCTTCTAACCCAAGAAGATATATACAGGGTGTCCACAAAATCTGGCTGAATTATGTAGTCAAACTTTGTTGACACCCTGTAGATTATGCAGCCAGACTTTGTGGACACCCTATATATATATATATATATATATATATATATATATATATATATATATATATTTCAAGAATTATATAATTTTATACTAATTTATACTTAAAAGCAAGCTATCAAATTTAAAATTGTTTAGAAAAAAAAAATTGTATATTAAACAGAACATCGAAGTAGTTCAGCATAAAATATATAGGTCCTACTCATCAGAATCCCAGATCAAAAAATTAAACAGAAAACTGAGGTTCGTCAACGGCAAGGAATAAGATCCAAACAACAGATTGACAAACTCATTCATAATTCACCTTAAAAGATGATGTAATAATAGTTTTGGAAACATGTTTAAAAGGACAAAAGAAAACATCCAGGATGCAATTAAAAATGTCAAACAAACACCAAAAAATATAAATCTGAAGAGAAAATTTTTTTTTAATATCAAATATTTGTTGATTATTGTTGCCATTGTCACTACAGATAATATAACAATCTACTTATATATGAAATGGATTTTGTATGTGTGTGTGTGTGAGAGTTTCTTCTCCTAAAGACTCCAAAACAACCAAATCAATTTTTGTTTTTAATTTCACGCAAATATACTTTATATCTGAGAGTTGTTAGATAGGTTTTGTGTTGGAATGCCTCTGATAAATACGAAAATCAATAATCAAAAAATCCAATTTAAAAACGAACAATCCTATTTGGACCAAAGTTAACACCTTTAAACAGCCTAAAATCACAAGTGCATTTGAGAAGTTTTATCATCACAGAAGCAGAAGGGCCCGACATATAAAAGTAATTGTAGTTTCTTTAATAAGACAGATGCTCGTTTGAGATGAATGTTTCTGTTTAGAGCACAATTGAATCATGATACTTTTGTATTTTAAACTTTAATTCAAGCCATTATATAAAAATAATTTTATAAAATCAACAGTAGGTTCTCTACAGTGCAATGTAGGTTACAATGTATTGTGAACTAAGTCACTGTGAGGAGGCATGGAAAGTTTCTTCCTGGTGCACCATGGTGGGTCCACGACTAGAGCAGGTAATCAATTGATTTGATTAGAAAATGGACAATTTCACCAATTGCGATGACAATAAAAGTATTGAAAGTGTGGGACATTCGTTGATCCTCATTTAATCCCTGGCAGCATTGGGTCTCCCTGCTAGTATATTCATAAGCTTTATTTCATGCTAAATACTGAGCTTGTATTTTATAATTGAATTCGACACCTTTTTGTATCAATTTGATGAATATAAATGTAATTTATAATTTCATAATATCATATATATGCTTCACCATTTAAAAGGAAATTTTTGTTACATGTCACTTGAGGAAGAAAAAAAAAACAAAGGAAAAACACTTATCTTAAATACTTTACCCGGTTAAAGAAACACATTAAAATATTCTTGTTGAGTGTCTTTTAAAGAAAACAAAAAAGAATGTGTCTTAAATATTTCACAATTTTTTTAATATATAAACTTCATCACTTTAAAATGGAAAGTGATGGTAGTCAAGTGGTTAATGACATAAACTAATGACCTGGGTGTTCCATGCTCGAATCCAGTTCGTTTTACAAAAATCACTTTCATGGTTCCTTCCATAAGTACCTGGTGGCTTTTTAGAAAAAATCTGGCTACAAAAACATTTGGGAAATCAATGCCAACAATAGAATCTTGGATTCATACGATATGATGATGCTGATCATGTTAAAATCATCTTGTTGCTTGGAAAATTTGAAAGAAAAAAAACCCTATGATTTTTGGCTTAATTTTGAATGCTCTTTGTTGTTAGAATATGAGGTGATTTTTTTGGTATAAGAACTTTTGGTATAAGATTTAAGTTTACTTTTTTTTTTTTGTTTTACTTTTTTTCACATGGATTTTATTTCTTTTGCAGATTCAAGAAAAACTTTGAGAGTTTTGGTGATTAATAAAGATGGCTGACCAAGAAGCATGCTCCAGGATTGAACAGTGGTCTGTTATCAAGTTTTCGGTTGCTGAAGGGTGCAAACCAGTTGAAATTCATAAGAGAATGTCAACTGTGTACAGTGTCACATGCTTCAACCAAAAAGAATGTCTACAATGAGCTAAATTGTTTAAAGAAGGACGGAGTAGTGTTGAGGATGAAGACAAGCTTGGTAGGGCTAGAGAAGTGAGATTTCCTGAAGTGATAGAATCAGTAGTGACCTCACTCAGCCTGATTTTCAACTGTTTGGTCCCTTGAAAGTGTTCATGAGGGTCACAAAGTTTGAAAGTGACAATAAAGTCAAAAGTGTTGTGAGTGACTTGCTGAGATAGTCCAAAGATTTTTATGCTATGGAAGCTTGTACACAGATGGGAGACTAGGTTGTAAAATAATTTAAAAAAAAAAGCTTCTATCAGTCCTTATACTAAAATTTTCCTTATATATTGGAAGAGTGTAAAGAGTAAAATCAAGAAAAAAAGATTGAAAAATGAACCTGCTTAAGCCACTACTTTCATTGCTGAATTTACATGCCCACCTGATAAGAAATAAAAATTGGAAGAAATAACACGTGGGCTTAAAAAAAAAGAAAAAAAAAAAAGAGAAATTCTTGTATTTTTTATTGGCTGTAATTTTTGGAAAAACAAAAAGAAAATACACATATTTCTTGCATGTCGTGATTTTTTTGATTAAAAAAAAAAAATAACATTACAGTTTTAAAAGAAAATAATTTTTGGGTTTCTTTGCCTGTTGTGGCTAATTGATAAAAAATAAAACTTTTCAAAATTTACAAAAGGAAAAGATGTAAGCATAGGGATCACCTAAAAAGAAGAATATTCTGTTTTAAATATTCTGTAAGCCAAAGAAAACCTAACAGAATCTTTTTCATAAAGAAACAAAAAAAACAAAAAAAAAAATTAATTATAGTCTTTCAAAAGTTAAAAAAATATTAAAAAGTGAATAAATTTTGTGATAAAGCTGAAATGAATCTCAAAACTAACAGTTATTTACAAAATGAAGGTCAAGATGCAGTTTACCACTCCAACGTCTATGATAGCAGATGGAGACTTTATTGTCTCTGTCAAATGAATCCATTATAAATGATGTTGCTGAAGAGTCCAATCATATAAATTATAACAATCAGATGTTTGTATCGCTTGCACGCACTCAAGTTTAGTGGAAATAATAAAGGCAAATTTGAATTTAAAAACTTGCTATCACAATTCCATAACTGCATCTGCTTTGTAAGAGCTCAGAAAAAACTAAATCGTCTCATTTAAAGAGCTATTTAATGGATCATGTTAAACACCTAATTTATAATCTTACTTTGGAAGATAGTAATTATGAAGTAGCAATAACCTTGTTGATTCAAGAATTCCTGGACCTATATTTTATCTCCAATGAAATTTTCAACCAATTATTATATGCATTCCCTAAGTATGATCCCAATTTAAAAAATGTTAAACAATTTTTATCTGAAATGAGGGTTGAACTAAGAATATTGTATGATTTGGATTTTTTTAACGAAAATTTCCCAGGTTTTAAACTTGTCAACCACTTTCCTGAACTTACCAAGCATTCACCAGAAAGAGTTAGTACACAAAGTTTGCAACAATTACTCAACAAGATATTTATGATAACAACTATTAGGCCATTAAAATTTTGGTAAAAAAAAACACCATTAAAAGATATTTATGACAACTTCTATGAGGCCATTAAAATTTTGGTAAAAAAAACACTATTAAAAAGAATTATAATCCCTAAAACCTGAACTTTAATGGAAAATAAAAAGAATCTACAAGTGTAGAAAAAAAATGTTTCTGCATTGGAAAAGAGCAGATAAACTTCTTGCATGTTGCAAACTTTGTACAACAGAAGATCATTCCATGAGTGACAGACTCACGGTACCAATCATTCTTCAGAAAGGAACAAAGTTGGCATTAATGACTTGACAATGAGAAATATTTACAGCAACTTAGTGATTCTAATGAATAACGACTTTGACATAAATTTCAAAATAAGAGAAATTATCAGCTATTTGCTTAATAAATATAACGATATCAAAAGGTCACAATCGTTTAATATCCAAATATTTTTTATAATACTAAAATAATTTGTAATATTCTTCCATAATAAAATAAAAATTTATAATAGCAAAATAATTTGCAATGTGATTTAATACTAAAGTAATGGCTTACAAATTTCAGAGTACAATATTTGCATAAAGTGTGCAACATAAAATAAATTTGTGGAATAAATTTGGTAATGAATTGTAATTCATTCTCTGGTAAAATAAAAAAATCAGAAAATCTATAGAAAATCATCATTATCTTCAGTTTATTGTTATTTTGTATGCAGGCATGTGTTGGACAGCTTTTCATAATTGACGTCTAAAATAATCTATTTCTGACCAGAACTTTACACTCGACCACCACCACAATAATAATAATAATAATAATAATAATTAGTTTAACATCTGTTTTACATGCTAGCATGAGTTGGTCGGCTTTTATAAATTGATTTTAAACTAACCAGTTATCCTTCTTTCTTCTTCTTTCGTCTAACAGCTGTTTTATATGTTGGCATATGTTGGATAGCTTTTAGAGATTGACTTCCAAACGAACCTACCTCTGACTAGATCTTTATTATTTATCTTTAATAATAATAATAATAATAATAATAATAATAATAATAATAATAATATTTGGTTTAACATTTGTTTCACATGCCAGCATCTGAAACAAATGTTAAACCAAATATTATTATTATTATTATTATTATTATTATCATTATTATTATATTATTATCATTATTATAATCTGCTCTTTTCTTATGCAGAAACATTCTTTCTACACTTATAGATTCTTTTTTTTCCCCCATTCACATAGTTTAAAGTTCAGGTAGGTATTGTAATTCTTTTTAATGGTGTTGGACGATTTTTCGAAATTGACTTTGAAACTAGCATATCTCTGTCCAGGTTTCTGTTTATCCCAATTTCTCTCATATTCTTTCTTATCTCTTCTTTCCATGTTTTCTTTTGTCCCCTGTAAACTGACCATGCTACCTCAACTGTTCTACAGCTACTAACCCAAGCACTCTCATCCATTCTTTCAACTTGACCCTGTAAGTCTTCTGTTCTGCACACACCTCTTTCTATACTGTCAAGATATATTCCTAATTTCGTTTGTATCTATCATATCATTTACATATCCTCAACCCTCACTGGTCAGTTTCACTTCCATACATCTTCGAACTACACACACATTCCTGATAAACTGACTCTTGGTCAACAGTGATGACAGTTTGCTGGCTAGTAATGACAGAAATTCCCTGAAGTTATTCTGTCCATTTCTATCTCTTGCAATCACACTAGCACCTGCTACACCCTGTGCTTCCAATTGTATCACAAAACTTAACTGACAATAAATTTCGAAATATGATTTTGTTTCCTGTATAACTAAATATGCAATCATTAGAGGGAATAATAGCTGATTAATAAATCCTATCTCTAATATGGAAAGTGATGGTGGTCTAGTGGTTAACAACATGAACTGACAACCTGGATGTCTCAAGTTCAAATCCAGTTCGTTCCACAAAAATCACTTCCACTTAGGATGTTGGCAACCTTCAGGTGATCCCTCCTGTAATCTCCGATGTCTTTCTAGAAATAATTCTGACTAGAAAAATAACAGGGAAACCGATGCCAACAATAGAGTCTTCATATTCATACGATATGATTATGAGCTCTGATATAATGGGTTCTATAAAATGTTTACCATTTATATATTTTCATACCTAATTGATTTTAGGGTATTTTTATATTTATATTTATATTTATTTTTATATTTATTTTATTTTATATTTACTTTTATTTTTATATTTATTTTTTATTTATTTTTAAATTTATATTTATTTTATATTTATTTTTATATCTATATTTAATTTGTATTTATATTTATATTTATATTATATTTGTATTTATTTTTATATTTATATTATATTTGTATTTATTTTTATATTTATATTTATATTACATTTACTTTTATATTACATTTACTTTTATATTATATTTACTTTTATATTATATTTACTTTTATATTATATTTACTTTTATATTATATTTACTTTTATATTATATTTATTTTATATTTATTTTTATTTTTATATTTATTTTGAATTTGCAATGTACCCATTAATAAATTGTTGTTAACAGGAATCCTCATTAACGAGATACATTATCACCAAACATTTTCTTTGCATACATCAGAACACAATCTATTTTGTATTACCTGCCTCAAAGACTTTGTTTCTCATCACTTTATTTAGACGACTGATTGATCTGGAAGTCCAGCAAACATACTTTATCAGGCCATCTTATTGGTTCAAGGTGTTCCACATCTGGATGGATATTACCCTAATGAGTAGTCATCCCTCAGCATGAAACACTGTTTGGATTAGCTAAACTTCTCTAGGCAGAGAAATCAAATTCTGGATGGTCAAACTCCAAGTTAGATGTATTTCCCATTTTTTTGGTTGACCCTCTACTCTCAGTTAAATCAGTTTACCAAACAAGACACAGTGTCACTTGGACATAAGGGGATACTATTTGGAATCAAATCTACAGAGACACTATGTATGGAGTTGAGCAGTGAGATGTCTATTCACATTACACTTGAACTTCTGCATGTCACTACAATCAGGGAAGCAGGAAACTGGGAGGGAATTCCAAAATCTAACAGTTCAAGGAAAATAAGTATTAAAGTAGAAATCTTTCTGACATTTATGGATAGAGGTGGGATTTTGTTCCTTGTTTGGTTAGTCGAGAGTATTTTTGACGAGAAGGTACAAGAGCTTGGAGTTCGTTGGAGCATATTCCATTAAAATACCTGTAATACCAGTGATACAACATTTCAGTGATGAGACAGGGGTTGGAGTTTGGTTGATAGCGCAGGACCTATTAGGTTGGAAACTCTCTTTTAGACTCTGTTGTCTAGGAGTGAGAGATTAGTGATAGATGCACCAGCCTAGATGTGGCAACAATACTCCAAGCATGGGTAAATGGTGGCTTTGTAGAGACATAGGATACTCTTAGGTGGGAGTAATTTTATAGCGATTTGCATGCATTGCAAATATGCAACCTGATAAGCATGCGGTCTTCACATGCTTACACATCTTTTCTCTTCATCCTTTCATCATTCCTTCGATATGGGATCACAAAATGCACATAGAATTTCAAAATACTGTCATTTTTTCTATCTATTTGACACACTCAAGACTATAAAATACTACTTGTAATACACATTTATTGTTAATCTCATCTTTCATTCAATATGGTTTGAAGTGAGAACTAGCCTATTTTCGTTGAAATCTACCCATTCAATATACATGTGGTATTGTAATGCTTCACCTTTGACCATTTGTAGTATAAATCACTTGTTGAATGTCTTTATCTTTTTCAGAGTTATGTTCGTTTAGTCTGCAATCATGCATTTGGTCTTTAAACAATTTATTTTCAAATCTAATTTGACTGCTTTTGACCTTTTGACAAAGAAATACTCATCATCCTTGCTGGAGTCACTAATAGTTACAGTGTTAGCAAAATAACTCAGATTTGATATTATGTGTCCAGCAATCGAAAATTTATTTTTGACTTCAAGAGCAATGCAAAAAAAAAAAAAAAAGAAAAAAAGAATAGCTGATATGCATCGGTGAAAAATCTTATATAGTTGAGCTGCTTATTAAAAAGGCTGTAATGTCATTAGAATAATTCAGGTTTGGTATGCCCACTAAATTGAAAATCCTGATTTTTCATCAATTTTCTACTTTAAGAAAATTGCAGCAGTTGCAATGCCGAAAAGAATAATATTGGTACAAATGTTGTATAGTCAAGCTGCTTGTTAAAAAGAAATGCCAATATAAAAAGGAAACGGAAAAAAGAAACATTACCTGCGTGGCCCCAGCAGATGTGTCTTTGTCACTGTCCACAGAAGCACTTGATAATTCATTGAAGAGGGTCTGGCTGGGCGGTTCTGTACTGCTGTAGGACGAACGCTGAGATAAATTTTCAATCTGGACTTGCAGTTGATGGTTTACTTCTTGTAATTCATAAATTTCTCGACCTTGGCTTCGAATCTATTAATAATAAAACCAAATTCTATTATTAAATGTTCAAAAACGTAAGAAGTTGTAAAAATAAAGAAGCTGTTCTTTTAAGAAGCATTGTTTTCATATTTGAAATTTAAACATTAGAAACTGTTAACAATGCAACTTTAGTCACATTACGTTTTTTTATCCGAAATGAGAGATATATTAAGCAGCAGACTTTTTGATCCATAAAAAAGAGGAACAAGTTATAGCCTGTTAACTTGGGAGTTCTTTATGCCAAACTGATGGTTGAATATGGTAAAATTTGTGCTAATTTTTGGATTAGATACTAATCCATATTAATCCCTAACTGTGTATTGAACGAATACCATAATACTTAGTTTGATGCACCTTATCATAACAAAGGTTCATACAAAATTTAGACAGAATAAAATAAATCTATCTATCTATCTATCTATCTATCTAGCTACTGTTATATTAAAGGTTTGTGTGTGTGTGGGGGGGGAGTTTGTCTTCTATCGATTTGAAAATGGCTGGGCTGATTTTTATGAAATTTTCACACAAAAGTTCTTTATGTGCCTGGCAGTGTTCTTAGATAGTTTTTTTTTTTTATTGGAATGTCTTTGATAAGTATTGATAATCGAAATAATCTGATGATAGAAGGAACAGGCGATTTTGACCAAAGTACACAGCTTAACATTACAAGTTACTTTTCCAACCGGTTTCCCTGACCAGGAAGAACAACATGCATCAATTTTAGATGTTTTTGACCACAGTTCCTGATGATTGTATAACAAAAGCTGACAGCTCACTTGGGAACGCTAATCATGCAGTGATAATGGTTGAAATTGCCCTAAACTCTACAGCTAAAACTGAAGAGCCAGTGCTCAAAACAACGAGATATTATAAAAAGGCTGACTGGGAAGCCATCAGAGATCTTATCAGAGATGCCCCATGGGGAAATATTTTTTCTCTTCCTGCTGAACAGTGTGCAAATGAGACCACTGAATGGTTCAAAACTGCAATCGAAGCGCATGTTCCCATGCGGAAATTCTATAGCAAGCCCCACTCTCCCCAATGGTTTACTTCGACTTGCACAACTGCCATTGCTCAAAGGCAGCATGCATACCACAGATTTAACCGACATAAGTCCAGTTCAAACAGACAGAAGTACATAGAAGCTAGAAGTAACGTTAAGAAAGAAATAGCGACAGCTAAGAGAGAATTTACGGAAACCACTAAAAAACGCATTGAAGCACAAAAACTAGGAACTCGTGACTTCTGGAAAATCTACAACAGTGTAGTAAATAATGGGCAATCAACAATTCCCCCACTAATCAACAATCACGAGGTTGTTTGCTCAGCAACCGAAAAGGCTAACATGCTTGTCAGTCGGTTTGCCTCAAACTCCACACTGGACCCTTCCAACCACTCCCTACCTGAATTTCCTATGTGGACAGACGCCACGGTAGACGACCTGACAATCACCCCTGCTCAGGTGCATGCTATCATAAAAAACCTTGACACTTCAAAAGCATGTGGACCCGATCTCATCCCAGCTGTGCTATTAAAAAAGTGCTCAGCCGAAGTAGCTCCAGTTCTCTCCAAACTCTACAACAAATGCCTTAATGAATCTTGCTTTCCGGGCTGTTGGAAAACTGCTTCTGTGGTACCAGTATTCAAGAATTCTGGCGAAAGAACTGACCCAATAAATTATCGCCCTATTAGCCTCCTCCCACTTTTTGCCAAAATATTTGAGACCTTAATTAACTATGCTCTAGTCCATCACCTTACAGATGCTAAACTTCTGACTGACCAACAATATGGATTAAGACAAGCTCGTTCCACAGCAGACATCTTAACTGTAATCTCTGAACATATATACCATTCACTGGACAAAGCGGGAGAGGGCAGAGTGGTAGCTCTAGATATATCTAAGGCTTTTGACAGGGTATGGCATGAGGGTCTCCTCAGGAAGATTAGATCATACGGTATCACTGGTAGAATACTTAACATAATTAAATCCTTCTTAGATAAGAGAAAAATCCAGGTTGTCCTTGACGGTCGTACATCTAAACAATATGATATAAATGCGGGAGTGCCCCAGGGGTCTATCCTTGGACCTCTACTGTTCCTGATATTCATAAATGACCTCCCCGACAAAATTGCCTCTGAGATGGGTATATATGTTGATGACACCACACTCTATAACAGGCACGACAGGAAAACAAATGAACATATATCTAAAGAAATGGCAGAAACACTAGAGGATGACCTCCAATCAGTAGTGGAATGGGGACAAAAATGGATGGTCACGTTCAATGCCGCCAAGACTGAACTAGTTTCATTCAATAATTACAAGAAACCTTCTCTACCACCTATAGCAATGGCCAACGACTCTTTATCTGAGAGTACGTCTTTCAAGCTCCTTTGCCTAACGTTCACAGGAAACATGAGTTGGAACAATTACATCGAGGGCATTGCAAGGAGGGTGGGCTCTCTCTACCGTGCTAGAAAACTACTAACACCCGAAAGTATCCTGTACCTCTATAAGGCAACCATTCGCCCATGTATGGAGTATTGCTGTCATATTTGGGCTGGTGCATCGGCTACTAGTCTCTCGCTCCTTGACAAGGTTCAAAAGAGAGTCGCAAATCTGATAGGCCCTAAACTGGCATCAAAGCTTCAGCCTCTGTCCCATCGACGAAACATTGCATCCCTCTGCCTGTTCTACAAGTATTTTAGTGGTGAATGCTCTGATGAACTGCAAGCACTTGTGCCCCCACGACGTGAACACCCTCGACAAACCCGACAAGCTGCAAAATCCCACCCCCACACTATAGAGATCCCTAGATGTAAAAGATCTTTCTACTCCAGTAGTTTCTTCCCCAGAACCGCTAGACTTTGGAATTCCATTCCAGGTCACTGCTTCCCCAACTGTACTGGCATGCAGAAGTTCAAGTGCAACGTGAACCGACATCTTGCGGCCAAAATCCCTACATAGTACCCCAGTAGTTGTTTCCCCTGATAGTAGCCCCCTACACCAAAGTGGCAATGTGCCTTGTTTGGGGTGAAAATGTAATTAAAAAAAAAAAAAAAAAAGAAGCTTTATTACCAGACAAGCTGAAAGGCTCAACATGAAATCAACAGTAGGTTCTTTGATATGCCAGGAACATGTTCAAAATGATTGTTTCTTTGTAAAACTCAATTTCACAATCATACTTGAACTTTTCATTTTAAACTTAAATTCAAGCCATCATCACTGCACAAGCAGTAAGGCCAGGTATATAAAATCAACAGTAGGTTCTTTGATATGGCAGGGCCACATTTGAAATGATTGTTGTTTCTGTATAGAGTACAACTGAAATATGATACTTAATATTTGCATTTTAAACTTTAATTGAAGCCATTATATATAAAAAATAATTTTATAAAATTAATAGTAGGTTCTATACAGTGCAATGTAGACTACAATGTATTGTGAACTAAATCACTGCGAGAGGCATGGGAGCTTCCTTCAGGTGCACCAGGATGGGTCCCCAACTAGAGCAGACAATCAATCAATTTGATTGAAAAAAAGGGCGATTTCACTGATTTTGATGACAATAAAAATATGGGAGTATGAAACATTCATTGATCATCATTCAATCCTGGGCAACGTTAGGTCACTCTGCTAGTATAATATAGCTAGTTCTCTATTTCTGAAAAAGGATTTTTCCCAAAAATTTGAATAAAAATCATTACTTAAATTGCATTGTTAATGGCTTCTATTTTTTTTTTAATGGAGATTGCTCAAGACAAAGCATGAAGTCAATAAATATTATATGGATAGATTTTAGCACAGAAAACAATTATTCCCCCTTTTTCAGAAACATGGTTCATGGAATGCAAAGACTAAAGGACAAAATAAGGGAAGTGAGTTACAAGCAAGTAAGTAAAGTAGATCCACTTTCTATTGTCCTACTTGTTCAAACAAATATAAGATTATAAATTTTTGGTTAAAAATTACGACATGAAAAAAAGCTCAAATAATATAAACAACTTATGTGACATGAGCAGAATTATTCGGAGTATTCTCAAATTTGAATGAGAAATCTAGCTCATAACAGGGGAGATGCTGTTCACAGCATCCTTTTTAAGTGGATGATACCCGCTTCTCTATCCTATCGCCTCTTTCTCACAGAAGATACGTTATTAGCCTTTTTCTACTCTATTTTCATGGCAGCTCTTTGACTGAGGTTCAATCAAGCTTAAATTGTTAGTTTTCTAAGTGCATCGTTGGTAGTTTTAACCATACAAACAGATGGGAAAGGTGACTTTCCTTTATGTAATGGACTAGCATGACAATCTGTGGGCAGAGACAATAAATTAGAAGGATTAAAAAGTGTTAGTAACAACATTCTTTTAAAACTTTTCTCTCTCTATCTCTTTCTTTACCTCTCTATCCTCCTCACTTCTGTCTCTCATATTTATATACATTAAAAAAATATATTTTCAAATGTCAAGGTAAAAAGTACCATTTTCCACGAAAGGTTGATAGAAAAACAATCACTCTAAATTATCCCCTCTTCTCCTCTAAATTATTTTGTTTCTGTTGACTCCTAAAAGAATGAACGTTGCAAACTAAATATGTAAATATTCTGTCCAGGGCAATGCTGAAAAAAGAATATACCAGCTTTGTGGGTGTATCTTGTGTTGTTTCAGACTTTTATATACAAACAGACAACTACTCTTTATATATCATAAGAAGACTACAAGATGATCCTAAATAAGAACTTTATTCTCCATTCCCACAAAAAAATTAAAAACAACTTTAGAATTTGAATTTATTATTAGATATTTAGTTAATTAACTAAAAAGCATATTTGAACAATGAATAAGAGATAAGTGTTTCGATTTAGGTACAAAGATTTAATACTTACTTGTTGTTCTTGATCAAACTTTTGCTTTTCAAGCATCAATATCCGATCATGAGATTCTTCCAAACTGCACGCATAAGAATCTCGTTCTTCAGTGAGAATCACAATTTTTTTGTCTAATTCAGATTTTCTTTCATTTAGTTCCTGAATCTGAAACAAAAACAAAACAAAAAAAAAAAACAAACTATAAAACTGAAGAATGTGAAGGTGTTGCAGAGAATTCAAGCGAATCCTTTAAGCATATTGAATGCTGCTAAGGATTCTGTGAATAATGTACAGACACAGCAGCCTAGAACGAAAAATGGCCACTGAGTTCCTAGAATGTGTCTAACAAGTCTTGTAAATGATATTTATGACAATGATTTCATGCGGACTGAAGAAATAACAATATTTCAATTTGTCAGGAAGCTGTGTGGCAATTTCCAAATTATTCAATGAATTGCCAAGCATCGGTTAATAGCTAATTCTTGGAGGTGTGAAAAATAATTTACCATGTACATTGAACTATTATTCAGTCAATTAATGGTTGGAGATGGAAATATAAAATGGATTTTGTCATTCAATTGGATTTTGTCATTCAATACAAAAAAAAAAATTTTTTTTTTGAGTGAAGCAAACTTTTCTTATGAAAAATTATCTTTATAATTTATATCTGTGAAGTAAGGATTTCTTTTAGTTTTACATAAAACTTGAACTCAGCAGCCATTTTTCTCTTGGCTACTATGTCTATAAATTACTGAATCCATGTATTATTTGTAAAGAATGCATGTGATAAAAGACAATATAAAAAACTGTGGTTAACAAAGACATTTATTAATAGTTTGTCTTAAACTATAAAAATAATCTATAATATAAATCTCCCGTCTGTTTGCATGTATGTATGTATGTATGTGTGTATGTATGTATGTATGTATGTACTTCTCGCAAAAACTTTTAACAGAGGCGAGAGATTTTCATGAGATCAGTATCATTTTGAAGCTCGACCCTTCAGACGACAAATATCGAAAAATTGGCCAAAAACATTAATTCCTTCACCCTCAACTGGGCACTTTTCTACAGGGAGGAGTCACTTTTTTCGCCTATATTTTCGAAAGTCATTGCCTCTTTTTGATTGTCTAGCTTAATTTAAACCTACGTCACTTCAGGTTTGGCGATGGGCACAACAGCAAACACATCACGTTTTTTTCCACTTTCTTTTCCTCCTTCATGGTATGAGTTCGAGCCTGCCTGCGAACTACCACTTGTTTTTTTTGCGCTCGCAATTTTCCTTTTTTTTGTTCAACCAACACCCTTATACACACCTCCACTTTCTTTTCCGCCTTCACATCACGGGTTCAAGCCTGTCTGCCTACTACAATTTTTTTTTTTTGCTCAACACACACTTCCAAACACCCGGCTAGTATAGAAATAAAGCATGTATACATAGATTATAGAGACACCTGAGAAGGATCATGAAGATTAAATGGAGTGACTACGTTTCAAATGTGGAAGTTCTCAGGAGAGCAAACCTAGACAGCGGGGAAGCTACCCTTGCTACTATGCAACTACAATGGATTAGGTACATTGTCAGAATGGAAGACAAATCCCAAAGATGATCTTCTTCGAGGAACTGGAAAATGGAACCCGCAAGGTAAGATGTCAGAAGCTTCACTACAAAGATGTAACAAAGCGGCACCTGGAGGCGATGAACATCAATGTTGAGAGTTGGGAGGAACAAGCCAAAGAAAGGAGTAATTGGCGGAACAGTCTCCACAAAGGGGAAGAAGAAATAGAGAGAAAGATTGGAAAAGCCTTAGAGCTGAGACACTATCGATGACACAACCCCAGCACCCACATATGCGGTGTATGTGACCGGACGTTTCACACAGAAAGAGGACTACGCCAACACCAAAGGATAAAGCACTGAGGCCCTGACTAATCATCATCAAGACTAACGGACTGCATGATGATGATAATGATGATGATGATGATGACATTAAATACATTGTTCCCATACAGATAAAATGCACAAGTCATTGCTAATGAAGGTAAAAGGGTATATGTGCTAAGCACAAAAGCAAAACCTACAGATATTGTCAAGATTTGTTGCCCCCCCCACCCTTGGGGAGAGGCGCCACTTATCAAGGCCAGAAGGCCACTCAAGGCTAAGAATTAATGAATGTAAGATGGTAGTTTAGTAATTGTTAATGGTGTAAATTGTGTAGAATTTGATTATTTATGGGGATGGCTCAACTAGAACCTGTTTGAAGGCTACCATGCTGTATTCAATTGAGAAGCAGGCCAGCTGAACAGTGTTCCACAGGCAGACAGTTCTAGGAAAGAAGCTTTGTTGATGGAATCTGCATTTAGATTTAGGCTCTTTTTAACTTCTGGTTTCTGTTCTGCAGAAGGGACGATGGTGACAGGCAAGATATGGTTCTTCTGATTAATTATTATCTTCTTCTCAGATAACGTGACCCCCCCCCCCCGCCTCCTTCCTCATGTTAAGAATGCCTTTCTTGTCGCTTGACCATGTCTAATTATCCAGCCAAATGGGCGACAGAATCCAGAAATAAAAAAAGAGCAGGCAATCTTGACTATAACCAAACTTAAATTATTCCTGTAATGTCTTTGTCGACATGCCTCAAGACAGTTTATTTGGTCTTTGTTTTGATTATTAAAAAACGAATCAGTCTTAATTCTTGCCTGTGTGTTCATATAAAAATTGTCAATGAAATTTGAGGATCCTCTTTATTACCAGAAGGGCTCTAAAGCTATCATTTTTTTTTTTATTAAAGGGCAAACTCTAGATAAAGACGTTCTTTCACTAATACTAAGAACACAACCCTTATTTATTATTTCAGAAAGTCACTGAATAGTGTCAGAGTATTGTAAATTTAAAATAAAGTAGCACACAAATTATAGAAAAAGACATTTGTTTATATGGCCATATTGTTCGCTTTAAAATACGACAGAAGGATATTAAAAAAAGATTTTGAAGTCAAATTTATGTATGGGTGGCAGTGATTTTCATTTAAGAAATTAACTTTTGGTGTAATAAAAGTTAATTTCTTTGTGAACATATAAGACCTATAGAATAAAAAAAAAATGCTGAACACAAAAAAACAAAATAAGTATAAGTTTTTTAGGGTTAATATTAGTGTTAAGAAGATTAATTGGAATCAGCATTGGAAATCGAAAAAAAATCAGAACTTCTTTGAGGTATCAGAATTGGTATCAGAAAAAGTTATGCCTATTTTCTGATACCAAAGACGATTCTTTTATTGTTTTTCGTTTAAAACTTAATATTTATGAATTGTATTAATGATAAATATTTATTGATTTTAAACTACAACTAAAATCTAATACTGTAAGTGTACTTTACGGTAGCAAAACTATATGCACATATTACATGCCCCCCCCCCCCATCAAAAAAAAAAAAAAAAAAATCTATATTTAGAAATTTAAAAAGAATTGGAATCGGTAATTGTAGCAGAATCAGGAATTTAGAATAGAATCGGTAATCATATTGGAATCAGGAAAAATATTGGAATCACCAGTTACCATACTCATTTATGGTATTATTTGAAGAGGCCATTTATTAGTACTTAGACATCTGGTATTACTATTTTATGTAAATACACATTTCCATGTTTTTTTTTTTTGTTAATAAACATTGTTTTATATTTTTGTAAGTGGTTGTTTAGTTATTCTTTTAATAATCACCGTTGGTGAAACATTATAAAAAAGTTTTGATGTTAAAAGAGAGAAGAATAATAAAAAAAAATTAAATAAAAAGAATAGACAAAACAAAAGTTGCAATTTTATTTTTTTGTTAAAGCAAACTTATTTGAATTAAAAGATGCTGCTGCTGCTGCTTGAATGTGCACATTTTTTATGATGAATAACAAATTGTTGGAAATATGTCATACATCATCCGCCATGACTATACAATCCGTACAGCTACACATTTACAAAACACAGCTGTTTAACCTGATATTATGATACGAGGCAAGAGGAAAAAACTAGCAACCCTGGTTAAACTCAGTCTCCGTAATGATGCCATGATAAACAGAGTTAACACGAAGAAGAGAACTAAATACCAAGGTTTTACGACATAAGAAACTGAAACCTATGACATACAAACAAACTGAAACCTATGACATACAAACAAACTGAAACCTATGACATACAAACAAACTGAAACCTATGACATACAAACAAACTGAAACCTATGACATACAAACAAAATGAAACCTATGACATACAAACAAACTGAAACCTATGACATACAAACAAACTGAAACCTATGACATACAAACAAAATGAAACCTATGACATACAAACAAACTGAAACCTATGACATACAAACAAACTGAAACCTACAGAAGATTTCAATTATTCCCATAATCATAGGGGCCACAGAGTTCATGAAAAACAAAACAAAACAAAAACTTAAAAACCACTTGATAAATATACTCTGTGAACCAAGGGAGATACAAAAAATGCACTTAAAAGGTCACATCTTAGAATGTAATTTAATAACAGGTGAATATCTGGCATCCGGTAGGATACCCCATCCCCAACAAAAAACGAAGAGAAATGAAAACATGAAAGAAAAAAGAAAAGAGTAAACAAACATTTAATTAAAAACTAATTAAAAAAAAAATTTCTTCACACGAAAACAATTTATTTTCATATTATTAGAAACTGGCAGGGTTACTAGCGTTGTCCAGGACAACAAAATAGAAAAGCGTCTGTAACATTTTCCTTTTAAAATTTTTGTCTTTTTACCTGACCTTCAGACTTTCCCGTCTCTTTATATCTCTCCATCTGTGTCTATGGCTTACTTTTCTTTTCTTTCTTTACCTCTCTATTTTTCTCTCTGTACCTTTCCCAGTGACTGCCCCTCTTTTACACCCTGGCAACTAGTTCAATATAATAGAAAAAAAAAAGCTGATCAACTTCGGGCCTAAAAAGTGGTGACTCCCTGGTAAAATAAAAAAATTAAAAAATAAATTAAAAAAAAAACAAAAAAACCCCTACAGTTTGACCTAATTTCAGTGTTGTTTTTGCAACTATTTGTAAGAAGAGTGAAAATAAGGGTTATTTTTACCATAACTAAGTCAATATCACACTGAATCGGATAATACAACATTTGTAAGCGTATCCCTTATAGTTTTTGACTTTTAACCTGATACATAGATGAATTTACTTTATATATAAGATAACAACGGTCCCACAGCTTTTAGTAGCACACATAAGTTGACGTTCCAATCTCGACAATCAGTCTGACAGAAACTGAGCAATTTTGATGGTCTTTTTGCTGTTTAACTGATGCAAAATGTTCTGTGTAGCCCTAGGATGTCCAGCCTCCCAGGTTTCAGGAGAAGCAAGTTTATCGCTTGTTGTCTGAGGTGCCCTCACCAGGGAATGCTGATGGGGCTACTCAGACTTACTTTTGCAGGGTCAGAGTGCTCCTCCTTTGGGGCGGAGGGTGGGTGCTGGCTCTTTTTCCCACCTTCTGCTCTTGTGTCACACCCTCTCACGGTGGGAGAGTGATAAATACTGGTCTCTCAACTTTTTGGCTAGGAACAAAGTGTAGTATCTGCTCTGATGCTGCACTTTGCACTTTGTCTTTTCTGCACTCAGTTTGTTAGAAGTTCTAGATGGAGGCAATTTTTATTTTTGTTCCAATCCAGATTGGCCCTTTTGGGGGGGAAAACTGGATTTTACCCACATTAAAAAACGATCTTATGGCTAACTCTGCCCTCGCGTAGAGAAAAATAAATAGGAACAGCAGTAATTGTAATGCAAATATCATCGCAGAAAATGGCCACCCTTTGTATTTGGTTGCCAAACAATGTCAAGTACTTCACAAGGCAAAAAAAAAAAAAAAAAAAAACTTAGAATTCCTGTTATTTGGTTCTGTTTGACCAACTTTCTCTTTTGACTCACACGGACCAAGAAAACAAAAGTGCCCACTGACCTGGACGCGTGTGCTGCAAAAAAAGGTCAAATACAGAGCACGAAGTTTTTCTCTCATCGTTAACCGGTGGTTTTAAAAAGTGGCTTCACTGCACAACGTCTAAAACCGAGTTTAACTGAATTTTCCTAAGAACTCAATTTAAACATTCTTTATTTTTTTTTTTGTTTTGGTTGCTTTTTTTCTTCCTTTTCTTCTTTAAATCAAGTGAACAAAAACGCATTCCAGTTGTATCATCGTCGTCGAAAATCCATTAGATGAGATTATTGTTTACAAGCCCGAGTAACAAAAAAAAAAAAAAAAAGGTTGGTAATTTGTGGTAATGTATTTGTGAACTAATGACGCAAACTCATCATAGAGATTACGTAAACCTTGCGTGATCACAAGACTAGGAAGAGGGTGGGGGAGCTGCAGGTGTCCTCAAGTGAGAGTAGATGGTACAGTGCAATTAAACAAACAAACAAACAAACAAAAAAAAAATCCACAGGTACACACCTTAAGAAAGGTTCAACTCTACCAGACAGATGACTCCCCCCTCTAACCACATCAAGTGCAAAGCAGAAGTACATGGTCAACAGTTTTTTTCTTTCAAACAACCCTTTCTTTGGTAAAACTTGCGGAGAACGCTCTGTGACTGTTGATGACTGAAACCCAATACGTGATCTATACTGCTTTGCACAGATAGAGCACAGAAAGACAGGATTTGGGTTTTTATGGTGAGTGGCTCATATTTTCCACAGAATGGGTGGGTGAACCTCAGCTATTTCTCAGTCAACAGGGAAAATGCCGTTTCAGAAATGGCTAGACTTGACTTTGGTGTCAAGGGAAAACCTCTGGCTGAGTTTATTTTGATAGTTAACCAGATTATTTACACCATGTTGCTAAGGTTGGATCATTCCACTGCACCAGAAAGTACATGACTTGATGCAATTCTCTACCTACATAACTCATATATGTCCTAAGATGGAGTACTGCTGCCGCATCTGAAGAGGTGCCACTCAAATCACCCTCTCTTGCCTTGACAAAATACAAAATCAATTTCAAAATCTAGAGAGAAATGATCTCCTCGTTCTTACAGCCCTTTTCTCACAGAAGAGATCTTGCTATACTCTATCGTCACTTTCATGAAAATTGTTTGATTGAGCACCAATCTGTTTTTCCCTATAAGTCATTCACAGTAAGAATTCGTCTTTCTACCACAACTACAAAAGTCTTTCTTTTCTTCCTTCATGTGCCTAGTGTCAGGATGAGTTTCCATCGACAGAACTTTTTGTCTATGGAACATATTACAGTGGCACTGCATCCTTGCTTATTAAAACATAATTAAAATCTAATCTAAATAAATATTTAGAGCTAATTATTAAAAGAGATTTTTTAAATGCAATATGAAAATGAGAAAACCTCTTGAATGTGGATTCCTTTTAAATAAATAGCACAGGGTAGAATGATAAATTTGTCGCCCTAAATAAGACAACACTACATCTTTATTTTAAAACTTTTATTGAAAAAAAAATTCAATTCTGTTAACTTGATTATGTAGTAGAGCTGAAAGCGTTTCATATTACATTTAAAAAATCTTTTTTAATAATTAGCTCTAAATTTTTAATAGAAATTGTAATAGAATTGAGTTAAATATTCTATTTAGAAATTTATCTATATATATAAAAGCGAAAATGTATGTGTGTGTGTTTGCTTTTTCTGTATGTCTACAAAAGGCTTTTTTCAGAGAAGCGGTCAGTCGGTTCACAACTTCTTAAAACTTTTTATATCACATAAAAATCATAATATCTCCGAGTTAACAACGGAGCTCGCCTGTCTATTTACTTAGCTGGACTTCGGAAAGATAAATATTCAACATTTGTCGC
Organism: Euprymna scolopes; assembly: GCF_053919585.1. NCBI lineage: Eukaryota > Metazoa > Mollusca > Cephalopoda > Sepiida > Sepiolidae > Euprymna > Euprymna scolopes. Next base: position 73,253,017 of record NC_136483.1, read on the forward strand.
TCGCCGCATGTGGATTAAGCTTTTTTCTATAATAAAAGCGACACTAATTGTCTAGGTATTTTTCCGGTTTTGATAGCCGGAAATGTCCGAAAGCAACGAGCTTTACTCAATGTGGAAATATTATTTCCTTATATCAGAAGACAATTGCTATTCAATTTGGACAAGTGGAGCTGTTTCCCCTTACACTCAACATCTTGGAAAAAAAAAAAGAAAAAAAAAGCGTTCCGCACTAAATGATACCCCGCAGTCAAAAGTTGCCCTCATTAAGTCATTAAAACGTGCCCCTGCTAATTTAAGTAATTAAATAAATTCAAACGTCTTTTCATTAGCATCTCGCGGTGAGACCCAATGGTTAACGTCGCACTCTTTTTTTTTCACACTTTAATTTCCAAGGGTTCGGGTTCGATCCTCATACTTACCTACCAAAACATTTTTTTTTATTTTACCCCCCCCCCCCGGAGTTTTGATTTACCCAAAACCACACACACCTCCAAACACCCGGGCAATGCTGGGTATCCCATCGCTAGTCTCTATATATAAAAGCGAAAATGTGTGTTTGTGTGTGTGTGTGTTTTTGTGTATGTCTGCAAAAGGCGTTTTTCGTCAGCCTTCTCGTTCAGCTTGCTCCTTCTTAAAGCTTTTTATATCATGTCTAAATCATAATATCTACGAGTTAACAACAGGGTCGCCTGTCTATTTAATTTGCCTGACTTTTACGCGCTACTTTCGACATTTTTTTTCGATCGTGTGTGGATTCAGCTTTTTCGTATAAAAGCGAAATTAATTCGAAGCTGGCGGCATTGTTCCTTCGGCAATCGCCGGGAACGTCCAAAAGCAATCAGCTTTGATCAATACGGAGTTTCTCCTTATATCAGACAATTGCTATTCAATTTTGACAATCCCTTTTTTATGGGAAGCTGGTTTTCAAAAAAAAAAAAAAACCCAAAAGAACTGCCCTGCAGTAAATAAAAAACTGCCCCGCACTTAAAGTTAACTAATATTTGACCTCATTAAGTACAGGCACCTGCTAATTCTTAATACTTAAATGAATTCAAACATGTTTTAGTTACTATTTCTTTCTAGCCGAGCGATTAACGTCTCATGTTTTTTTCCCCACTTTATTTTCCAACTTTCCTTCCTACTTACCTACCAAAACTTTTTTTAAAAATCTCCCCCCACCCTCCAACACAAACACCCGGGCAACGATTTTTTAAGAAGTTTTAGGGTTATTACTTTGCTTATTCTTTTATTTTGATTTATCCAAAAGCACACACACCTCTAAACACCCGGGCAACGCTGAGTATCCCCCGCTAGTCTATATATATATAAAAGGCAAAATGTGCGTGTGTGCATTTTTCTGTATGTACGCAAAAGGCTTTTTTTGCCAGGATTTTCGGTCGGCTCGCTCCTTCTTAAAACTTTTTATATGCTGTGTGAATCATAATATCTATGACTTAAGAACAGGGGTCACGGCTATCTTTAATTTACCCGACTTTTACAAGCTATTTTCGAGATATTTTTCGATTGCCGTGTCTTCGAAAAGCGAATGATGGAGCAGGGGAAACAGAAACTGGCTTCCAGTGCAAAACTAGGTCAAACATCATGCGACTTAACTTTATCGCACCTGTTAATTTTACTTTATAAACGTCAACTTAAGACACTTATTACTTCCTCTCCCCTCGTGGCTGAGATGGTTAGGTTGCAGGATTTTTTTCCCTTTTCTCGTTTCCACCTTTGCGTTATGGCTTTGGGGTTCAAGCCTACCTTCCTACTAAAACTCTTTTTTCTCATACACCTCCAAACACCTGGCTAACGTTATTTTTTTTTAAACAGGGTTGTTTTGATCCTCCCCCCCCCCAACACACACACACACCTCAAAACACCTGGGAAATGCCCCCCCCCCACTAGTATATCTATAAAAGTGAAAGTGTGTGTGTGTGTGTCTGTGTGTGTGTGGTGTGTACCAAACGACTGTCAATTTTCAGTCTACAGATTCGAGATTTGACATAAAGGGTATTGAGATTTGAGAACATTTTTTTAATCGGGTTTTCGGACAGAAATTTGGCTGTCAAGGGGTCAAAGTTAATGATTTGACCTCTAAAAATTCCACCAAATTCCTCCGCCAATTTTGGGTCTAAACACTTGAAATTTTAGATGTAAGTTACTCGGACATTTTAATTTGATTTCAGCTCAAAACAATAAATGTTAAGAGGTCAAAATTGGGGTCAAATTTTAAAAAATTTTACCTCTGGGGTCTCTACCAAATCATTCAGCCAATTTTTGGTCTAAACATTTGAAATTTTACATAGTGTATTCAGACAAGCTTTTTAACCGGTTTGGATCAAAAATTTGAGCTGCCAAGGAGTCAAAGTTCAAAAGATTTGACCTTTGCGGTCTATAGCAAACTATTCAGCAAATTTTGGGCCTGAATTTTTGAAATTTTACATGAAGAGTATTCAGACATGCAGCAAGCTTTTTAATCAGTTTTTGGGTGAAAATTTGGCTGCCAAGAGGTCAAAGTTGAAAGAGTTGACCTTTGCAGACTCTACTAAACTCCTCCACCAATTTTGGGTCTAAACACTCGCAATTTTAGATGTAGGTTACCTGGACATGAGTCAAACATTTTAATATGCATATATATATATATATATATATAGTAATTTATAAAATATATATGGCGATTAAGCTACACTGAATATTCTGCGTTTCATCCACTATAGGATTCGTCAGGCCTGACGAATCCTATAGTGGATGAAACGCAGAATATTCAGTGTAGCTTAATCGCCATATATATTTTATAAATTACTAACTAGCTCTACCTACGTATTGAGCACTTTTGAAGTAAATACTTAAAGTTTACGCATAAATCTATACTTTCGTATATTAAATTATTGTGAGTAAATGAAGTAGTTATATATATATATATATATATATATATATATAACTACTTCATATATATATATATATATATATATATATATATATATATATATATATATGCACATAAAGTTATGAACAGTATATAGCGCCTGAGCAAAGCAGGCCTGAACTGCTAGTATTATATAAAGTTGATTTATTTAATTTATTTTTAATTATTAGTATAACCAACATCAGCTGCGTTTAAAAATGGAAGAAAGTTTTCATTTAACCTATGAGTTATTTCCCTTTCTACTATGATGTTTTTTTACCCTGTTTGAGTTTTATAGATGAAGATGAATACTTTTTATACTTCCAAAAATCCAAAATATGATCAACTTTTTCATGAAAATCCTAACAACTTAGGATATTTAGTGTATTTTAAACAGTATGTGAATAAAGCCTCTACCCGGCAACGCCGGGGTGTAGTACTAATAATAAATAAGTATAAAAACTAAATATGACAGGGTTCACCATGGATAATTAAAAAAAAAAATAAATCAAATCGTAAGTCAAATCTAAACAAATAATATAGAAAATATATGTTAAGGCTCAACACCAATAGATAGAGATTATGTCAACTAGTATGAATTTCGCATGTTTCATTATATACGTGTCAGGACGGCCTAGTGGCGAATGGAGATGGACCCAGTGCAACCAGCGAGTTATACAATAGGGTTCAGAGGCCAGCTTCCTAGACAATACACGCTAGATGTCGATTACATAATAAATAATCACATATTTGATGATTGGAACAGAAAAGTGACCCCCACCCCCTTGCAAGAACTACGGTAGTTGATCACCACTGAATTATTATTTTTTTTTTTTTAATTTTCACTTTTTCAGATGGTATCAGTTTCGACCCGGTCTAATGCGGCTGACAAAAGTTTTTAGGGGACATACAAACACACAAACAAACTGATGTTTGAGATTTATATGCCCAGGTATTTGGAGGATGGGGGCGGTAAATCAAAACAAAATGGAAAATAAAAAATATATTATCACTGATAATATAATCACATATAATGATAGAAGATGTATCGAGACACAGGAATGGGTATGTTTGATCTGGCATAATCATGATTCATTAAAATTGTGGGGTCTGCATACGCACCTGGTCCAGAAAGTATGGTAATACAAATTTAAAAATTAAAAAAAAAAAACGTTTAAAAGTGTTTTTGATATAGATGTACATAAGAATACTTTGATAAGTATGTTTTAACTTAAATAGGGATGATATAATAAAATTGTGGGGTCTGCATTCGCGCCTGGTTTATCTATTTTATTTTTACTTTCATCATATTTTGCTTTGGTTTTGATACCCCCAACTTCGAAGCTATCTCTTTACAACCCTTCCTTTTCATAACCTATCATACTTTCATAAATCAGAGTCCATTTTCTGTAGGCTGTTTTTGAACCCAGTCAACGATGGGTACTTTTGCTAGTATATATATATATAATTAAAATTAACATATTATTTATATCAGTCCTAATAGTTTAAATAAGAAAATTTGGTGTATGATTGTTTAAATAAATTATTAAAGTTATCTTATAATTATTATGTCGCTTAGAGATTATTATTACTATTCTTATTCATAAGTAGAAGCAGAACAGGAAGGTATAAAAATTTAAACAATGAAAAAGTAATAGTAAAAAAAAAAATAGGATTCACTAAGAAATAACGGGGATTATTAAAAAAGAAAAGATAATAAAAGAAAGAAGGAAAGGAGAGATAAGAAAGAGGAAAAGGTAAAAAAGACTATGAGTGGGGATAGAAAAAGTGAATAACGGATATGGAAATATATACAACAAGGAAAAATTATATATATAATAAATATATATTTCCCTTTACCTATGTGAGGTTTTAAGTAAGTTTACAGGGAGTAGACTATTTGCTTTTGTGTCTGTGGAATGTAAACTATATATAATTGAAAATATTCCAACTATGAAGAGTATGTTAGGGTCAATGACAATAATGAACACTGGTTCTCCTCCACCACCCCTACTTTTTGCCTTGTATCGCATTTTTTAACTTTTTATTTTAACCTAGTCTTCGGAATTGGAGGAGAGTGACTTTTGCCTAATTAGTTTCAAGACGCCATCTTCTCAGGCATTACCTCTTCCATAGGAGACAACAATGGAATTACCTCAAATCATTTCCCCACTTAAAAAAGGTAGAGAATTGATTCATTGATTGCTAATCGCCTGAGGTGTTATCTCTGGGAAATACACACGAGTTTCTTCAAGGTGACTCTTACACCCGTCCAGACGGCTTTCATTTTTAAACTCACCTTGTGTCACATTTTGATTTTGGGGAGAACTCAGATCAATTCCGTTGTTATTACCTTATGTTCTCAACCTTGTACCATACTTATTTATTCAATTTTATTCAATTTTTCACACCAAACAAGGCACAGTGCCACTTTGAAGTAGGGGTCTACTATCGAGTACATGTTGCAGAGATATTATGAAGGGAAATAAGCAGCAAGATGTCGGTTCACATTACACTTAAACTTCTGCATGTCAGTACAGTTGGGAAAGCAAAATCCCAGAAGGGAGTTCCAAATTCTAGCAGTTCTGGAGAAAAGAAGATTCCAGTATATTTTCAAAGTCATGAATCTGGATCTAGGATTTTTCAGGGGGTTAATAATATCATCATCGTAACAAATAAATTCATGATACCTGTGAAGTTGATTCAAGCACTACCCCCCCCCTCCATGTTAACGAATGTCCGCACCAGTCTAAGTACAGATGATTTGTGTATCTGTGGTGGAAAGAAGGATGCTTACTATTCCAAACGTCTTGAACTTATATACAGCATAATCATGTTGACACACCAATTCCCATTAGTTCACCGAAGTTAAGTGATGTTGAGCTTTATCGGTACTAAAATGGGTGACCATTTGAAAATACCAGGTGCTTGATATGCTCTCCGTTTATCTTGACATTGTTTCCAGTCGTTTTGGACTTCTTGCCATTGAACTCAACCTTTGCATCACAATTACATGTACGGCTACTCTTACAGGGAGTATCTGTTGTCTTTCGATATTTAACAGAGGCGATGATGTGAAATGATGTTCTCCAAGGCTAAGTGCTGGGTTCTGTTCCTAATCTATATGATACTGAAAGTGATCAGTAGGAACGTGCTCCTATTTGCAGATGACGTCAGATTAGTAGCTCTTAGAAGTGAGATTGACGATCTCAAGTAGAGATAAATACTGTTTAAAAAAAAAAAAAAAAAAAAAAAAAAAAAGTACATTTGTTTCTTAGGGAAATATGAGTAAACTTTCAATTTATTTCTTAGTGTTATGAGGGCTTAATTCATCTTCCCTAAATATACAGAGATCTTATCTGTCATTTCCAAAAGATTTTCTTTCAGAAAACACTACAATAACGATGAAAAAGGATCCTAGGATACTTGTCAGTTTATTACAAAACAAAGCAGCCATTTTAATTAATTACTTTGTGGACATGAACTTAATTCCTGGGCTATGCCAGATCCGAACAGATAGTAGTAAAAGAAAAAAAATATATAATGTATAAATGATATTTAAAAAAAAAAAAAAAATGCACACACGCACACGCACACACACACACACACACACACACACACACACAGAGAAATTGTATGTATATCCTTTTTGCAAAAACGCTGGGGTTTTCATTAGTTAGTTTAGAGTCCACAGAGTGAATGAGGTATTGTGGTAAATGTTCCCAGTCAAGAGTAAAGCCGCCAAAGACTCCAATTTTTACTTTAGTTACAAAGACCCTGCAACACTCCCCTCCCCAGATCTTATAGGGCCTTGTGCCTAAATTTGTTTTGTCTTTTGGAGATTTTACTTTTTTAAATTTTTTAATTTTGTATTGGAATTTTTTTAATTGTAATTTTTTCTTTAAACGAAATAAATTAAATATGAAGATCAAAGTGTAGTATCTGTTCTTCAGATGCTGCACTTCCATTTTCTTGTTCTCTTTCGGTGGAGGAGCAGCCCTTCACGACTGAGACAATTTTTATTTTTGTACCTTTTCTCCACGTTAAAAAACGACCCTGGTGTCTAACTCGTCCCGTGGGGAGGCATTGTAAATAGGTACAACGAATACATAGACACTTCTGCATTACATGGACGGCGTTATTGTTAATTCTGCTTGGTCAAATAACATGGCAAATAAGTAACAAACAAGATTTTTTCTGAACACAAAAATATTTGAAAACCAAAACATTTATTGTATAAAAATGTATCAATATATAATGGTAAAAACATTTATTGAAAAATCTGTGTAAGAAAATATAATTTTCATAAAACAATTTTTGAATTAAAGCAACATTGGATTTTTTTTCCGAAACAGTCATTGAATTTGAGTAAAATTGTCACTGTAACAAAATATAGTTTTAAATTTTTTCTGGCATCTGTTGAAGGGTCAACAAAGTTATATCTATTATATACTAGACTACCCGTGACCCGTTGGGTTAGTATGTTATATTTTATATGGAATTAATGTATGAGCGTGACACTTGTGACGTAAAGAAAATAGTTTTTGTGACATAACAGAAACATTTATATGAAAGTATATTAAAAATGAAAAAAGAATATAGATAGATTTCTATGAGTTGTCCTGTTTATAATTGTTTATTTTTGAAAGAAAACCCCAACCTTACAGCCATTGAATTATACATAGTTTGCCATACTTATAGGTATATCTGCCCTATTCAAATTTTAATATATCGTTTAATTTAAACGCAAAAAAAACAAAAAAACAATTGGGATGCTGAAAACGTACACAGTAAAACAATACATTGTAAAATGTTCTTATGGTTGTCAAAGGTTAAAGTAGATTTTAAACGTAATACGGAAATGAACGATGTAAAAAAAATGCAGAAAGTATTAACAATTATTTAGATAATTTAAATGCGAAAAAAAGAAACAGTTGGGACACTGAAAACGTACACAGTAAAACAAGACGTTGTAAACGGGTCAAAGTTGATTTATTTGTAAGAAAATTGCGACAGTATACTTGTAATACAGAATGGTTGCAAAACATTCTCACTCTTCCTATATTAAATGATAATTTCTAAATAATAACGTTAATATTTCAGTGCGCAGGTCAAATACTGCAAAAGTACCGATTTGTGTTTATTTGTTTATGCTGTTATGGGTTTATGTTTATGTATGCATGCGCAACCGTAAGTCGTAAACCGGATGTTGGGTTACAAAACTCGTTACAAGGTCATTTGAGTTTTATAATTATATAGATTATAGTTTTAATTTTTAAATTAATAAACAATTTGAATGGAATGAAATAAGCGTCACCTGGCAACAATTTAGTTAAACACACTAAAAAAAAAAAAAAAAAAAAAATTACCCCTGATGCCCCATGAGATTCCAGTGAGGCCATGGCAGATAGTAGCCATTGACTTATTTCACATTGAAGGTCTCAACTTTATGCTCATTATGGACTATTATTCCAAGTTCCCATTTGCGAGATTCTCCAATCACAAAGTTATCAAACTGACAATGCAAATATTTGCAGAACAAAGGATGCCTAGGAGAGTGATAAATAACAATGGTCCACACTTCAGCTCTATCTATTTCAAGCAATTTGATACGTCCTCACCCAAGTTTCTGCAGTCAAATGGTTTCACGGAACGCTGTGTTCAGGCAGTGAAATTTGCACTCAAAAAAGCTGCTTCAAGTGGTCGTGCCTTGGTATTACCATGCCTATACTCAACTCCTCTAGATCATACCATTCCATCAGGTTAATTTCTATACCAAAGGAAGCTAGCTGTTAACATCCCAGTCAAATGCATGAACCAAAACACTAAGAAGAATATAACGACACGACTGTTTAAGAGGCAAGAAAATCAGAAAATGCACCATGATCAACATACAACAGATCTGCCCAGACTGCACACAGGACAACCTGGACGTGTTTTAAATTAAGAAGCAGGCGAGCGGTCTCCTGCCCTTGTCACACAAATGAGCAGAGACCCAAGGTCGTATATGTTACAGATCCTTTCTGGAAAAAACTCTTTGTCAAAATCAATAGCACCTTAGGGTAGACCCCCCCCCCGGAATCACTCCATGTCCAGAGGTACACTCAACTGAAATGCCTCAAGAGTCTACTAAAACTTGTTTGCCGAATATAGAGGCAAACAGCGCGCGCACACACACACACACGCCCTGTGGAGTACCAGACACGAACACCTACAACAGTTCAAACCACCAGGTCTTTCCGTGTCATCAGCCCCCCCCCCCCCCCTCTTCCAAAAGATTTAGAGATGGGACAGTTACTACTTGACTTTTTATTTTATTTCATTGCTTCATAAAAATTGTCCTTTTCTTATCTTTTCATTTTACCATTGTAAGAAGGGGCATGTGATAGTATGTACACATTAACACCCCTTAGAGAACTCTCTAATCAACAGAGTTTAAGATATACAACACTTTCTGTTCGGGGCGCCGCGGGATTAAAAACAAAAATAAAAATAAAGGTCATACCACGACTCATTAACTATATCAAGTTTTTCTTCCTTCTTAACAATGAAAGAATATTTCAGTGTCTTCTGTCAAAATTGAGAAGCGTCATGAGAGTTTGAACGCCGTTGGAGTCCAAATAACTAATCTCTCCATGAAAGAGGGTTGGGTACTTAAAATGAACGAATATCCTGAGAATTTCAGAACTTGAAAGCCGTGAAACAAATATAAAAGGGTTAAGTTAGAGTTAGGATAAAATGGGTTAGGTTAGAGTTGGGGTAAAAAAACAAAAAGGGTTAAGTTAGAGTTAGGGATAAGAAACAAAGGTGTTTGTGTAGACTTTAAAACAACGCATTTCATGTAAAACATTAGGTACTTACATGCCATGTCGAAATTAGTATAAATACCAAAAATTACAAAAAATTATCCAGTAGAAAAATAGTTACAAGTAGAATTTATCGAATTATAGAGTTTTATCATCGGAAGAGTTGTGCGACCAATTCAGTATGAAAAACTGACTTATCTCCCTTGACTTTAATTGACTTAAATTACGAACTTGACATTTTTAACAGAACATAAATGTCAATGATTTTTTTGTTAAGAATACATCGAACACATCTATTGGCTCATTGTAATTTTTGGAATTTATACTAATTCCAACATGACACGTAAGTATGTAATAATGTTTTCACCTGAAATGCGTTGAATTAAAAGATCACTAATCGACACAAGCACCAAAACACATGTTAACTTGTCAAAAAAAGTAAATAAAAGGAGTCGCTTTTAACTGCAAAAAAATGTTCGGCATTCTCCGTCGATACTCGGGTCTGACTCTATAAGTACTGAAATCCTCTGGATACCATTTATTACAAATACCGAGAGTTGTTTTTACAAGAAGCTGCCTCATCATTCTTACCGTGTGATGAGCGGAGAGAGTATTGCGATGCGTAGCAGAATATGTTTCGACGAAGGAACCAGCAAGATGGAGAAGATTTCGTGGCAAACTTAGTACTCCCCCCCCCGCCCAATGTATACTTTGTCGAAAGAAAAAGAAGAAAAAGACGACGTTATGACTAAGAGATTAAAGGGGAGTAAATAAAAAATTGTCTCGTGACGAGGAAAACTGCACCAATTCGGAATCATTTTTTATTTAAGAAAGTTAAATTGATCGAAAGTTTGGTTTAATGATAGAATTTAGCGGTTAAAATACATTTTGGTCGACCTAGACGAGAGTACCCAAAATGGCCGACCAGGACTGAGATATGACACTTGACCGGATGTAATGGAAGAAATATCTCATGTATTTAATTTAAGCCGTCGTTTCGTATCTTACAACATCGTATCTTACAACATATACAACAAATACTTTATTGTAACTTTTTCTTTAATAATCTATATTTAATAAATATTTATATAAAATTATCAGAAAAAAGCCAAATTTGAAGCCAAAATTGAAAAAGAAACCAAGCTGTCAACCCTGATAGGCACTTGAATTTACTTTGGCAACACTGCACTGCTCTTCTCTCTACCGTGCGTATCGCTTGTAAAAAATGGCTACTTCTCCAAGAATGGAAATTCTCCTTTGCCAAAGTACATTCAAGTGCCTATCAGGGTTGCCAGCTTGGCTTTTTTTTCAATTCTGATAATTTTATATAAATATTTATTAAATATAGATTATTAAAGAAAAAGTTACAATAAAGTATTTGTTGTATATGCTGTAAGATACGATGTTGTAAGATACGAAACGACGGCTTAAATTAAATACATGAGATATTTCTTCCATTACATCCGGTCAAGTGTCATATCTCAGTCCTGGTCGGCCATTTTGGGTACTCTCGTCTAGGTCGACCAAAAAAATCCAGGCATTTTGAACTCGTCCCGGGAAAACTCGTCTCGGGAAAACTCGTCTCCGGAAAACTCGTCTCCGGAAAACTCGTCCCCTTTCGCTAGGTAGGAAAACTGGTCCCTTATTGAATAAATATCGATTGAAAACACATTTTATGATCGTTCTTGAAGGAGAAATTGTTTTTTTAAAATAGACTATAGCCCCCCCCCATAATATTAAAAAAAAAATTTTTTTACTTGTTTGATGTTTTTTTTTTTTTTTAAATAAAATCGATTTTCTAAGTGTCCGTTTTCTACCTAACTGGCTAAGTTCTTAGTGGTTTCACTTATTTTAAAGCGTTTATTATGTTCATAAACGAGACCGCATATTTTTTTATATTAATATAAAAAGAATTTACTTATTTACTGTTGTTATAAAAGGGTAAAATCGATTTGGGTTTGTATTACTGTACACATAGATTCGAAAGAATTGTCAAAAAACAAATATATAACAAATAAATGTTATCAAAGGCAAGATAAGTTACTTTCCTACCAAACTGGATATATTTTTCGTGTTTTTATTCAATGTAACATGTTTATTCAGCTCGAAAAACATACAGTGTTTACCGATGTATTGGACAATTCAAAATAGCGGCCGACTCTCTCTTAAACACAGTAAGTTCGGGAATAGGTGTTATAAATAATAAACTAGACAAAATACTATTAAAAAAAACACCGAATATATGTCAACCTATGTCACGGTAATATATATTGAGCAAATTTCTAACAGTATTTTGTCTAGTTTATTATTTTTCGAATCTATGTGTACAGTAATACAAACCAAAATTTTAATATTTTTTGAAATATAATTTAGAGAGGTGGGGGGGGGGGTTATATCTCCCTCGGAAAAACAACCAACAAAAAATGAAATTAAAAAGATTCTTGATAAACGATAGCGGAGTTTTCAATAAAATTGATTAATAAATTTATTTAGTGATTACTTTTTCTCTGAATGATTGATTTTAGAATTTTGAAGTAAAAATTAAAAAAATTAAAAATGAGTTAACGAGAGATTGTTAGCACATGGCATCTCTCGCGCCAAAAAATATTTCGCTTTTGATTTATTAGTTAATTTTTGCAAAATTTGACAGGACGACAATAAATGTTGATAATTGATAGAATTATAATTTTAAATAACGCATGAGTGCATTGCATTTGGTATGAGAGAAAACGAAAACATAAACAACAAAAAACTATCATAATTAAAAAACCAAAACAAAAAAGTAACGCTCCCAATTTTTAATTTTTTTGTTTTGTTTTTTTTATTATTGTTTTTATGTCTCCAAACACATCGTTAAAATAAGAACCAAAATTTTTTTTAATTAACTTTGTATGAACATAATAAACGCTTTAAAATAAGTGAAACCACTAAGAACTTAGCCAGTTAGGTAGAAAAAAAAACAAAAAAAAACATTAAACAAATAAAAATATTTTTTAAAAATATTATGGGGGGGGGCTATAGTCTATTTTTAAAAGCAATATCTCCTTCAAGAACGATCATAAAATGTGTTTTCAATCGATATTTATTCAATACGGGACCAGTTTTCCTACCTAGCGAAAGGGGACGAGTTTTCCCGAGACGAGTTTTCCGGAGACGAGTTTTCCCGAGACGAGTTTTCCCGGGACGAGTTTTCCTTTATTCATAGACAACACGAAAAAGTGTCGAAAAAAGTATATAACAACTAAATGTTATCGTGGACGTGACATTTATTGGGTGGGTTTCTTTCTACCTGCATTTTGTTTAATTTTCTATTTCTGAGCGATTATCCAGAACCCAAAGATGTAGTAACCCTCTCGGTCATTTTTTTCTTGTTTTCACGTAACACTCGACACTAGTTTTTCGAATTGAATAGACGCTAGGTGCTTGTGCAGTTTACCAAATACATTAAAAAACGAAGATATTGAAAAAGAACTATATTGTAAGTACTCGTTATGGAATAAAGTTCTCATTAAAAAATAATCACTTGATTTGATTAAGTAGTTAATTATTATTTTTTACAGAGGAAAACCAAATTTTAATGCGATCGATCGTATCGCGGCCGTCTTGGCTATTTCCGCGGACGAGGAGGAGGAGGAGGAGGAGGAGAGCATCATCAGGGAAAATCATTGCTTAAAGTTTGTCAAAATTTGACGAGATTATTTTGAAACATAGGCAGAAAAAATATCTAGATAATTATTTTAGTTTCTTTTTTTTTTTGTTGTTCACTTGTTTTACAGAGTTCTCTGTCCCTTTTTAATCCCTTTTTTCTACACATTTGTTAATCCTTTTTTCGTTTAAAGGCATCCTCCTCCTCGTCCGTGGAAATAGCCAAGATAGCCGCGATCGATCGATCTCATTAAAATGTGATTTTCCTCTGTAACCCCCTCCCCCCAAAAAAAGTACTTAATCAAATTAAGTCATTTTTTTTTTTAAATGAGAACTTTATTGCATAACGGGTACGAACAATATATTCCGTTTTCAATATCTTCATTTTAAAAAAAAATGTCTTCGGATGCATAAAAGCACTACGTTTTAAAATAAGTTAAAACACTAAAAGCTTATCTAGTTAGATAGAACTTAGTGGCTTGGCTTACCATTAATAACATTTATTTCTTATGTACTCATCAAATTTTCGTTTTGTGTCAGAATTTCTTTACTGTAGCTAATATTTTTTTTTGAATTTCGCACGGTTAACATATATGGTAAATTGTGTAACAACTTCTCGTATGTCTGTGTGGATTTCTCGCCTTTACGTGACTTACACGTTCTTAATTTTGTAGCAACCGTTAGCGACGCTATATACGACCAGAACAAACTCTCGGCACGAACATTTTCGTAGCAATCACCGTGTAGGGTTATACTGGAGTAGTCACTAACTTGTAAGGGTGTGAGTCGGCATCCACCAATTCATAATCGGGTTCTATCAATTTTTAAGACCGAGGTTACAGATGCAGGAATCGCTAAAAGTTGAAAGTCTGTGGGACCGTTAAAGGTAAAATTTAACGAGATCTCGGATTAACAGGTTTTCACCAAATCACATCCTCACATACATAAAATAAAAATATGAATAACTCTGGAAAATAACGACACTTGATAATGAACTCGAGATCGCTGTATTGATATGAAACAACATTTACATGTTAGAGAAATATCAATTCAAATCGTTCCAACGTTAGTGTTTTCTTGTAATGAGTGTTCAGTATGCAAACTTCGCTAAATGAGGATCTCGTGAAAATAGTATTAAGTTTAAAATCGTTGATTTTTATGAACCACGCGATACGCGTGGTTCGAATGTGGTTATTTTCTGAGAGGAAAACCGACCATTAAACCATCTAAGCAAAATGCGCGTGTGTGCTCATCGTATAAGAAAACAGTAGTTCAAAATAACATTAATGAAAAGAAGATTCAAATTCCCGTTTGCTGAGGTGATTTTCCACAATGGGTGTTGAAGAGAAAAACTGGTTTGATTTTGTCTGTAGTGTGCATAAAGTCCAGACGGGAGATTTTAACGTCTCTCTTTTGACGGAGTTTCATTGACACGTGTCGGGCTGAAGAAATCTGATAAGGAAAGTGATTTGGTTTTCGTGGGTGAATCCTTATATACAAGTGCTCTCAAACATTTCAGTCTGTTTGGCGTATCACTATGCGTGGAACGCAAGGTAGTTCCTTTATTCCATGCATGCAGATGATCAAATTGCAACACTGTGTGCTTGCTCATTCTGATATATGTGAGCATTAAAACAGTGATTGCTATGAAAGTGTCTCTGCCGAAGATTTGTTCCGGCCGTATGTAGTGGTCGTGACAACCGTTTCAATGCCCATGAATATCAGACGCGTAAGCACACAGCGTTGTGATTTGACCACCCGCACACATGGAACAAAGGAACTATGTTATGTTCCTGCGCGCAGTGATACAGCAAATGGGCTGGAACGTTTGAGGACATTGTTATATAGAGGTTTGCTGTGAAAATCAAATCCGTTTATTACAGTTTTTCTCTTGTTTTCCCCAAGACTGGGTGTCAGGATAACTTCGTCACTGGGAGGCATTAAAATCTCCCATCTTACATCCATACATGAATCTTGATTCTCATTATGGAAAATTACCACATCGAATGAGAATTTTTCTTTTAAACAATGTTATTTCGAACTACTGTTTTCTTATGTGATGAACAGACACACACATACGCATTTCGCTTACATGCTTTAATGACTGTTTTTCTCTACGAAAACAATCACATTAATTTCAAGGCACGTATGACACTGTTCATAAAAATCAGTAATTTTAAACTCCATGCTATTCTCACGAGATCCTTATTTAGCTAATCTTGCATAATAAACACTAGTTACAAGAAAACATTTACGTTGGAACGATTTGAATTAAATGTTCTTTCATATTAATACTGTGATTTTGAGTTCTTTGTCAAGTGTCGTTATTTTCCGGAGATATTTCTATATTTTTATTTCATGTACGCGAAGATGTGATTTGGTGACATGTTTCTATTAATTAGCAATCTCGTTAAATTTAACTCTTGCGGATACCCTACTACTCTCGACTTCAAGAGATTTCTGCACCTGCAACCTCGGTCCTAAAAGTTGATAGATCCTGTTTATGAATTGGCGAACACCAACTCACACCCTTACAAGTTAGTGACTCCACGGCCAGTACCTAGAATTGGTAACTCCTTGATCCCTACAATTTTTACTTACTATGGTAATTTGGAGTCTTAACTCATTGTTCTAAAAGAGGTAACTTGTAGCAGTTAACAAACTATTTACTATAAGCGGATCAATGGCCGGTGCCAAAGTGATTCGGCCACACTGACCAATCGATTGGTAGGGCGCATTGATTTGAGCTGTCCTCTTAAGGACTATTTTTAGCCCTTTGGGATCTCAGCTGGGATCGCCAGAGAGACACCAGCAAGCGATCTATACAGACCTCTCTCACTCACCCCTCCCACTGCTACTTGTCAACGACTGTAATCTTATGGCAGACGACACCTTCAAACAGACATTTACACTTTCTTTCTTTCTCTCCAGTTTGAGATACAATCTCGCCTATTTTTAAATAAACCCTTTATTATTGTTTTGTTAAAAGCAATGTCGTTTGACCTTGTGTTTATTTAAGTAATATTAGGAGAGAAATGTACAACATTTCCCTCCTATAAACTATTTTACTAAAGTAGTTAACAAATCATTTTTTTCTTATAGTTACTTGAATGTTTTTAAGAAAAATTACAATATTATAGCATTTTACATTTTTAAAAATTAATGTTATAAAAGCTTGTTACATTAAATGAAGTTGTTAAAAAAAATTTTTTTTCTTACAATTCTTAGTAAAATAGAGTTACCTTCCTTAGAATAATGAGTTACAATTCCGAATTGGAATTGCCATTACTATTAATTGGTTATTTATTTAAATAAAAGAAATGCCACAGTGAAAAATATCAACACTTAAAATAAGTAATAAAAAAAAAAACGATGAACTAAATTGTTATAAAACTAAAGTTTACGGACCGTGCTGAAATAATAATATTATTTAGAAAACCATTTTTAACATGGGGAGGTGGCTTTACTGTTCTTTCACCTAATAATTTAAATAAAAGCTATCATGAAAATTGAATTTAACTTGAAAAGCCTATTAAAGTAATGTTTCAGTAAACATTATTAGATCCAAAGGCTGAAATAAAACCAGAAAAAAATTCATTTTTATTATTTTTTCATTAGACTAAATCTACAACATTCGAGGCCGCCGTGCTGCTTATAAAATTTAGTCTTTTTTACGCTCTTTCATTACAAAAAATATGGCGGCCAAACATAGTTCATGAAAGAGCGTAAAAAAGGTCAAATTTGGCCTTAAAAATGCCAATCTGTCAACCCTTAGAAAGGCCAAATTTTAAAAGCAATATGGCGGCCTCGAATGTCGCATATTTAGTCTAATAAAAATGATGAAAAAATAATAAAAAATGAATTATTTTCTGGTTTTATTTCAGCCTTTGGGTCTAATAGTGTGTTTTATATAAAAATAAAGGTAACCATGCAGAGAGTAATCCGTGATGAAATAATAACGTTATTTAAAAAGCCATTCTTAACATGGGAAGGGAAGGTGTTTTGTACCTATTCTGTACTTTACCTTACAATTGAATAAAAAAAAACCATAATAAAACTTTAATTAAACGTAGAAATACGATTTAAAAAATAGCGCGGATCACTCTCTGCATTAGCACCCAAATAAATAGTTTTTATAAGTTTTTGTCTGTCAAATAATTTATGCCGCTAAACTACACATTTACCAATGTTTCAATCTTTGTAACATTACTGGATGTAAATCGCTTCTAAAACTTTCAATCTGTGAAAAATTACTTTCTATTTGACAGTTAAAATGCTTCCAAACTCCTTTCAAATTTCAAAGGGTCAAAAAGTAATTAATTCGGCGCAACGTTTGGAAAAGTCATCTTTTTTATTTTCGTCTTTTTTTACATTTTTTCAGCAGATTATTGAACGGTGACTACTCTCACAGATTACATTTAAAAAAAAAATAATAATAATAATATTTAATATTTTTAGGGGGTGCTGCTCCGTTTCCATGACAACATAAAGTAAATCGATCCCCCATTTTCAAAGCAAGGACTTTTTTTCGGCTAAATTTTGCGAATTTAGCACCAAAAATGCTATTTTAGCCGTTTGCCTCTTCAAAAAGGCTAAACAAAAAAAAAAAAAAAAAAGAAAAAGAAAGAAACAAAAAAAAGAAGCTAAATCAGCGAAATTTGGTAAAAAAAAAAAAAAAAAAAAGTCGCTGCTTGTAATGGGGGGATCGATTTACTAGAACGTTGTATTAGAAACGGAGTACCCGTTTAAAAATGTTAATTATTTATTTATTTTTTTTTGTAATATTTTGATAATCTGGTAGATTAATGGCTATTCGATAATAATCTGCTAAAAAATAAATGTAAAAAAGACGAAAATAAAAAAAATTACAGAGAGGTAGGTACCATACGTGAACGTGCGCCATAAATTCTTTTATTTTCAACTAACAAAAATTTAAATGGCGGGCTTGTTTACGAAAACACCGAAGTGCATTCTGGTAGATTTAATTTCGTAATTAAATTATTTTTGTGTTTACGATTGTTAACATTTTGTTTTATTTCATGCTTTTGTATTTTTTGGATCAATAAATATTAAATTTATAGCAAATAACACACATGCATATTGCATAAGTGCTCACAGATTTTTTATTTTTAATATAGACAAGAGATGTAAGCGAAAAGCAAGCAAAATAGGAGATATTCAAACGGTCCCTATAGTAAAATTGAACCAGAAAAAATACCCACGGCGAGAAAAAGAATTGTTATAACAATTTAATTTGTATATGCGTTGAAAAATAAATGAGAATTTTATTTCCGGACAAAAAGTAGTATTTCACATAAACAGCGGATTTTATCCAACTTTTAGGCGTAAATACGGGGAAATACTTTGACGGTCTAGTTTCCAGATTTTTTTTTTTTTTTTTTTTTTTTAAAGTTTGAAAAAACAATAACGAAAAAAACAGTCAAAAGATTATCATTTTTTTTTCTTGCGAAGGTGGTTAAAAAGGAAAAAAAAATAATAATAAATACGTTCTTTTCTTTTTGTTGTTGTTGTGTGAAGAATTTGGCTTACCTGTCACCTCTATTTACGTTGGTCGGGTTAAATCACCTGTCTTTCTTTTTCTTTTTTCAAGTACAACAGTGACATAGTGGTCACACCCAGCCTAAACAAAGTAACAGTAACGACATTGGTCAACTTTTTCGCGAGTGAGTGCTACGTAAAAGTATATAGGTAGCATAGCTTTCCTTTGCCGTCTTCCTCCCCAGGTAACTTCACCTTCTTTTTGGGTGCTTTCTAAATATTTACCTTTTCTCTCTTAACAACTCTAGACAAACGACAAGATCGCGCGCGCACGAGCGAGAGAGAGAAAAGGTGCAAACAAAAGTTAAGGAATACGCCCCCCCCCCCGATATTTATTTCTTTTCGTTTGTATTATTTTCTATGCAATCTTTAATTACTTTTAGTGCTTTTACATAACGGCTCCCATGGCGGACGATATCAGCTCGATAAAAATCCAGTAATAAATTACAACAGCAACCACATAAAATAAAACGGAGGGAGGTGGGGGATGAGAAAGAACGAGAGGGGGGGGGCAAAACAACACATCTTATCTCTATTTATATAAAGTTAAGCATGTATATATATCCTGTATATATTTGTATGCACAAACTTCACTCCTAAACTAATTAACCGATCATTATGAATCTTGTAACACAGCTCTGCTCGGCGTAAAGAAGGGTAATGTGGGCTATATTAAGTTAAATTTAGTTTATGCAAAGAGCTGTGGATGGAAGTCCTTCGTGCAAATGTAGCTTCTTTTCTGATTTATGTGGAATTTTAAAGGTACATGCACTGCACTGCACTGCTGAAATAATAACGTTATTATTTAGAAAGCCATTCTTAATATGGGGAGGAGAGAGTGGTTTGTAACTATTCTGTACTTTCACCTAACAATTTAATAATAATAAAAAAAAGATATCGTAAAACTTGAATTTAACTTGAAAATATTATTTAAAAAAACTAGCGCGTACAATAAGTATTAGTGGAGCTTTCGCTCCACTATTTTTGGAGAATTTCCAGTTCTCACTCACACGACCAAAATTGGAGTTGGCCCCCATCACGCTCACCACATTAGACAGAATAGCTTAAAAAGATTAGAATCTCATTTTTGTTGAGGGGGTGGGGGTTAAATGTAGATATAATTTCTTTTTTAATTTGAAAAACTTCTAAATGTTTTTTTCTTTATGTATTGTATCCAAGATTTTGATAAATTCATTTATAATTTTCTCTTGTGCCAATTTTTTCCTATTTATCCGCCTCTGCCTTTACTGGCGGCGTCATTTTTACCCTTTTTTTATTTTATTTATTTATTTTATTTATTTATTTATTTTTTAAAGAAAATAACTATTTTAGAGATAGGTAAGCAGCCATTCGTTTTCAAATTCTCCATAAATTGAAAATTAATCTAATTCATTTCAAAATGAAATAAGCATTGGGTTTAAAGAATTTTCAAACTGAAAAAAAAAAAAAAAAAAAATCTATAAAACATTAATTATTTCAGGATATATATATGTGCAGTGACCAGACAATGGTTAGGGCCAGGTCGCCCCCCCCCCCCAAAAAAAAACTTAGCATTTTAATACTCAATTTTAAACTTTCTGAGATGTCATATAGATGTTTAGCAAATAGGTGCAAAAAAAAAAAAATTGTAAATTCTAAAAGGTTTGACAAGAGAATAGGCATAAGTTAACTAGAATATTTACTTTGTTTACCATAATTTACTAATAAAAAACGAAATTACACGAGACTTGGAGAATCAATGCTAAATCTGGGAATAGGATTCCTAACATGAGGATCATGTGACTCTTAGTCTTATGTTGCAAATAAACAACCCTTTAATAAATAAATACATTGTTTCGTTTTTTAGTGTAAAGGAAAGTAATTAAAAGTATTATTACAGAATCAGAAATAAGGCTCAAATGTTTTTGATACCGATTCCAATACCTGCAAAAAGTTCCAATTTTTCCAATTTCCGATTCTAACATCACACCTGCTGATGTTCTGGTGACTTTATCCGACTGTTTATTTCTACTTGTCTAGCCATTGAGCCAATCATCCCAGACACCATTTAACTCCACACTCCACTAAAAAATCTGAGGAGATTTATTGTTATTCAGATTCCAGGGAAAAGCACTTGGATTCCATATATTACATCCATTGCTCTTTCTACCTCTCATAAAATCTATTCTCTCTATTGTTCTAAACACTTTCCCACACCCAAGATTATTTGTTATCTCTACAAATCTAATTATCACACTATGTATGGAGTACTGCTGTCATATTTGAGTTGGTTAATCTGTGTCTCATTTGAATTTTTTTGTAAATTGCAGAAATGTATCTGTAATTTGATTGGCTTCACATTTTCTTCTTCACTGCAACCTTTCTCTTACAGACGTAACGTAGTTAGTCTCAGTCTTTTTTTTACAAATACTAGTATGACATGTGTTCCTCAGAATTGTATGATCTATTTCCTGCTTCCTTCCAGCTCGTTTGACTCATTGGTCTAGAGGTCTCCATCAATTTGCTGTTTTAATAGCTCATTGTAATACAGCTTCATATTCCAGTAGCTTCTTTCCAATGACTGCAAGGTTGTGGAATTCTCTTCCTGCTCACTGTGTTCCTTCTACCTACTGCCTTGGTCTTTTCAAGACTAAGGTCAATAGGCATCTCTTGTCTTTGCAATAATCAGCTTTTGTTCTCGTTAGCTCTTTACATCAAGTAGCTTCCTGCTTTGTCTTGATTGATTTCCATGAAATTTTTTTAAAAATTATATGACATGGTAAAATTGAATGTGAAATTAATTGCTTGCCATTTAATTGCAAATATAGAATAGGAATCCATTTAATTATAGTGAGCGTCAATGTCACGTTTATTTGACAGATGTAGTCAAGGTGATTGATGCCACTGATAGGACTGAGGATAATAACTATTTTCAACATAGAGGGAATATGAATTGGAACAAATACATTGAGGACTGCCAAGGCTGCTATAAAGAAGGTGGGTTTTCACTACCATGCTACACCTGGAAAGTATCCTGCATCTCTACAAAGCCACCATTCGTCCATGCATGGAACATTGCTGCCATATCTGGGATGCTACATCTGCCATTAGTCTCTCCGTTATAGGACAAGGTCCAAAAAAGAGTCTCCGACCTAATAGGTTTTGCACTATCAACCAAGCTCCAACCCCTGTCCCATCACTGCAAGGTTGCATCTCTGTACCTGTTTTACAATTATGGAATGGAATGTGCTCTGATAAACTCATTGCACTTATACCTCCTTGACGTACATACTCTTCTAGCAGAAAAAAATCCAATTCCTTCATTGTGGAAGCCCTTACATGCCAGAAAGTCTTCTACTCTAATAGTTTCTTTCTTCAGTTTACTAGACTTTGGAATTCCTTACCTATTTCCTGTATCCATGATTGTACTAACATGCAGAAGTTTAAATATAATGTGAACAGACATCTTGTTCATCTCTTCACATACTCCTCTGTAGATATAGTGCCAAATAGTAACCCCCTTACGGCCAAGTGACAATCTGCTATGTTTGGAGTGAGCAAGAATAATAATAATAAAAAAAAATAGAGGCCACCGCAAACATCATAGTCCTAAACAATATCATAAGCACCACTGTTTAAAACACTTATCCAAATTTTCAGTAAACACAGATATCTTTATTTACATAAAATTATGTCTCATATATGTTATGTTTATATATTTTATGTATAGGATTCACTCCTAAACTAATTAACTGAACATTATGAATTTGGAAACACAGCTGCTGGCGTACGGATGAATGATGTGAGCTATATTTAGTACAATTTAGTTTTAGGCAAAGATGCAAGGAAGGAGTTGAAGACTTTTGTAAAAATTTTGACCGTCCAATTTTGTAAAAATTTTAACAATAGATATTAGATATTTCAGTTTCTTTGGAATATTTTAAAAAGGTTTACAGGGAGCATAATATGGGCACATTTTCCATTTGATAATGCAAATATTTCAGATTTGCATTAAATTTTATCTGTACTCATCAAATATCAATTACGTACGATTAACTGAATTTCAATTTTTTCTTAAGACCCTTTATATTGTTTTTTTTACAAGGAAATCACCATTTATCAAGGCCCAAGGCCCACTCGAGGATAAAGGTTGATGAATGTGAGGTGGTAGTGTCGTAATCGTTAAATACGTAGATTGGGTAGAATTTGGATTTTTTAAGGGCTCAAAAAGAACTTGTTTGCATTGGACTGACTTGAAGGCTACCATATTGTAGTCGCCTGGGAAGCAGGCCAGTGGAACAGTGTTTCATAGGCAGGCAGTTCTAGGGAAGAAGCTTTGTTCATGGAATCTGAATTTAGATTTAGGCACAGATAGAAAGTGAGGGAAATTGTTGATAGTGGTTGTAACTAGTCAAGTGTTTTTTTTCGCAAAAGTTTGGCAAGGATGGACTATAGATTGGAACTCAGACGAGCACCCGCTATGAAAATAACGATAGAGCAGAAACAGGCCCACAACGTCTCTTCTGTGGGAAAGAGATTGCAGGGAAGAGAAAATTTCAAAGCTGTTTTTGAACTCTATCAAAGTAGGATAGGGAATGGTGAGCAGCTCCTGCCTAGATGTGTCAACAGTACTTCATTTTAGGATATACTTGGCTCTTATACAGATTGTATCGACAGTGAGATACGTATTGGAGTGGTAGAATGATCTTGGCAACTGATTTGATGTATGTGTGTTCCGTTTCGGATCAGGAGTGAAGGTCAATCTCCAAAACTTAGACGTTTTCTAGAATCAAAATGATGTAATGAATTTTTATAAAAATTGAAATACGGATTAGTAGCATTCTATCTTGAATTTAATATTTGTAAGGAGACATAAAAGTAGTGCAAAACTATTCTATTTGAGGAATTAAATGAAGATGCAGGGATCAAATAATTTGTTATCGCTTCTGGATATTTTGATTTTTGAAAGATCAACAGATACTTTCTATATAAGTATTTACAGAAAGCCAACTTTTTGCAATTCTTCAATAGTGTTATTAATAACTAGCGGGGGTACCCGGCGTTGCCCGAGTGTTTGTTTCCGGGACGAGGGAGGGGAGTTTTAAAAAATGTTATGGTAGGTAAGTAGGAAGGATCAAACCCGGAGTCATGAGTAAAAGTAGGAAAATAAAGTGAAAAAAAACAAAAAACATCTGCAACGTTAACAGTTCGGCCACCAAGAAAAGTCCATTCCAGTTGTTTAGGAAAAAAAAAAACAAAAAAAAACGACTACGGTAGGTCGGCGCGAACGTGAAAATATAATGTGAATTGTCCAGCACGCTAACCACTACGCCACAGAGCACTGCAGCTTAGCTTAGTGATTTTAAATAACTTCACATGAAAGAACTACGAAGCCAAACCGGTGTTCTCTTCTCAACTGTTCCTTGTGAACGATCCCCAAATGGTGTTAAGTGGTGGCAGGGGGAGGAGGAATTTATTAGAGATAAAATATTTTACCACTTCCATTGATCTTAACCGATTTTGGCCGTGACTTCTCAGCAGAAAAAGTATAGAAATCTAAGATTATCGAGGAATTTGAGAAATAATAAGCCTATAACACACCTCAGATATTGTTCTGCCGTTTGTGCATATTATATTTGCATGAAATATCTTGATTTTTAATCCTATTAATGTCAAAATCAGACGGGAAAAAATGAGTTCATTTTATTATATAGAGATAACAAAGCTGCTATTCATCCCCTTTTTAATGGTCTTTAGGTTATTTCATTTTCTAAGGATGAGGCTGATCTCTTTCCTCGACTTCTTGCTGACAATTCTTCTCTTGATGATTCTTGGGTTGTTCTTCTGAAGTTTCCTTTGAAAACTTTTGATTCTGTAATTATTAATCAAAAGTTGGTTGCTAGGGTTCTTTCTGATCTTGACCAGTCTAAAGCTTCCGGTTCTGGTTCAGTTCCTGTTATTGTTCTCAAACTTTGTGCTCCTGAACTTTCTTCAATCCTCTCGAAATTATTCAGTCTGTTTGTCTAAGTCCTTTTTCCCTTCTTGTTGGAAAGAGTCTTGTGTTGTCCCTATCTTTAAAAATGCTGGTGACTCACTTAAATATCGTCCTATTAGTTTTCTCTCTGGTATTAGCAAATTTTTTAAAAGGTAAGTCAACAGCAGACTTGTTCATTTTCTGGAAGGTTTGGACTTCTCTAGTGATGTTCAGTATGGCTTTTATGGTTTTCGTTCAACTACTGATTTTTTAACTGTTGTAACTGAGCAGAGCTGTCGGCTTATGGATAATTCAAGAGAAGGGTAGGGCCATTGCACTTAACATTTCGAAGGTGTTTAACAGAGTCTGGCATTCTGGTCTTCTACATAAACTTCAGAGTTATGGTATTGGTGGTAAAGTTCTTGACATGATTAGGTCTTTTCTCTCTAATTGGAGTTTACAAGTAATTCTGGATGGTATCTCTTCATTCTTGTTTCCTATCAATGCCAGTGTTCTTCAGAGTTCTTTTCTAGGCTCAACACTTTCTTCTCTCTATCAATGATATTTCAGATAATACTGTTCAGAAAATTGATATCTATAATAATAAAAATTAATATCTATACTGACGATACCACTGATGTTGCTTCTCGCCCATCTCCCTTGGATCAGTTGAAATATGCAGCTAATCTAGAGGTTGACCTGCATTCAGTCATAAATTGAAGGTACGAAATGGTTTGTTTCGTTAAATCTTGTTACGATTCAACTTGTGCTTTTAAATAGTGTCCGTTTTCTTCCTGAAATTCTCATGAATGACTTTGTTCTTGATGAGAAATCGACTCTGAAACATCTTGGTCTTTTTTTTTTACAAGCGAGAGAGAGAGAGAGAGAGAGAGAGAGAGAGAGAGAGAGAGAGAGAGAGAGAGAGAGAGAGAGAGAGAGAGAGTTGAGACAAATAAATTTATAGCATTCTTATTGCAGTTCCAAGAATTTAGGATCAACAATGATCAAACTTGAATTCTTGGAACTGAAATAATAATAATAATAATAATAATAGTAATGTTATGAATTTATTTCTCAACTCTCTCTCTCTCTCTCCACACACACACACACACACACACACACACATATATATATATATATATATATATATATATATATATATATATATATATATATATATATATTTATATATATATATATATATGAGAAAGAGAAATAAAGACAGAGATAGAGAAGTTTAAAAATACTTTTTTTTAAACTGGTCTATTTTATTATTAATGCCACCCCATCCTATAAAATTGCTAATATACTTTGTGTTGTATTCTTTCAAAATTGTATTTTCTCTGAGAAATACATCAATGTGATTGTTAACATTTAAAATAAAATCTTAATCAATTTTGTTTGTATTCTATTTTTTAATGTTGACGTGGACGACTTACGAAAGAGAGAGAGAGAGAGAGAGAGAGAGAGAGAGAGAGAGAGAGAGAGAGAGAGAGATTTTGTCATCGTAATAAGTATAGAAGAATGTTTAATGTCTATGTCAAGCAGATTTAATGGCGTCAAAATGACACAACCGGTTTATGTACACTTTGTTTTGTTTGTCATAGCACCAAAAGAACATCATGTTTAACAAAAAATGAGAAGTGCTTGCAATGTAAAAAAAACTCTAATTTTTGGTACTGACCTTTCCTAGTTTTATTTTATTTATTTATTTTTTTTTTGTAAATGAGACAAAGAAAAATTAAAATAGAAAGACAAGCAATGCTTATGTATACTGAACACTTTCTTATTACTGCCAGACAAAATTAAAAGTCCACAACATGAATGCTTTGAAACATTGTACCAAAAAGAAGAAAGGAGACATAAAAAAAAAACAGTGGGATGAATATAACTCCATTTAAAATAACTGACAAAGTCTTCGTTGTTATGTAAATCAACCACCCCCACAAGAATTGACTAAGCCAATGCCATATGAACAAGCAGATCTACTCAAAAGAAAAAGGCAGTCTCTCTGCAACTTCAGTTGCTTTGAGACTCTGAGCTGCTAAATACTAGTCTAGAACCCATTCTTGACAATCAATCTGGACCATTTTGATGGCTTTTTATCTGCTGGGCTGAGGTATTCGTTTTGGGTAGTCCTAGGAGGTTAACCCTTAACCCTCCCAGACATTGCTCTCCTTCTTTGGGGAAGAGTTAAATTATTGCTAACAGCTTGAAGTGCCATAGCTGGAGAATGCTGACAGGGCTGCCCAGGCAATTTTTAATAGGGTGGGGTGCTTCTCCTTTAAGGGCACTGGCTTGATTCTTCCCATCTTGTGTCACATTTTCCTGTGATGAGAAGGGAGTAAATACCGGCACTCCTTCCATATGACAAGCATACTAGTTTAGTATACATCCTTGATAATCAGCCCAACAAAGATTGAGTCATTTTCTGTTAAGATGAGGTAGTCTTGTGCAGTTCTAAGCGACTCAACCTGGCAGACTTTACCTTCTTGCAGGATTAGTTTATTTCTAATTGCCTGTGACTGGCTGTTTGAAGTTTCTAAATCTAAATGACTCTGGCAATCAATACTTGTTAATTGAATTATCTCCTCTTTGCAGATTGGCTGTTTGGGGTTTCTAAAGCTAGATGGCTCTGGAAGTCAATTTGCATAGGATATAACCTCATCTATAATATAAATCTCACCTGTCTGTTTAAATGTATGTATGTATGAATGTATGTATGTATGTTTGTATATCTTGCAAAAACTTTCGACAGAGGTGACAAATTTTCACAAGATCAGTATCATTTTGAAGCTTGACCCTTGAATTCTTTCTTAGAACTGCACGCCTGTGGAATTGTCTTCCTTTTTCCTGCTTTCCAGCTGACTACAATATGGTTGTCTTCAAGTCCAACGTAAACAAGTTCTTGATGAGCCGTTCCACTTAAGTTAACAAATTTACCGAATTTCTATTACTAACGATTACTATATTGCCCAATTGACACTCTTAACCCTTATCCTCGAGTGGTCTCTGGGCCTTGATAAGTGGTTATGCCTATGTAAAAAAAAAAAAAAAAATTGAAAAATTGACCCAAAACATTCATTCCTTCATCTTCAACTGGGCAATTTTCTACAGGGAGGGTCGTTTTTTTTGCTGACATTTTTTGCAAGTCATTCAATCCTCACATCCATGATGTCACATAAAAGGCGTTATTTCGACCTTCCGTGACGTTACAACCACTGTAGGCACATCGGTAAGACCATTGGTTTTTTTTTCACCTTTTTTTCCTCTGGCGCGTTACGGATTTGAGCCTGCTTACTACTCCTATTTTTTTTTTTTTTTGTGCACACACATAGATAACATCGATACACTATAGACATAGAGTCAACTTCTTTACTCAAACACATAACGAACTATAAACATTTACCAACATGAAAGTAACTTTTATATTCTTATTTCTTATATAAAAATTTTTTTCTTATAAATTTTCATATTTCTCTATTTTTAATTTACAAAACTCTTTTTATGTTTTAGGTAGCACTTACTAACTGGTGACCCTTTTATTTTCTTAATGCTTTATTTTATTTTATTTTATTTTATTATGCATGCATGTTCCATATAGATATACTTTATTTTATTCCTTTGCAAAAACATAACTTTTATACTCTGTGCCTAAATCAAAACGTGGATTCCATGAACAAAGCTTCTTTCTTAGAACTGCACGCCTGTGGAACTCTGTTCCGTCTGCCTGCTTCCCACCTGACTACAACTTGGATGTCTTCAAGTCCAACGTTAACAAATTCCTAATGAACCACCCCCTTAAGTAAACACTTCATCAAATCTCCACACTAACGTAATGTACTTGCAATAACCCTTATCCCTGAGTGGCTTGCGGGCCTTGATAAGTGGTGATCACTGTGTAAAAAAACCAAAAAAAAACAATATATATTAAAAGTCAGTGTGATTTCTGTCTATACACAAAAATGTTCCGATGGCATCTACCAAGGCCAGGGACTATGCCACAGAGCTAAGCAAAGCCTTTTAATAACAATGATTCCAATCACTCTTCCTTTCTCACAAAATAGAAACTTACTTTTGAATGAAGAGCCTCCAACTGGTCTATGTGGTCATGCATTGAAGACCTCAGGGAAGCCTGCGTTCTTAAGCCTTCAACTTCAGATACCAATTGTCCTTCCATCTCAGCAGCCTGGAAAGAAAAGCAAAACAACAGTTCAATATACATCTTCATTAATTCTTATATAATTAATAGCGTTAGGGACGATTAACTGGAATCAGAATTGGAAATTAGAAAAAATCAGAACATTTGCGGGTATCGGAATCAGAAAAATTTGTGCCTATTTTCCGATGCCAAAAACGATTTTTTTAATTGCCTTTTTTATTTGATTTTATTTGAAGCAAAATCTTCTACTGCTGGTAATAATGATAAAATGATAAATATTTATTGATTTTAAACTATCAATAAAACTAAAATCTATAGATCAATCTCCCCACAAGTGTATTTTGATGTTTCAGAAAATATCTGCACATTTAACATGTGTTTTTATGGTAATCGCTAAAAAACAATAGTTCTATAGTTAAATGTTTAGAGATTTATAGAAATTGGAATCGGTAATCGTATCAGAATCGGGAATTTAGTACGGAATCGGTAATTGTATCAGAATCAGTGAAAATATTAGAATCGTCCCATCACTAATGCGTAACAAAAAACTGTTTCTTTCATTCTTATTGTTGCTTTTTATCGTAATCCTTTTTGTACTAATGTGTCACTGGTTATTAAGAGTCAAAAGCTATTCCAGAATAAGGGTTAATGAGATTATCAATTAAATGTAGAAGAATACTATGAGAGGATTGAAAACAATGGGTGAAAAGGGGCAAGATTTGATTACTTGAAATATTTGTTGACTTTGGACTTTAACACGTTGTAGCAAGCAAGAAAGTAGTCCTATGGTATTGTGTTCCACAGATGGGAAGTTCTTGGAAAGAAATTTTGTTCATAGAAGTTCTGTTTGGTTTTAGGCACACAGAAAGAAAGCAAAGTTCTTCACAGTGATAGTAGCTTGACAGGTACTTGCTGTGAAGTTTTTTTTTTATAGGGGCTGGGATCAGAGATTGTAGCTCAATCAAGCTCCTATCATGAAAATAATGATAGAGCACAGACACTAGCTTTAATGTTAGCCAACACGTTGTAGCCTTATTTGCAAAGTAGACAAAGAATAGGAAAGAACTTTAACTCGCTTTTTTGCGTTGTGACACCCCTATTTATTTTCTCATTCTCTTACAGCGCATGACTTCTCATTATGGCTCTAATGTGATCGTCTCTTTTGTAGCATTTCTTTCTCCCTATCGGTGACGTCATTTCGCATTTCATATGCATTTGCATATGCAAGTCCACACCTTGTTACATGACAACATCTCTTTTGTGAGAATTAGACTGTAAGGAAGAGAAGAGATCGTTGCTCACTAGATTGTAAAGTCGGTTTTGCAGTCAGTCAAAACAAGAAAGAGTGTTCTGATCTGCACCACCCCAGATGTAGTAACAGTACTCCATCAGGATGAATATGACTCATGCAGGTAGAGGATTGCCTCAGGAGTTATGTACTTTCTGCATTTCTAGAAGGATCCAACCATTTATCCAGTGACAAATTTCATGTAAGGCTTCTGGTGCTTCTTCATTATTAGTGCAGAATTCTAAAATCGAAATTTAAGTAAAATCTATGGTATTTTGTTAATTTTCATGCCACAATAATGAATATATCCAAAAAATTACAAAAAAAAAAAACCCCAATAAAGTAGATAATTAATCATTAATAAAAACACTTTTCAAAGACAATTAGCGAACACTGAGTTTTGCTAAATCGACCTAAGATTTCAGAAAAATAATTACCCACCTTATTACGAGTCTAACTCTCTAGTTTCTTTTCCTTTTTTTTTTTTTAGCAAAACTCAATTTTCATTAATTGTCTTTGAAAACAGTTTTCCTTAATAATTAATTTTCTACCTTATCATTTTTTTTTGTAAATTTTTGGATATCATCACTGTGACATGACAATTAAGTAGATAGTATTGGTTATTACTTGAAATTCAATATTTTGATTCATGAATTTTGCTCTAATAACGAAGAAGCACCAGGCTTCCATTTTAGGCGTGGAGTGAAAGTCAGTCCTAAGGGGTTATCAAAGCGAGGGGGGTTTCCTGAAGGAGAGAGCCATTCATTTAAAATTTATGAGATGAATAACTCTAATCAATTAATGAAGTGGGGAAAGTCGGCTAATAGCTATAAAGATTATAAATGCTGCTGTGATGAATATTCTAGTCACTTAATTGAAGCAAAAAGCAATCTGGAACAGACGCATGCTGTTTCACCTTATATACCTAAACATGAAAACTGGTAGCACGAATTTGTTTGGGGCTTAATGTAAAAATGGAGATGAACGAGAGAAAAGGGCAGAGAGGAGGAGGAGCAAGAGGAACAGTAATACAAACAAGTGGAAAGGATAAAAAAAAAAAAATGGCTAATTACATTATATTGTCTTCTTGCCGGAGAATAGTAAGTGATTACTAGGGCTATGACAAGAGAATATTTTTATCAATTTGACTTTCGAGTATACATCCAACACAGACGCAGTTAATCAACCGAGAACCACACCACTCTATATAAAAGCATATAAGATATCAACGGATACACACTCGAGAGTCAAAACAATGAAAAGAATATACTGTTGTCCTAGTCCTAGTGATTACTAACATTTTTTTTTAACTGTTAGGTACAACCTAAAAAATAATAGAATTATTTCATTTCGAGCAAAGTAAGAGAGAGTTATCGCCCTTGAAGAAAGCAGCTCTACTATGACAGTTTGAGAGGTAAACAAAATATGGTTTGCATCACAGATTTTAATCATCACGCATCCAACAACCTCTACTTTACAATTTATCTGTAAATTGGTGGATAAATCTGTTAAAGATTATACTTTGTCCTCTTCGCATTCATTTAGTTGGTATTAAACTGATAATGTGTATTATTAGATGTAACAACTTTTGGCAACTTTTTTGGTTCTCAGTTAGGACTTTTAGAGAGTGCATGGCAGGGGCAAACAAATGCAATATGAGGACCAAATCGAGAATCAATAAATGTGTTGTTTTTTTTTTTTTTACTTTTTAAAATAGATTTAAGAAAATTATAATGACACAAAATGCAGGTTTTGTAAACACAAATTAGAGACTTTTTAAAATTTTTATTTTGCAACAAGCCAAAATTTTTAAATTTTCCAATGCATGTTTTTTTTTTTATGTTGAGAAAGTTTTTGTTACACATTTATTGAATTAAAATAAATATAAGAAACTTATAACATAAAACAGAATTGTCTGCTCCTAATGTACGCTTGTCTGTCCCTGTCCAGCATCTTTTATCAATCAATATTTTTAACAAATATTTTATTTTGCAAATATTAAGTCAGTGCATAAGTTTTTGCTGATTTAATACACGTCTAAAATAAACTAGTAGTAAGCCATTAATACTTTAGCAAGAGTAGTACCATCAGCCATTATTAAAAATTGACTGATTCAGTCAATATCAAATTTTGCAGTTATAAAAGTTCTTTGATGGTTATGTAGGTAAATGAGGTATTTGTTAATTGAACTATGCATTATTATATACTAGCAGGATCCATAGAAATTCCACGAATGAGAAATATATTTAATCAAAAAATATATTTTAAGCTGATGTTTTGCTGGATAGCGCAAAGAAATTTGTTTTTTGGACAGAAAAACCAATCACATAACAAATATGAGTTTATTAACATTTCTATGAAAATAGTGTCCATTGTATTTTAAATATAGAACTTACCCAAATGAGGTAGCATAATAATTACTAATAAATACTCAGAAAGTAATATTGTGCTATATAGTTCAATACAAATAATAAAATCACACTGTAAGAGATAATCTTCAATTTACTCCTTCATTCCAGCACCTATTGGCAGACAATGTTCTTCTTATTTTTAGCCCTGTCTCTTTTGAATGCTCCCTTTTTTACATAACATTTTGTTAATTTCTTTCTTCAGTGATGAACCGCTGAACATGCTGGAATTACCAGGAGTTTCTTTCTCACACCATTACAACAATGATCATCTATTATTATAATGATATTCAAAAAAGAGGTTACATCAAAGGGAGTTCACTCTCATATTCTTGTCCAAGATTGCCAGATTGGCCTTTTTAAAGCCAAATTTAGCGAATTTGGCCATTTTTTATTTATTTATTTTTTTCAACCAGTTTGGCCTAAAAAAAATTGTATTTGCCTTTTTCCAAAGCGTAATGTATTAACTAACTTAGAAACAAGCAAGATATTATATAAATAAATTTTAGTGCACACACTAATGAGACATAATCTTTGACAACATCTAAATTTATGAATACTCTTTTGTATAATCCATTTGTCATTCAATTGTTTTGCCTCAGGATTTTTCCTTTGGTCCCAGATGTGGACCCAAAGTTGGGACCATGGAAGGAACACACAGGACATTGATTAGGTATAAGAAAGCTATATTAACTGAAAAGTTTACAAGGATAGGATAAAGGGTAAGCGGAGCTTTGGTGGTATCTAATATGGGTAGTCATACATGCTGCACACTACTAGTACTCCTGCTGATTCTATGGTATTATGATACTTCCCCTTGCGAATGTTATCTCACATCGTAATATAGTACTGGAAGAGTCCATGATGCAGGTAAGTTTCGGTTTCATAACAATCTCCAAAGAGTCTAGGTCATTGTTGAGGTGACATTCTCTGTTGGATGAGGTATGATCTGTTGCAATTCTAAGAGATTCACCCTCCCAGACATTATCTTCTCACTTATTGCTAATTACCAGAGGTGTCCCTACTAAGCAATGCTGATGGAGTTGCACAGGCATGTTTTTCAGGCCAAAGAGCTCTTCTTCGAAGGTGTTGGCTTTTCAAATCCTACTTTCCCAACCTTAGAGGGAGATAAACATCCACACCGTCAAGTTTCTTCTTCAATTTTTTGATTAAAAGTTCAAGTTCTATGTCTGTATGCAAGAACTGACATAACAATGGCTTCAAAGAAGTCCATTTTCATCTTAGAAGTGAGATTTGACTTCCAGATTGCTTTCATCTTGTTGAGTCTGAACTTTGCTGATTCACTCATTTAATTCACTCTCTGTGTAATAGAGTGCAGATGCACGCATGCCAATGCCAAGCAGTGTGTGAAGAAAAAGACAGACGATCACTTTAGCACGTTCATGAGCACATTTGAAATAATGTTTAAGAGGACAGATATCAGAGAGAAGGAGCATGATCACGATTTATTCGGGAAAGAACCCTGAAATAAATATCATAGTTAGGAGGTGAGTTATTACTTATTCTATGTTCCTTGTGGCGCACTCTGCTATAAACGTGTTGGGTCTACATGCATAAATGTGTGTAACATTACATCTGTGCAACATTTTTTGGTAGCTTTTATGGCCAAGATAAGTAAACTTACTAACATTTTTGAAGGCAAGTTCCATTTAGGGGAAGGATATTTCCATGTTGATTCAGGAGAATGTGCTTCATTTGTTACACACCTGAGGTGGCCCTACTGGGGAATACCATTGGGGCTGCCCAGGAATTTGTTGTAGGCCAGAGTACTTTTTCTCTAGGACGATGGATTTTCAAACCTCACTTTCCCGACCTTGTGTCACATTTTCTGCCACTCGAGAGACATAAATAGAATATAACTAGTGCTTAATTTTATCTCAGTCATTTTGTTTGGATAAGTAGTGACAGTGCACTAGGATTTGTGAACATGATTTTTCGTTTACTTTTGTCTCCATGACTTTGCTCTGGTCAGCAAGATCTATTTAGTCACAACTATAACTTTGTTAGTAATGTTTCTCAGTGCTTTTGTTCTCCTGTCTTAATTTTGTTTGTAAAACCTTTTCATAATGATTGTTCTGCAAAGTTCTTGCAACCGACATCTATAGGTTCGTGCCATATGCTCCATGCATTTCAATAGCTGTAAACATGTGCAATGTTGCATGTTTGATGGAATGCATAAATACATGCTGTGGACGCCAGACATGCAATGGGAGACATATTTAGTTAAGAGAAAGGGACACACAAGAAATAGGGTAGTATCTAATACAATAGAACCCCGGGATACGGTGGCACTAGGATATTTTTTCAGGTTACGATATTGAATACAATGTTTTTCCGGCCCCTGGTTACGGTACTTACCCCACCTTATAGTGTTATTTATAATGTTATTTTATTATATACATGTGTATTATATACTGTACTTTATTTTGTTACTAATTTTTTATGCCGTATTCCGGGGTTCTATTGCAATATGTCCTTGTGTTGGGTTTCGGTATATAGTCAGTCACACATGCTAATTGGTGACCCTTATTTTTTCCTCAATTTTTCATTTCTTTCGACTTTAAGATTCATGCTCATCTTTTTTAAAATCCTCCATTTCTTTGACATTTATGACTACATTTTATCATTTTATATTAATTGCTGGCATGGTGCTTGGGAAGAGGAATAGAAAGTGGAGGGGTTTGTAACTCTCGCTTCCAGGAGAGAGTTAATCAGGAGAAATAATGCAAACTTGTTAAGGATTTTATATAGCGTCCACTTCACATACGAACAGAACATGGTAGAACTCGCAGGCTTTTTTCTTCAATCTTTTATTTCTTTGCATAGTATCAAGTTCAGTTGAATTCGTATTGGTATCAAATGAATCTCCTAGACTTACTGTCTACACAAAATATGAAGAAAATAAATTGTAAAACATAATTTTGGCATGAAAAACTAAATAGGATGCTTTTTTCGTTTTTTGATTACCCTGTATATTTAAAGAGTGTTAATCAAGGGAAATAATGCAAACGTTAAAGATTTTACATAACGTCCAATTTAACATATATGACCGCACATGCTTAATGATGGCCTTTATTTTCCCTCGATATTTTATTTCTTTCCACTTTAAGATTCATGCACATCTGTTTAATATCCTTCATTTTCTTCCTTTGCCATTTAAAACCATATTTTATCATTTAATATTGTCAACATGGTTCTTAGTAAGGATTGGTTGGTTGGTTGTTTTTGTTTTACGACATATCAACCATTTTCAGGTTATTTAATGCCGAATCCAAAGATTTTGAAGAAAATTTTTTTAATAGAATATATTTGTTGTTTTCGAATCGGTTTCTATTTAACCCATAGTTGGGACCTTAACAGGTACTACCACTCCGGGTCAGAGTGGACCTGGGAGCAATGGTAATTAAAGGGTGGCTCCACACTCCCCAAAGCCCGCAAGCTGGGGCCTCACCACTGGATATAGTTTAAGGTCATATCCAGGACCTCTTAGTAAGGAGAGTAGAAAGTGGACCTCATAAATACAGTAAAGTAAGAAAGTACAATTGTAACAGAGCGCGTATAAGCACATGAGAAAAATATCAGCAGCAGCTGTAAGATAGTTGGCTTGTGAGGATATTAGTAGCAGTAGCCAAAAAATGCACATATGCAAATTAGGAAGTGTGCGCTTGCTGGTGTGACAAGAAAAAAGGAAAAAAAAGGAGACACCACATGGTCGGGAGAAGAAAAAGTTCAGTTGCAAAAAAGATGGGCATGTAAAGTCGAAGATGAGAAATAGCTGTTTACAACTGGTGTGTAACGGAGCAGAAAGAAAAAAAAATGCGTGCTAGGTGAAATGGACATCTAGCTCCGCAGTAACAGTGAGAGACTTTTAAGCTGGTGTTGTCGAGATGGAGAGAAGGAAAAACGGTAATAAACAACTTGTGCTAAAAAAGAAAGAAATGCAGATTCGGATTTATTTATATTTTTGTTTGTCCCTTTTTTTTATAATGCCGGACGGGGTGGGGGTCCAAGAGAGGTTTGAACTATAACAAACACGGTTAGAGCGTAACACCCACGTCACACAGCCTTGTAACTCATGCTTTGCTAATTTCGTCCTTTAATCTTCACAGTCCATAAGCTATGTTTCTGACAAAGAGGAAAAAGTGTTATTTTCTGGATTGGAATCTATTCAGCTAACATTTATCGTTAGATAGCCTTTGACCTTGAAGTGAGATTTAAAAAAAATCCTTACATCAAGTGGCTTAATGCTTTGTTTGAAGCAATTTTCATAAAAAATTTCCATGTTGTTTGAGAGATAACACAACTAACAACCCCTGGCGGAAATATTGGTCAACAAGGGCAGTACATGCAGACCATCGAATATTTTATCAATCAAGTACGTTTTTTTTTTTAAGAAAATCAAATTTTACGATTTTTAATAAATAAATAAATTGACTTCTTTTAATAAAGAGAATGTGGAAAACACTAGTTTTTTTTTGTTCGTCTGAAAACAGACTTTAATAAGCGAAGTACTTTTTTTTTTTTTTTTTGAAGAAAAACAAATTTTACGATTTTTAGGGATAATAAATAAATAAATTGACTTCTTTTAATAAAGAATGTGTCTTTTAATAAAGATAATGCGGAGGGCAGACCATCGACTATTTTTATTTATTTATTTATTTTTTTTGAATGTCGAAAACCCTTTTTGGGTTTGTATTACTGTACACATAGATTCGAAAAAGTTGTCAAAAAACAAATATATAATAAATAAATGTTATCAAAGGCAAGATAAGTTACTTTTCTACCTAACTGGATAATTTTCTAGCGTTTTTATTTAATGTAACATGTTTATTCAGCTCGAAAAACATACAGTGTTTACCGATGTATTGGAAAATTTAAAATGGCGCCCGACTCTCTTTCATACGGTAAGTTTGGGAAAAGGGGTTATAAATAAAAAAAAACTAGACAAAATACTGTTAGAAAGTCGCTCAATATGTTACCGTGACATGGGCTGACATGTATTCGGTGGGGGTTTTAACAGTATTTTGTATATTTTTTTTATTTTTAACTCATTTCCCTAAACATACCGTGTTCAACAGAGAAGCTGGCGCCATTTTAAATTTTCCAATACATCGGTAAATACTGTATGTATTTCGAACTGAATAAACATGTTACATTGAATAAAAACACTAAAAAATTATTCAGTTAAGCAGAAAAGTAACTTATCTTGCCTTTGATAACATTTATTTGTTTTTTGACAACTTTTTCAAATCTATGTGTACAGTAATACAAACCCAAAGACACCTTCTCTTTATTAGAAGAAGTCAATTTATTTATTTATTATCCTTAGAAATCGTAAAAATTGATTTTCTTCAAAAAAAATATAAATAAATGAAAGTACTTGATTGATAAAATATTCGATGGTC
Organism: Euprymna scolopes; assembly: GCF_053919585.1. Lineage (NCBI taxonomy): Eukaryota > Metazoa > Mollusca > Cephalopoda > Sepiida > Sepiolidae > Euprymna > Euprymna scolopes. The sequence goes on from NC_136483.1 coordinate 73,291,172, forward strand.
TGCATGTACTGCCCTTGTTGACCAATATTTCCGCCAGGGGTCGTTAGTTGCGTTATCTCTCAAACAACATGGCGCGTTGCTTTTTCTTCGATGAATCTTCCGATAATATTTGATTTTCTTAAATAAAAAAAACTACTTGATCGATTTACGTGATTTTTGGAATATGACATTTTCATGCAGTGACAAGTACATACATTATAAAGATTTTTTTTTCAGATTTTTATTGTATAAAAGATTTGTTGTAGCCCATTTATAGACTTGCACCGGTTTTCATTCAAAAAAAATATTTTGTTTTAAACATTTGTTGATAAAATAATGTTATATGTTTTTCTTAAAAAAAAAAAAATACTTCTTCCATATAAATAAACTTACGGTAAGTCTTATCTTCTTATGTTAAAGTTTTGTTTTCAGTGTTTTGAATTTATTGTCTAGCAGTGTTTGCATTGGATGGTTTCGACAATTTTTCCGGCTACTTACCGTAAACTGCCAGAAAATACGGACACAACCTTGGGTCAGTACCACAATGTACATATTTAATTTGATTATATATATATATATATATATATATATATATATATATATATATATATATATATATATATATATATATAGTGTGTGTGTGTGTTTGTCTAGCGGCACTGGAGTTGTGATACAACAAAACAGGACTGTATGTCGATGACTACAAATATTTTAAGTCTTTTAAATCTTTGGGTAGAGCAGTGTCTTAAGTAATCTCGTCTACTTAATTGACTGAAAAAATGCGACGCTCGCTCTTTGTTTATAAACAAAGCGGTAGAACACTGTAAAAGTAGTGGACGGATGTCTGTTTAAATAGACATTTGGCAAGATTATTTACAGGCGCCGCCCGCTCCCGTGGGTCGATCGATCGGTAGAACTGCTGACTGTCAACGCGATGGTCCAATCCTCGGCTTGGGAGAGGTGCTAGTCTAGCGGCACTGATGAGTTGTGATACAACGAAACAGGACTGTATGTCGATGACTACAAATATATATATGAGAGAGAGAGAAAGAGAGAGAGAGAGAGAGAGAGAGAGAGAGAGAGAGAGAGAGAGAGAGAGAGGGGGGTGTAGGGCTAACCTTTTGTACTTGGTCTGTCAGCCGTTCATTTTGTTGTGTTAGTTCACGGATCATGTTCATTTTGTCTTTGTCTCCTGCTGTCAACTGCTGTTGCTGTTCGTGTAACTCCTGTCGAAGTTGGCTGACGTCATCCTGAAGTTCCTTGACTGTATTTTCATATTCTGCTTCCAGCGATTCAAGCCGTAACCGCAAGGCATGCCGTTCTTGTTCTAATTCCTGTCCAAGGAAAGAAAACAGATAATGAATAAATTTCCCAATAATATACTTCCATATGTACACAAAATATTTTGTATTTATTTGAGATAAAATAAAAAACAAATATTATCTTCATTATATAAAATATTTTGAGTATTTTTATCAATAGCCAACAGCACAAGAAAGATATGAAAAAAAAAATACAATACATTAATATTACCAAAGGCAAGATAAGTTAATTTTACCTACCTGGGTAATTGTTTTTATGTTTTAACTTATTTTTTTACTGGTAGAAACACATCCAATAAATGTAACCAATCATGTGAAATACCAGTATTTTGTTTAATTTTCGATTTTGAGCGAATATCGAGGCTCGACATGGCTTTAATAAAACCAACATTATTTTTCCCATTCTAACTCAACAGACTTGACACTATTTTTGTTTTCAAGTAAAAAAAAAACGCTTTAAAATAAGTAAAAACACAAAAAAAACTTATCCAGATGAGTAGAAGAGTAATTTATATTGCTTTTCGTAACATTCATTTATTGTATATTTATTTTTCAACCCTTTTTTTTTGTTGACTATTGTTGAAAATTTAACATCAACAAAAGCAAGCAATATTTAACACGAGTCATATTACAATATTTACATATTTTATTTTTCTTCTGCTAAACTGGAGTTTTCATTAGATTTTTCCATCCAGATTTGTTTGCAAAAATCATACTCTGACCAGTGAGAATTATCAGATTGGATAGAATATGTAATCGATGAAATATATTGGAATTTCTTTTTCATCTAAAGAACACAGAGAGAAAATTTCTATATTTCACTGGTGAGGTTG